>NC_040096.1:32707762-33010793 GCF_003369695.1 Bos indicus x Bos taurus
GCTGGATTCCAATTGTCTTCTTGCTTTTTTCTTGAGTGTGTGTTCCATACCTACTCCCATCCCCACTTCCCACCTGGTTCCCATTCTCCCCTTTCTGGCCCTGAGTTAGTCTCCTTTCTGGTAGACTGTGGTTCTGCCAGCTTCTCTTTCTTGCCTGAGACTCCATTCCCTTGTATTACCCACAAGGGGACAGAACATGTGCTTTGGAATCTAGGCCCCTTCATTTACTATCTGGGCAAGTCAGACAAGCAGTTTCCCTCCCCAAATCTTGATTTCCCTATCTATAAGGTAGGGAGACTGGGTTGTTGGGATTATTTGAACAGAATAGCATATGCAAGTTGCCTGGCACATAATTAAAGTTTAAAATATCTTTCCCCTTAGGACCTCTCTGGTGATCCAGTGGTTAAGAATATGCCTTCCAATGCAGGAGATACGGTCCAGATCTCTGATCGGGAAACTAAGATCCCACGTGCCTAGCAGCAACTAAGCCCATACACCACAACTACTGAGCCCATGTGCCGAAAGCCTGTGCTCCGCAACAAGAGAAGAGTAGCCCGCACGCGGCAACTAGAGAAGGCCTGCAAGCACATAGCAGTGAAGACCCAGAGCAGCCAAAAATGACAAATAAGTTAAATACTTTAAAAATAAATAAATAAAAATATCTCTCCCCCTTAACAAAATCTTGTTACTTCTTTCCTTTCTTCTATTTGTTCTAGTAATGCTTATTAAGCACTTGCTTTCTACTAGAGACAATGCAAGGAAGACACAGTGCCAAGTGCATGCATGCTCAGTCGTGTCTGACTCTTAATGCCCCCATGGATGATAACCTGCCAGGCTCTTCTGTTTGTAGAATTTCCCAGGCAAGAATACTGGAGTGGGTTACCATGACCTCCTCCAGGGGATCTTCCTGACTCAGGGATTGCATCTGCATTTCCTGTGTCTCCTGCATTGGCAGGTGGATTCTTTAACATTGAGCCATCTGGGAAGCCCAGGGAAGACATAGTACCTGCCCTTAAGAACTGTAGAAAGGGTGAGAGAAAAATGAACAGAACCACACACTCTGAATAGAGAGGCAGGTCCTTAGGCAGCTCTGAAAGTCTTCCTGAGGAGATGAGGCCCGGAGAGTCCTGGACAGTCAGGAATCTCTAGGTAAGGATGATCTGGTAGCCAGGGGAGGTTTCCAAGTCAGCCAAGGAGGCTCAAGATTCAGGACATCTTCCAAGATTCTGTATCAATTCTGGGTCATAATTTTGTATTATTTTTCTTTCAGGGCCCCCAAATTATATAAGGTTCAGTTCAGTTCAGTTCAGTCACTCAGTCATGTCTGACTCTTTGTGACCCCATGAATTGCAGCACACCAGGCCTCCCTGTCCATCACCAACTCCCGGAGTTCACCCAAACTCATGTCCATTGAGTCGGTGATGCCATCCAACCATCTCATCCTCTGTCGTCCCCTTCTCCTCCTGCCCCCAATCCCTCCCAGCATCAGAGTCTTTTCCAATGAGTCAACTCTTCACATGAGGTGGCCAAAGTACTGGAGTTTCAGCTTCAGCATCAGTTCTTCCAAAGAACACCCAGGACTGATCTCTTTTAGGATGGACTGGTTGGATGTCCTTGCAGTCCAAGGGACTCTCAAGAGCCTTCTCCAACACCACAGTTCAAAAGCATCAATTCTTTGGCACTCAGCTGTCTTCACAGTCCAACTCTCACATCCATACATGACCACTGGAAAAACCATAGACTTGACTAGACGGACGTTTGTTGGCAAAGTAATGTCTCTGCTTTTGAGGTTCAGGCCTGTTTAAACGTGCCTCAATCATCTGTTGGAAAGCCTGATCTGCCTTTCTAGGGACTCTCTGCCAGATTTTCTATCATCCTCACCTTCTCTGCTTTCAGCACTCTTAGGGTGTTGCTCCCTCAGCCCTAGTCCCTGGCAGGGCATCTCTGGGTGAGCAGGGCAGGGCTTCTGCTTCCTGACTGGGTGGGGCTCTGTGACATCCAATGGACTGTGGTGAGTTCCCTGAGGGTGAGGGTTCTTCCCCTTGCACCCTGAAGGCATTGCACAAGGTAGGTCTCAGTGAGCTCTCATGCCTGTGGCCTCCCTGCACTGAGAGGCAGGCTGGGCATGAGTTTGCCTGGCTGCCAAGAATGACTGAAACCTAGGGGTGGGCCTGAGCAGGGCTTCTTTTGGACAGAGGTGCACCCTCCTTCCCAGGCTTCTCAGGTGGCGCTAGTGGTAAAGACCCCGCCTGCCAATACAGGAGATGCAGGAGATGTGGGTTCAATCCCTGGATCAGGAAGATCCCCTGGAGAAGGGCATGACAACCCACTCTGGTATTCTTGCCTGGAGAATCCCATGGACAGAGGCGCCTTGCAGGTTAAAGTCCACAGGATCGCAAAGAGTTGGACACGACTGAAGCCACTTAGCACGCATCCTCTTACCAGGTCGCCGTGTCAGTGGAAAGGCTGGGTACAATGGCAGGCAAAACCTTCTGCATTCTGGTGGCTGGGATGAAAGTGGAACCTATAAACAATTTGGACCTATAAGTGAAGCTTAAATGCGTGGAAGTGGGGAATGGTGAATATAGTGAAGAGGCTGTGCTCAGATAAGAGCTTCTGTATCAATTATAAATCTCTTCCAGTTTCTAACCTGATCTCCCAGGGCAGGTTCCCCTAGCTGGTTGGGGGAGGCCCAAGGCCCCAGCAACATGCTTGACCCTACCAGGTCCAGGGGCTCTGGGTAGGGTTCAACTGTTAGGTGGGCCCAGGGCAGCATCGCCACCTCCAGCAGCTGCCAGCATTCATCCAGCCTTACAAGAGCAGAGCCAGAGCAGACTGGGTCATCACAGTCTGGTGGGCAGCCCTGCCCCAGGGGCCAGCCCAGGAGCCTCCCAGGAACAGTGACACACAGGTGAAGTCACAGCCCTGCGGGCCATTAAAGGCAAGTCCCCGAGTTTTCAGCTAATTACACAGGGCAGAAATGCACAGAAGCTGTCCACCCAGTAGTTAAAACCCGGCACTGTCCTTACTCACTTGCTTCCTTCCTTCCTGAATAATTGAATAATTCACTCAAAAGGCCATTAGGGCCCCTACCCCTTTCATAATACTTGTTGAAGGCAGCAGGGAGGTTGGGGTGAAGCAACCCTGAGTTGGCCAAGTGAAGTGGCAGCCACTGGGGTCAGGAGATTGGCTATACACAGAGGGACTGAGCAATAGGTTTAACATACTGAGTATGGTAGAGGCAGATTTCTTGCTGTTGGAGAAGGAAGTTGCAAATATGAAATGGGAAGAAGCTAGAATGACTCCAGTGGTGGATTAGAAATAGAGTTATTGATATGACTTACAGTTTTTAATATATGGATACAGAAATAAATATAAATGTAAGTTCAGTTCAGTTCAGTTGCTCAGTCATGTCCGACTCTTTGCCACCCCATGAATTGCAGCACGCCAGGCCTCCCTGTCCATCACCAACTCCCAGAGTTCACTCAGACTCACGTCCATCGAGTCAGTGATGCTATCCAGCCATCCCCTTCTCCTCCTGCCCCCAATCCCTCCCAACATCAGAGTCTTTTCCAATGAGTCAACTCTTTGCATGAGGTGGCCAAAGTACTGGAGTTTCAGCTTTAGCATCATTCCTTCCAAAGAAATCCCAGGGCTGATCTCCTTCAGAATGGACTGGTTGGATCTCCTTGCAGTCCAAGGGACTCTCAAGAGTCTTCTCCAATACCACAGTTCAAAAGCATCAATTCTTCGGCGCTCAGCCTTCTTCACAGTCCAACTCTCACATCCATACATGACCACAGGAAAAACCATAGCCTTGACTAGACGAACCTTTGTTGGCAAAGTAATGTCTCTGCTTTTGAATATGCTATCTAGGTTGGTCATAACTTTCCTTCCAAGGAGTAAGCGTCTTTTAATTTCATGGCTGCAGTCACCATCTGCAGTGATTTTTGGAGCCCCAAAAAATAAAGTTTGACACTGTTTCCACTGTTTC
Organism: Bos indicus x Bos taurus; assembly: GCF_003369695.1. NCBI lineage: Eukaryota > Metazoa > Chordata > Mammalia > Artiodactyla > Bovidae > Bos > Bos indicus x Bos taurus. The sequence goes on from NC_040096.1 coordinate 32,711,757, forward strand.
CCCATCTATTTCCCATAAAGTGATGGACCAGATGCCATCATCTTCATTTTCTGAATGTTGAGCTTTAAGCCAACTTTTTCACTCTCCTCTTTCACTTTCATCAAGAGGCTTTTGAGTTCCTCTTCACTTTCTGCCATAAGGGTGGTGTCATCTGCATATCTGAGGTTATTGATATTTCTCCCAGCAGTCTTGATTCCAGCTTGTGCTTCTTCCAGTCCAGCGTTTCTCATGATGTACTCTGCATATAAGTTAAATAAGCAGGGTGACAATATACAACCTTGATGTATTCCTTTTCCTATTTGGAACCAGTCTGTTGTTCCATGTCCAGTTCTAACTGTTGCTTCCTGACCTGCATACAAATTTCTCAAGAGGCAGATCAGGTGGTCTGGTATTCCCTTCTCTTTCAGAATTTTCCACAGTTTATTGTGATCCACACAGTCAAAGGCTTTGGCATAGTCAATAAAGCAGAAATAGATGTTTTTCTGGAACTCTCTTGCTTTTTTCATGATCCAGCGGATGTTGGCAATTTGATCTCTGGTTCCTCTGCCTTTTCTAAAACCAGCTTGAACATCAGAAAGTTCACAGTTCACATATTGCTGAAGCCTGGCTTGGAGAATTTTGAGCATTACTTTACTAGCGTGTGAGATGAGTGCAATTGTGCGGTAGTTTGAGCATTCTTTGGCATTGCCTTTCTTTGGGATTGAAGTACACACATGCAAATATTCTCTAGCTCTGGCCACTGACAGGGCCTGGAAACAGCAACCCCCTCCCTCCCCAAAAGAGCAATGAGCAAACCTGGAAACCAGATATGCTTCTTAACGCCATTCTCCGCTAAAAGAAACCAGGGCTCCTTGGAGAAATGGCTACTCCCAAGGGTGAGTCAGGGGAAATAGTTAAACAGCTGAAACATCTTACAGTTTCAGTTGGAAAACACTCAAAGAATGATGGGGACGTGTCAAAAGGAAATGAGATAATATCCAGAATATATAAAGAACTCCTACACTCAACAACTACAAAACAGACAATCCAATTAAAATATAGGCAAACAACCTGAATAGATTTGCTCCAAAGAAGATACACAAATGTCCAACAGGTACCTGAAAAGATGCTCAGTGTCACTAATCATTAGAGAAATGCAAATCAAAACGACAATGAGAGTCTGTCCCACTGGGATTAGGATGACTACTATGAAAAAACAAAAATAGCAAGTATTGGCAAGAATGTAAAGAAATTGTAACACTTCTGTACTGTCCATGTAGCTGTTATGGAACACAGCATGGTGATTCCTCAAAAAATTGAAAGTAGAGTTACCATAAGATCCAGAAATCTCACTTCTGGTATATACTCAAAAGCATTGAAAGAAGGGGACTCAAAGAAATATTTTGTACACTTACGTTCATAGCAACATTATTCACAATAGCCTAAAGGTGAAAGCAACTCAAATGTCCCATTGATGAGTGGATGGATAAACAAAATGTGGTCATACATATGGTGGGGTATTATTCAGCCTTAAAAAGGAAGGAAACTCTGACACATGCGATAGCATGGATGGACCTTAAAGACACGGTGTTAAGTGAAATAAGTCAGTCATAAAAGGACAGATACTGTATTATTTCATTTATAAGAGGTGCCTAGAGTAGTCAGAGTCAAAGAAATAGGAGAATGGTGGTTTCCAGAGGCTGAGAGTGGGAAAAAGGGAGTTATTGTTTAATGAGGACAGAGTTTCAATTTTATAAGATGGAGTTTGGGGGACTTCCCTGGTGGTCCAGTGGCTAAGAATCTGCCTGCCAATGTAGGGAACACGGGTTCAGTCCCTGGTCCAGGAACTAAGATTCCAAATGCTGCAGGTCAACTAAGCCAATGAACCACAACTACTGAGCCCATGTCTAGAGCCTGCGAGCCGCAGCTACTGAGCCCGTGGGCCCTAGAGCCTGTGCTTCACGATAAGAGAAGCCGCCGCAGTGAGAAGCCAGCACACCACAACTAGAGAAAGCCCGTGCACAGCAACGCAGAGCCCGTGCACCCCACAAAGACCCAGTGCAGCCAAAAACAAATACATTTTTAAAAAAGGAACAGCAATTAAAAAAAGAGTTCTGGAGATGAATGGTGATGATTAGTGGCACAACAATGCAAATGCCCTTAATGCCAATGAATTTTACACTAAAATACCTAAGAGGATACATTTGATTTTATGTGTGTTTTACCACAATTTTTTAAAAAAAATTTTAAAAGAATTTTAAAGGACACAGAAATCAATTTGAAGCACTCCAAATTCCCAGATCTGGGACAATTTGAGCATCAAAATAAATACTGATTACAGTCCATCAGACTGTATTCAGGTAAAGAAATAAATCAGTAAACAAATGGGGAGAAGAGAAGCCTCCTCCTTAGAGCAGAATGCCAACTAATAAATGTAGAGGGAATAATAGAATTAGAAAAACCAGATTTTGCAGCCATTGTAGAAACATTTGATGTGGGCAAGACTCATTCATGGATGTTAAAATTATCGGGTGAAATTATCATGAGGAACAGAATATTTACATAATCTCAAACTCTTCACAAAATATTTACTTGTTGTTCTTATTAATTAATTTAACAGTGGAGAAGCCTGGCAGATGCCATCTTAACCAAGTGTTAAGAGTTAATGTTGCCAGTAATGGGACAAATTGACCAGGTGCCACTCATCAGGATACACAGGGAAGAACAGAGCATGACTTCTGTGACATTCCTGCCAAAGGTGAATAATATCAGGTAAACTCACATTGAGAGACATTCTACAAAATAACCAGACTGTAATCTTCACAAGTGTCAAAGTCATGAAAGATTGAGAGACTGTCTCAGACTGAAAGAGGCAAAAGATACTTGATAAGAAAAATGCAATGTGTGATCATGGACTGGACCTTTTTTATATAAAAGACAGTATTGGGATAATTGTTGAAACTGAATCCATAGATTAGTTGGTAGTATTATAGTATCCTGACTTCCTGGTTTTAATGTGGTCTTGTGAGAAAAATAAGCTCTCTTTCTTTTTCTTTCCTCCTTTGCTTCCTTCCTTCTTTCCCTCCACCCTCCTTCCCTCCCTCCTTTCTTTTTTCCCTCCCTCCTTTCTTCCCTCCGTCCCTCTTTTCTTTCTTCTTCTCTTTCTTTTTACCAATGCATCTACTCTGTTACCCACTTGTGAAAACATATTCAACCAAATTACAGTAAGTCCCCTACATACAAACATGTTCCTTTCCAAGAACATGTTCGTTAAGTCCAATTTGTTCATAAGTCCAGCAAAGTTGGCCTAGGTACTCAACCAGCACAATCAGCTATATGCCACTGTGCTATAATGAGGTTGTAATACTTTCCACACAAATAATAGATAAAAAGCAAACAAACCAAAAATAAAGAAAACATGTTTAATCTTACACTACAGTACCTTGAAAAGGACAGTAGTAATACAGCAGCTGGCATGCAGGGTCAGGAATCAAGTGTACAGGCAAAGAAGAATTCCTGGATAGAGCAGCAAGAGGAAGTGGGAGAAGGTAGAGTACTACCGTACTCTATCCAGCTGTTGTTGTTTAGACGCTAAGTTGCCTCTGACTCTTGCCACCCCATGGACTGTAGCCCACCAGGCTCCTCTGTCCATGGGATTTTCCAGGCAAGAATACTGGAGTGAGTTGCCATTTCCTTCTCCAGGGGATCTTCCCAGACCAGGGATCAAACCCTTGTCTCCTGCACTGGCAGGTGGATTCTTTACCACTGGGCCACCAGGGAAGCCCGCTCTGTACAGAACTGCACAGTAAAGTACACAAGAGCATGGCCGCTTCTAGAGGGTGCGTGCACGTGCCAACAGGCAGCAGACGCATGAACTGACTTGCTTGGCTGGACATGCAAACACACTGACATCTCTGAAAGTCTGCACCTTGGAGATTCACATGCAGGGGATGCACTGGAAGTGCCTATGTCTACCAAATATCGTTCTATATGTTCTACATGTAGAACAATATTTAAGTAGTTTTGTTTGTAATGGATCCTAATTAGAAATTACTTGTATAAGGCTAATCAGGGTGCCGTAACAGAATACCATGGACGGGGTGACTTTAACAACAGAAATGTATTTTCACAGAGTCCCAGAGGCTGGAAGTCCAAGATCAAGGTACCAGTGGGCTTGGTTTCTGATGAGCCCTCTCTCTCCTGCTTACAGACTACCGCCTTCTTGTTCTCACCTGGCCTTTCCTTTCCACTTCTTCTCCCTCTTCTTATAAGGACACCAGTCCTGTTGGATTAGGGCCCCACCCTGGTGATCTCTTTTAACCCTAATAACCTCCTTAAAGGCCCAAATTCCAAATACAGTCACGTTGGTAGTTAGGGATTCAATTCATGAATTTTGGCAGGACACAATTCATTCCATAACAGTACCCAAATTCCCATTAACAGTGGAATGCATAAATAGTATCATATTTATTCAGTGGAATACTACATGGCAATGAGAATGAACTGCTAATACACGTAACAACACGGGTGAATTTCACAGACAAAACATTGAGCAAACATTTCAGACAGAAAAGGATACAGACTGTATGCTTTCACGTATATGAAAGTCAAAAACAGGCAAAGCTAATCTACGGTAAAGTTGTTTGAATAACAGGAGTGGTAGGTTTGCCTCAAAAGAACATGAAGAGACTCCTCAGGTACCAAAATGTTCTGGGCCTCAGGCTGAGTAGTGATTACATAGCTGTTTACATATGTAAAAATCAATGAAGCTGAAACCATAGAAGCAACCCAAGTGTCCATTGCCTGATGAATGAATAAGCAAACCACGGTCACACTTATGGGGACTTTTATTCCACCTTAAAAAGGAAGGAAATTCTGCAGTGTGCTACAACACGGATGAAACTTGAGGACATGCTGAGTGAAAAAGAAGGGCAAGTACCGTATGAGTCCACTTGTATGAAGTACCTGGAGTAGTCGAAAGCATAGAGATGGAAAGTAGACGGTGGTTGCCAGGGGCTGGAAGGACAGGGAAATGGGGAGTTCTTGTTTAATGTGCGTAGAGTTTCAATTGTACTTGATGAAAGAGTTATGGAGATGGGTGTAGTGATGGTTATACCGCAATGTATTTAATACCACAGAACTAACTATATGCTTAAAATGCTTAATATAGTAATTTTTATGTATTTTATCACAATGAAAAAAATTGGAGAAAAAAATCTGTCAGGCTGTAACATAAGATGTATACAGTTTACTATATAAAGATCATATCTCTTACTTAAAAAAACTAAAAAAATACGGAGGTAATGAGCTGAAATATGGTGAGAATGTATGGTATGGAGAGAAAATAGGGGAGGGCGTGGGAAAAGGCTGGAAGGAGACAGACCCTGGTTCTAGGCCCTTGTAGGGTTTGGATTTTTTTCCTTATAAGGAGTTTAGATTTTTCCCCCCAAAAAAGAAGCCATCAGAAAAGGTCTAAGCGGGAAGTGACATGGTCATGTTGTATTTTAAAGACCTTTCTGGCTGCAAAGGGCTCAGCAGACTTGAGGGGCAGGAGTGGAGGCAGGAAGATCCATGCACATTAACCCCTGTGGTCCCAGCCAAGGATGACAGAGGCTTGGCCCAGGCAGGTTCCAGAATCATGAGAGTTGTTGATGAATTGTTAGTAGGATGAGAGAGAGGCAGGAGTCCCGGAGATGGCCAGGCCTTTGCCTCAGGTGACTGGGTGGGCTGTGATTCATCGTTTAGGACTGGGAGAGGTTTAGGGCACAGGGGGAAAGGATGTGGGTTCAATCATGACATGCTGAGTTTGAGGTACCCACAGAACATACAGGAGGCAGTGAGAAATAAAAACACACACAGAGAGCGGGCTCGAATGCCAAGCCTAGGGGCAGGAACACAAATGAGGAAAGTGGCTGTGAGTGGAATGAAGTGGTGGAGACTATGGGAAAATGGGGGAAGTGATGTTTTTGGTGAAGGAGGAAGCTGCCAGCCAGAGCTCATGTAGAATAAAGATCCAGCAGGGCAGACCTACCAAGTGTTCAAGAAAAAATGGGAATCAGGATTTTGAATATGAAATCTGCAGAGTAAAACAACATTTTTAATTGAAGTATACATATAGAAAAGTGCATGAATTCTAAGTGTACAGCTTGAAAAATTATTGTAAAATGAGTTCACTTATGCAAATCTGTTGATTTTCAAATGTTTAACGACTAATTTAAACTTTTTAAAAGATACCGCAGCAAGGACTTCTCTGGTGGTCCAGTGGTTAAGACTCCTCTCTTACACTACAGGGGCTGGGGTTCGATCCCTGGTCAGGGAAGTTCCACATGCCATGCAGTGTGGCGAAAAGAAAGATACTGTAGGCAAAACAGAACATATCTGTGTGGGCCTGGGGCTACCATTTTGGAAAATGAGGTGGAGGTTTCAGAAGAACATGTAGCTGGTCTGTGGAGTCAAAGTTGTGGAAGAAACCGAGAAACTGAAAGTGGAGAGCTAGAGGAGAGAGAGCAGGGACGGGGTTTGGGGAATGCTGGGTCTCACTGAAAGATGTGAAGATAAGAGGAAGCTCCAAGGCCCTTGGGTTCCATGAGGTGACCAGCTGTGGCTTAGAGATCTGTGACCGGACCATCCAGGATGGGGCTTCAGAGAAGAGGTGGCTTCACACATAGACGAGGAATGCCTAAAGTGTCATGGTCCCTTAGGACCCCCTAGATACCACGGCAGAGTCTAAACGCTGCTTAGGAAAACAGATTAGAGGAATTGATGGTTCTCTGATTTCATTTTCTCTTTTGATGAAAAATAGATGACTTTTACATGGTGGCAGAACAAACTGAAGCTTGAGTATGGACACAGCTACATCATCGATGCTGTGAATTTTCCCAGCTCTTTCGTTTCCCATCGCTCCACTCATGACTCATTATGGGGCCAACACCCAACTCCTTCCCCAAAGTCACTCACCATCCAGGGAGGGAGACAGATGAGAAAACAAATAACCCCGTGACCAGGGAGGGATGGGGCCCAAGGAGGCACAGCTCTCAGTTTGAGGTTTGTGAGGAGGTGAAGACCAGGCTGAGCATCAAACAGTGTCTTTAGAGGAAGAAGAGTAAGAGGATGGGGGCATCCTAGGAAGAGGGGACAATGCGAGCGAAGGCTCAGAGTTGTGAAACAGCTTGGTTGTGTGGGAAACCACAAGAGTCTATAAAGGTTGTGAGTAAGGCTGTGAGTGAAGGGAACTCAGGCAGGGCGTTGGGAGGGGCGCTGCTGCCGGACAGGCTGTCTCCCACAGCCCATCCGCAAGGGCCATCTCACTTTCCCACACCTCCTAGTCCTTTGTCCTCTACTCTCTACTCAGGCTAGTCTTTAGACCACAATTCCCTTCTCCATTGTCACGCTTTATCTCCGTCCTAGACAACCATGTTTCTTGAAGGCCTGATCCAGGCCACCTACCTGTCTGAATCCCCCACGAGGGCCCTGAATCCTTCCTCCCACCTTACCCAGCCCATCACTGAAGAGATAATCATGGCTCACCCCGGGCCTCTGTTGCTACTGTTCTAACCCTGTAGAGTATCCATCTTCCCCTCTGACCATGGCACACCCAGATGGAGTTTCAAATCCTAGCATGGTGCTAGGCCCATAGCAGAGTTTTTTTTTTTTCCTTGCTATATAGGCTTTCTTTTAAAAAAATTATTTCTTATAATTGTAGGATAATTACTTGACAATATTGTGATGGTTTTTGCCATACATCAACCATAGCAGATATTTAGGAGCTTGTTGAACGAGTTGCCAGAGAATCCAGCCCTTTGAGTGAAATGACACCCAGTGTCCGCTATTTGAAGACAGTGCTGAGAATATTGTTTCACAAACTTGGCAGTTGGAAGAAATATGTGGCAGCATTTTTTAAAAGCATAAAACACTGCAGAAAGTGCTCCCTTCGGGGGAGGACCCCAGGGACATCAAGAAGATTGTGTCTCATTTGAACACAATTTCCCTCTTCCTGTTGACATCTTGGGTTGTGCTGTGAAAAGGCTGCAACCCTGCACCTCTGGGCAGGCGCACTCAGCTGGGGAGATCACCAGGGCAGCTCTTTGGGGAAGGGCATTTGGAGGCCCTGGGACTGTACTCCTGGGACCAAGTAGGCACTAGGCCCAGACTTCCCTCCACACCAGACTTGTGGAGGAGGGAGTCACACATACCTTGCCTGGGACATCATCACAGGGTCAGGCTGTGTGGACAGACTCACTGCCTGAATAATTTAGCCTGCCCCAGACCTCAGTTTCTTTATCTGTGAAATAGGACTAATCCCTTTCTACTAGAGTTGTTACAAACAGTGAGATATTGAACAGAGAACACTGAGCATGCTGACTGGCACTGGCTGATGATTAACAAAGACTTCCTTTGCCCAGCCTCACAAACTCAGGGAGATGGTGAAGGACAGGGAAGCCTGGCACGCTGCAGTCCGTGGGGTCACAAAGAGTTGGAAATGACTGAACAATGAGTCAGTCATCGAGTGACTAAACAAGTGAGTGCCTGAACAACAACAAGTCTCACAAACACACAGTCTGGACCTGGCCTCTGGAATCATAGCTGTCTAAGGAGCACAGGCTGAGTAGCTAATCACATCAAAGTTTGCACTGATATCTAGTTTTTCCTTTAGCAGGGCCTCTTAGTGCCAGAAAAGTCTTTGTCTTCCTAAGGAAGGGCGTTCAAATGGTGGAAGCAAGTTGGGAAGACTGTTGGCTCAGGGCCTTCCACCGGTGAGCATGTGTGATCACCTCTGATTTTGTCACCCCGTACCCACCCCCTCAAAAGCACCAGTAGCTTCCTGGCCTTTTTGCTATTGTTCAGTCATGTCTGACTCTTTGTGACCACATGGACTGCAGCACGCCGGGCTGTCCTCCGCTATCTCCCAGTTGACTCAGATTCATGTCCATTGAGTCAGTGATGCCATCCTACCATCTCATCCTCTGCTGCCTCATTCTCCTTTGCCTTCAATCTTTCCGAGTATCAGGGTCTTTTCTAATGAGCTGGCTCGTCTCATCAGGTGGCCAGAGGACTGGACCTTCAACTTCAGCATCGGTCCTTCCAGTGCATATTCAGGATTGATTTCCTTTAGGGGTGACTGGTTTGATCTCCTTGCAGATCTCCCTGGCCGTTACCCATGGGATAAGATCTCACCTCATCAGCCAGGTTTTCAAGGCCCTTGGTGGTATAACCACCATCTGCTTTCAACATTCATCCCATATTCATGCCCAGGTCCCAGCCCTGTGTCTGCACTGAGGCTGTAACCTGGGCCTGGAGCTCCTTTCCTCTCTCTTAGCTGACCCCCATTAGCCATCCACCTTCTAGTTTTGGGACTTCCCTGGTGGCTCAGACAGTAAAGCGTCTGCCTGCAATGCAGGAGACCCAGGTTCAATCCCTGGGTTGGGAAGATCCCCTGGAGAAGGAAATGGCAACCCACTCCAGTACTCTTGCCTGGAAAATTCCATGGACTGAGGAGCCTGGTGGGCTACAGTCCATGGGGTTGCAAAGAGTCAGACATGGCTGGGCGACTTCACTTCCACTTTTCTAGTTAAAGGCCATCTGGGCCTCTGCTGGAACATAGTTTCCAGTTGTTTGTGTCTGTATTTCAGCTTCCCCACAAGGCCTTCTGCATCTGCGGCAAGGGCACACTTCAGAACCCCACTTAGGGCCTGCACAGTGCCATGCTCAATCCCTCCTTACAGATGACAAGGGGCAGAGCTTCTAAATCTAAGTCTGGCCCAGGTTGGAACATACAGGTGAGCTGAGGAATAGAAGGGTGGGAACACACCCCTCCTGCGGGCTCTCTGGGGGGATTTGGGGGTCCTGCTTGCGGATGTTCTGTTTTCTTCACTGACACAAAGGCACGTGGCAGTTGCTTGCATCTGTCTTTGGCCGCTCTAAGAATGCAAAGAAAACTTGTCTATTCCTCCTCTGCTGCCACATTCGATGGCCTCCTCTAGCACTGCACCAAAAAGCAGCAGTTTGCAAAGTGCCCCAGAGATGCTGCAAGCTGTCCCCAGGTCCCCAGCCCTGTGTCTGGAAACCAGCCTTAGATCTCAAGCAGTGGAGCCAGCCAAAGGCAAATGGGTTCAAGCCTTGCTCTTTCCGGTCTAGGCTCTCTGTTATAAAGAAGAAAGATGGAGGTGATCAGGGAAGCTTTCTGGTGGAGGAATCCACAAGATCCCACTGAAGGAAGAAAATGACCCAGGACAGGAGCAGGCATAGGACTGGCATGTGGGTGAGTGTATCTCTGTCTCATGTACAGCCGGTGCCCAGGAAGTAGGGAGCCAGGCTTGGGCAAAAGCGGCCTGGAGACTCCAGCACTTCTGATGCCAGTTGGTGTCTGTCCCAAAAGCAGGACGAGGGCCATTATTCCCATTGTACAGAGAAGAAAGCTAAGGCTTAGATAAGTCAAGATCACACAACTCAGCTAATTAGGGTTGGCAGAGCCAGGTCTTTGATTTCAAGGCCAGATCCCCTTCATTATACCATGCTGCTTCTCACAGAAGGCCAGTTTGGTGGTGATAAAGGGGAGACATGCTCTTTGTTTGATGTTGGTGAGTGTGATATTATGATTTTTAATAAGTAATATATATTTAATCTTTGTCCTGTTCTTGGCACAGTTTTCCAATCCTTGGAACTTCACAGGATGAGAGGAATACAGGTGTTTTCTTATGTTATTGAAGTGACTTTAGGAAAGTGCCTGGGATCACCGAAGGATGGGGGCTGGTGACCAGAGGAAGCAACCACACGTAATTAGAGAGTTGGACTTTTCAGTCCCATTCTCCACCCTTATTGCCCTCTCCTATCCCCGACCTCCAGAGAGAGGAAAGAGGCTACAGATTAGGTTCAATCGCCAATGGCTAGAGATTTAACCAACTGGGCCTATGTCATGAAATCTCCATAAAAACCCAAAAGGACTGAATTTAGGGAGCTTCTGTATGGCGGACATGTAGAGGTGCAGGGAGAGCAGTGCTCACAGAACACGCTAGTTCTGCGCGCTCCCCCATATCGCCTTACCCTTTCTCTCTCTCCCTCTGGCTGTTCCTGAGTTAAATCTTTTCACTATGAACCAATAATCTAGTTAGTAAATGTTTGGGGGGGCTTCCCTGGTGGCTCAGTAGGTAAAGAATCTGCCTGCAATGCAAGAGACACAGGAGAGTAGGGTTCAATCCCTGGGTCAGGAAGATCTCCCGGAGGAAGGTATGGCAACCCACTCCAGTATTCTTGCCTGGAGAATACTATGGACAGAGGAGCCTAGTGGGCTACAATCCATGGGGTTGCAAAGAGTCTGCCATGACTTAGAAACTGGACAACACAAATGTTTTTTGAGTTCTGTAAGCTGCTCTAGAAAATTAATCAAACCAAGGAAGGGGCACTGCAACCTCCTCCAGTCTGTAGTCAGCATTTCAGAAGTGCTGAACTTGAGATTGGGTGGTAGGAGCAGTCTTGTAGGACTCAGCCCTTAAACCCTGGGGATCTGATGCTATCTCCAGGAGATAGTGTCAGAACTGAGTTGAATTATGGATGGCCCAGCTGGTGTCACAGAATTGCTTGGTGTGAGGAAGAAAACCCACATGTTAGTAGAACTGGGAACAGAATTGAACAACTGGGACTCTTACACATGACTGGCAGGAATGTAAACTGGTACAGCAGCAGCACTTTACAAAAGTGTTTAACAGCATCTGCTAAAGCTGAACACGTGCATACCTGATAACTCAGCAACTCTGCCCCTATGTTCCAAACACATTCTAGGTACTAGAATGTTCACAGCAGCACTAGCCATAAAGCAAAAAGCAACCTGGAAATTCCCAAATGCCCATAACAATACAATGAATAAAAATATTCTAACATATTTATACAGTGCAATTCTGAACAGCAATATGAATGGACACATGACAGCTGCATAGAAACAGGTAGATAAATGTCACAAACATAATGCTAAGCAAAAGAAGCAGGTGCCAAAGAGTAAACATTATGTGAACCCACTTACATACAGCATTCAAACCGGGCAAAACTTAATCAAGTGAACGCCCACCACCACCCTGGTAACCAGTACCCCAGAAGTCCCTAAGTTCTGGGGAGGAAGATGGAGGGGGTTAAGGGTGGGGGACACATGTGCACCGTGGCTGATTCACGTTGATGTATGGCAAAAACCATCACAGTAGTGTGAAGTAATTATCCTCCAATTAAAATAAATTAATTAATTAAAAAAAAGAAATCCCTAACTTCTAACACCATTTTCTGTGTGTATGTTACTTTCAGTAAACAAGCAAACTTTTTTAAACTGAGGACAATCTCCATAAACTGATACAGAGTGATCCCCGGATGTGATGTTAAATGAAAAACTCAAAGTCAAAAATATACCTATAGCATGTAAATTTTCACAACAGAAAGAAAGAGAAGTAAGAAATTTTATATGACTGATTTTTCAAAAAGAAATACAGGAAGGGTAAACTAATGGGATCAGCTACCCTCCGAGGTTGGGTGGGAATGGGGTGGGAGGGCTATAAGTATTGCTCTCAGCATAACTTTTTGGACTAGAATTGACTTTTGGAACCATGTTAAAGCTTTATGTACTCAAATAATAATAATAACAACAACAACAGCAACAATAATAAAAGATGAGGGAAATTCCTAAAATGAAATACATACACAAACAAGCCTAACTGTATGTATTCAAATAAATAACATAACCATGCTGAAAGAGAAAAAAAGCATAATTTAAGAAAGTTTTGAACACAGTATTTTGACTACATACTCCCAGACAAGGCTTCCCTGGTGGCTCAGGCGGTAAAGAATCCACCTGCCATTCAAGACTTGGGTTCAATCCCTGGGCTGGAAAGATCCCCTGGAGGAGGGCATGCCTGGAGAATCCCCATGGACAGAGAAGCCTGGCAGGCTACAGCCCATGGGATCGCAAGAAGTTGAATACAACTGAGCGACTAAGCACAGAACAGGACAGCACAGCACACCCAGACAAAGGACGAGAAAGGGCTGCAAAAATATCAGACTCAAGTTAGCAGTTTTGCTTTTCAGAGTGGCTGTTGTTGTTCAGTCGCTCAGTCATGTCCAACTCTTTGCAACTCCATGGACTGCAGCATGCCAGGCTTCCCTGTCCTTCACCAACTCCTGGAGCTTGCTCAGACTCATGTCCATTGAGTTGGTGATGCCATCCAACCATTTCATCTTCTGTAGTCCCCTTCTCCTCCTGCCTTCAATCTTTCCCAGCAGCAGGGTATTTTCCAATGAGTCGGCTCTTAGCATCAAGTGGCCAAAGTATTAGAGCTTTAGCATCAGTCCTTCCAATGAGTATTCAGAATTGATTTCCTTTAGGATTGACTGGTTTGATCTCTTTGCAGTCCAAGGGACTCTCAAGAGTTTTTTCCAACACCACAGTTCAAAAGCATCAATTCTTTGGTGCTCAGCCTTCTTTATGGTCCAACTGTCACATCCATACATGACTACTGGAAAAACCATAGCTTTGACTATACGAACCTTTGTTGGCAAAGTAATGTCTCTGCTCAGGTGATCAATTCTGAAATGACTTTCTTTGTGTTCTAGGACTGAACAAATGAGTAAATGTGATGAAAGTCATGGATCTAAGTTTTTTGCTGTTGGAGAAGTGAATTAAAAATATGGCAACAGGGAGGACAAGAATGTTCCTCTAGGATGTAACAATATGAGCTCCTGAGTTTATAAATAGATATTAAAATAGATATCAGTTCAGTTCCATTCTGTTCAATCACTCAGTCATGTCCGACTCTTTGTCATCCCATGAACTGCAGCATTCCAGGCCTCCCTGTCTATCACCAACTCCTGGAGTTTACTCAAACACATGTCCATTGAGTTGATGATGCCATCCAACCATCTTATCCTCTGCCGTCCCCTTCTCCTTCAATCTTCTGCCTTCAATCTTTCCCAGCATCAGGGTCTTTTCAAATGAGTCAGTTCTTTGCATCAGGTGGCCAAAGTATTGGAGTTTCAGCTTCAGCATCAGTCCTTCCAGTGAATATTCAGGACTCATTTCCTTTAGGATGAACTGGTTGGATCTCCTTACTGTCCAAGGGACTCTCAAGAGTTTTCTCCAACACATTCATTCAAAAGCATCAATTCTTCGGCGCTCAGCTTTCTTTATAGTCCAACTCTCTACTTTCCAGTAGTCCAATGACTACTGGAAAAACCATAGCTTTGACTAGAATAGATACGGTTATGGATATTCTACTTCCTGGACCATTCTCTGCTGAAATAAACAAGGGCTCCTTGGCAGATGGCTGATTCCTGGGCAAATACATGCTCAGTCTGAAAGTGAGGAAATGCTCAGAAAAAAATTAGGAAATGTCAAAAGGACACAGGTGCCAGTTTGAAGGGGCTCCCAGCAGCCAAATCTGGGACCATGGAAGTGTCAAAATAAACAGTGATAGGAAAGAATCATGACCCAGTGAATAAAATAAGAATTCATGAGTTGATACACATATAATGTAATGAATATAAATAAATACATGGAGGGGGAAGCTCTTCCTTATAATAGCACTTGAACTAATAAATAAAGAGGAAATTATGGGATTAGAAAATCACATTTAGCCATCATCATAGTAATAATTGATTCAGGCAAGAATTATCAATGGACACTAAAATCAGTGGATGTAAAGTTTGATACACAGGATGTTCATAGTCTTCAGGTGATTCTCCCCAAAATACTTGTTAAATACAATTGGAAAAGTCATAATTCTTTGGCAGTAGACCTTCCTTTAACCAGCAACCCAAGTTGGTATCACTAGGAATAGAACAAAGACAACAGATACCTCCTGAGATGATGTGCCAAGAAGAACATAATGTCACTTCTGTGACAGTCTTGCCAAAAATTAATAACCTGAATCTAATCATGAGGAAACACCAGACAAGCCCAAAGTGGAGAACATTCATTAAAATAACCAGCCTGTACTCTTCAGAAATGTCAAGCTCATGAAAGACAAAGAAAGGCTGAGGAATTATTCCAAATGAAGTGATCCTAAAAAGACATGAGAAGTAAATGCAACTTGTGATCTTGGATCCAATCCTGGATCAGAAAAAAAAAATTTTTTTTAATAGAAGACATTATTGGGACAAATAGCAAAATTTTAATAAGAAGGTCTATAGATTAGGTAATATTCTATTAATGTTAATATTCCAATTCTGATAACAGAAACAAGAACATATCCTTGTTCTTGGGAACTATGCACTGAACTATTGGGAGGTAATATTCATGGCAGGCTTAACCAAAAGCTAGGAACAACCCTAATGTCCATCAACAATGGGTAAACTTTGGTACTTTGATACAATGAAACACTATGAGCCATAAAAAACAATGAATTGCTGATACATGCAACTAGGTGGATGAATGTCAAAATGATTAGGCAGGCTACTCTCAAATGGCTCAGAAAAAACCCGTATATGTGTATGAGTGCATGTTCAATCCCTTCATTGGTGTCCAACTCTTTGCAAACCTATGGACTGTAGCCCACAGGGCTCCTCTGTCCATGGGATTCTCCAGAGAAGAATACTGGAGCAGGTTGCCATGCCCTCCTCCAGGGGATCGTCCCGACCCAGGGATCAAACCCACATCTCCTGTGTCTCCTGTAATGCAGGCGGATTCTTTACTGCTGAGCCACAGGGAAGCCCATATTTGTATATACTTGTATATATATTGCAATTACAATAATATGCATATATACATACAGAGAGAATGGTGGGATAAATGTAAATGTTAATTGTTAAAGAATTTGGGCGAAGGATAAATGGGAGTTCTTTGGCTTGGTCTTACAACTTTGCTGTACATTTACAATTATTTCAAATAAAGATTTAACTGACTAAATGTTAATTGGTATGCTTGTATTATTATTTACATAGTCATTTATTGAGATAAAATCTTTATACAGCCTTAAGGGTACCATTGTACCCTTGACAGTTGTCCACATACATACACCCACCACCCCAATCAAGATACAGAATGCTTCTGTCACATCACTCCAGAAAGTTCTCTCATGCCTCCTTCCTGTCACCCCCTCTTCCGCCCTGAGGTGACCAGTCTTCTGATTGCTATCACCAAACCCATTATGGCTTTTCATACCAGTGGAATCATGCAGTTCTCCTCATTGGTGCCTGGCTGCTTTCAAATTCAGCGTAATGACTGCAATTCATCCATGTGCTTACACTCATCAGCAGTTCATTCCTTTAGACGGCTGAGTAGTATTCCACTGTATCAATGTACCACGGTCTATCCAGTGTTGATGGACATTGGGGTTGTTCCTAGTTTGGGGTTATTTCATTCATTATTATGAATGAACCTGCTATGGATCTTCCTGTACAAGTCTTTGTGTGGACCTATGTTTCCACGGCACTGCCTGGCTCCCTGTGGATACCAACACTGTCTTGCCCTCACTCACATACATGGGTAGAAACATAAACCTTGGGCTTTTAAGAATACCAGAAAAGATTACTGATCCAAATTCTCTCTCTCTCTCTCTCTTAAAAATTATCTCCTTTGAGAATGCCTAAATTTCCATCAGTTGCTGTCTCTTCCTTTGAGGCTACTGTAGCTCCGGCTGGTCTGAAATTTTATTGGAAAAGAGTTTGCTAAACATTTTTCTTCTGACCAGGAAGGCTCCTGCACAGGGCTATGGAAAGCGGGTGAAGGGACTGAAGAGAAGCATCCCCCATGTCACCATTTTCGGGGAAGTGTGTATTTTCAGTGTATATGTTACTCTTGGACTGTGTCTTCCTCAGCAGTTCCTATCAGATACCCATCCCTAGGCTAAACCATCAGGTCAATTTATGAACTTAGCATCTCAGACCTGTCCATCCCCAGATAGCCGTCCTGGAAGGAGGGAAAAACACCAGTGTGCAATCTCCATATTCCTGACTGCAAGGGTCCCTGGAGGCCTGGGTGCAGGGGCTGGGGGTGGGTAACGGGGAGTGAGGGATGTGTGTGCTGGCGAGAGGGAGCCTGCAGCCACGTGCAGGGATGCAACCGCTGGTCCTCATGGCAGCAAGCCTCTCCGCATCAGTGGAATAAGCCAATTTGTGCCCCCACCGCCTTCGCCCCAGGAAGGATTCAGCGGGCTTTGTGTAAGGGGATTAAGGCTTTAGCCTGCTCAGCAAGGAGAAGGGCTCTTAGCTCCAAGTTCTGTGGCTGTGTGACCATGCCACCCTGTGCCCACGAGGCCTTGAGGGCTGCTGTAGGCCCTGACTCCAGGGCAGCAGGAACTTCAGCTAGAAATAGGAGCCACAGCCCGCAGCCTCCCTAGGGTGCTGTGCACCTGTGTCCTATGAAAGTCCCAAGAAGGAGACTTTCAGGGATCTGGGGAGGCGGGTGGGAGAGAGGGGGCGGAGACAGGCAGAAAGACACGCCCTGGAAAGATCTGAGCCCAGGCAGGAGTGATGCTGGCAGAACTTCTCTGTGTCTGCTGGACCTGGGCTGGGTGCTGAAGCAGGTACCTTCTGCGTAGATTCAGACCTGAACTTGGAGTTTGAAGGCTGGAGCCTCACCAACTCTGTGAAATAGCCGAGTCTGGTGTCTCCTGTGGTCAAATGGGAATGACTGTCCTCCATGACAGGATGGCTCAGGAATGAGAGAGCTGTCCACTTGAGGGACTTCGGCTGGGACTCTGTTACTCAGAAGGCTGCTTGTGAATGTCCTTTGGAGGGCCAGGGATGACCCGGGCAGTGACAAGTAGTGGGGGGTGGCAGAAGTCGGGGGCAGGACTGGGGGCTCTGTCTCCGCTTGGGAAGAGAGATGCCCCCACATCCTTTGCTCACCCAACCCCATCCCTGGGGAATATGTCCTGCAGGTCAGCTGACTTCCTGTCCCCTTCATTTCCTCCTCCACTTCACAGAAGCCCCGCCAGAGGCCAGGCCCTGGGAGAAAAGCTGGGGGGAGGGGCAGAAGAGGACGGGGACAAACCAGTCCACACCCCACTGCTCTGCCCACCACCCAGCCTGCCCTCTGCTTGACAGGGCCTGCCAGAATCTCCTCAAGGCCTTGGGCTCAGAACCTTGGAGCCGGGACTCCCAACTCCATCTCGGTGTGGCTGGCCCGGGAAAGCCTTGGTCTCTTTATCTACACAACAGGATGTGGACGGGGAGGCCTAGATTAAGTGCCCATGCAGGGCCCTCCCGATAGAGTCCCTCAGGCAGACCCCTCTATTCTCCCTTCTTAGCCGACTTCCCTGTGCCAGCTTCTAAGATCAAATACTGAGCATTCAGGAACGGCTTTAGAAAGCAGCTGATGTGCTGCGCCCATTGTTCAGATGGGAACAGTGAGACCTAGGGAGGGATGAGACTTGCCCCATCCAGTGAGTGAGCACCAGGCTGACTCCATCTCCTGGTACACAGTCTGTTCTCTCAGCCCCTGGCTCACAGTGGGAAGCAGAGCATTTTACAGTCGAGCAGGGGGCAGGGAGGCAGTGACTCCTCCCTCAGTGGTGGTGGTGGGGGTGGGAGGGCGGGGAGGCTAGTCCAGACAGGTTCAGCGGGAATCTACTCTGGCGTGGCTGCCTTCCGTTGGGCTGCCTCAGGCTGGGCCCAGGGCCTCAAGGTCCTAGGGACATTGCTTTCTGTTTATTTTCTGCCGGGCTTCTGCACGCATTGCGGTTTCCTCTTGGAAGGGCTGCAGTGGGAACTGTGGGGCCCGCTCTTGGGGGCTGGGCTGTATCTGTGGGAAAGTTTGGGTTCTGCAGATGGCTTACAGCCTGTTGCCAGGACCCTAGTCCCTGAATTCCCACCCCCAGTCCCTGTGCTGAATTCCTACGCTGTGGGCAGTGGGCTCAGCTCCTCCACCTAGGCCATTTAGAGTGAGTAGAGAGCAGATCCTCTGTGTGTGAGCCAGAGGGATCTTCTAGTCCACACTCCTCACCTTCTATTTCACAGATGGGGGAACCAAGGACAGAGATTCCCCCGTTCAAGGCCTCTCCTAGTCTAGAGCAGAGCTGGGGCATGAACGGGGTTGCCTGGTTCCCAGCTCAGGGAGCCTTCCGTGGGGCCTGAAATCCCCTCATCCCTTTGGGCTTTGCTGGAGTGGGGTGGACACCCAGGGATGTCTGAAGCCCTGAGTTTCCCATGACATCTCTTTGGAAGGGGCCTGGCCCTCCTTCCCCACGGTACCCTGGCCACGGCCCAGACTCTGGGCAGAAGGAAGTTGGGAGGGGGCCACCCCTGCCCTTGCTCTCTCTGGGGTCCCTGGGAACCTGACCCACCACTGAGAGGGCTGTGTTCCGGCCTGGGAACCAACCCTCGGATTTGAATTTCAACTCCCCTCTCCCCTGTCCACTGGCTTAGCAACTCTACCAAATTGTCCCAACCCCCTGTGCCTCAGTTTGCTTGTGTGTAAAGTGGACTTGTGACAGCCACCGCCTTACAAGGCTAACAACAGGAGCAGAAGTACTACACGAGCTGTAAGATGCTCAGGGCACGTGGGGGAGTTGAGGCCAATGGCCAAGGACCTGATTCCAAGCAGCAGCTGGGAACGGCCAAGGTCTCATCTTGCCCAGACAGGCCTGCGGGGGCGCCCAGTGAAGGTGCTAAGCTGTCTCTGGAGAATGCCTGCCCTCTCTAGGGAGTGTGCAGGCCTTGGGAAGGGAGCAGGATGGCCTGGCGAGTGGCCCCACTTTGCAAGGGCGGGGGCCACCCGATTCCTGCCCTCAGGGAGCCAGGTGCTCTGTGGGGGGAGCTGATAATTGAGCCATCTCTCAGGGAGCCGACCCTTATTTTTATTAATCTGCAAGACAAAGCAAGCAGAGCTGTCCTGCTGAGGAGACTGTGAGAAGGCGATGAGATGAAGGGGAAGTCATTTATCTTGCCAGCCTCTTCTGCTTGGGGGACTTTCCTGGCGTGTGACAGAAGTGGAAGCCAACATCGGAACCTTGGGCAGAGGGCTCCGTGGCTCCTCTCCCTCACATGTCTTTGCCCCTAGTTCCCCAGCCACCTGCCTCTTTAATCCATTTAACGCCTCTTCGTTGCTGCTTTGTTTTTTTTTTTTTAATACTTTTCTCCAGCTCAGGCCCCCTGGGGCCTCCTTGACAGATGAGAAACTCCCAGGGTCCCAGTCGCGACAGCCTTGGGCTTGGCAGTTCCCGGAGCTGGCTGGGCTGTTCCCCAGGAGGGGACGCAGCTTCAAGGTCAGGCTGACGCTGGCTGACCTTGAAAGCTTCCCCTGCCTCTCCTGACATGCCCCCACTCTCTAAGCTCAGTGAGCTCCATCACATTAAAAAGCTGTTAAAAGTGCCCATCTGGTTTGCTGCCTGCACGGGTGGCTGGCCGATCGATGGTCGGGATGAGCCGGCAAGGGTCTGCCCTGGGGACCTGGCCCACGGGGCAGCCTGGCAGCCTTCATTCACCCACTCTCACTCGAGGGAGGGCAGGCAGTAGGAAGAAGACAAAATAATCAGGGTGGGGACGCTGTGAGCTGTACTTTATGTGTATGTGAAAGGCGCCCTCTGGAGTTGTGCTGCGATCAGGCTTAACACATACCCTGTGCCAGGCATTAGCCTAAGTGCTTTAAATAGATGAATTCATTTATCTTCCCAGCAATCCACTGAAAGGAGGCTATTATTAATTCCATTTTGCAGCTGGGAAAATGAGGCACAGAGAGGTTAAGAAATTTACTCAAGGCCACACAGCTAGTAAGTGACCAAGCCAGGGGGGTGGGAAGCCAGGACGTCTGGCTCCAGATCTCGCTGCAGCATCTGATGTTGCCTGGGCTGCTTCTGGGGAGGCGACAAGACCATACTCCCTGACACTCTCGCAGAAATCTTTTTTTTTTTTTTGGCTGTGCTGGGTCTTAGCTGCGGCATGGGGAATCTTAAGTATTGACACGTGAACTGTTATTTGTGGCATGCTGGATCTAGATCCCTGACCAGGGCTCAAACCCGGCCCCCCTGCGGTGGGAGCACAGTCTCAGCCACTGGACCACCAGGGGATTCCCCCTCATAGCAATCTTGAGACAGAAGTATGACCATGTTCGTATTACAAACAGAAGACCGGGGGCCCAGGAATGTTTAGACACTTCTCCAGGGTCACACAGCTGGTAAGCAGATGGGGAGACACTCAACCCAAGGACCCACTGGTTTCAGCCTTACCTGCAGGGTGATGTCCACTTCCCACTCTGCACACGCTGTCTTGCCTGGGCTGCAGGTAGCAGCCTCCTCTGGGCTGTAGCTGCCCTGTCTGGATTACTAGGGTAGCCTGAGCTGGGCCTCCGAACTCCAGGGCAGTGTGGCCACAGACAAGCCCTTTCCTTCCCTGGGCTTGTGTTTCCTCGGGCCGGGGTCAGATAATCTGAAGGCCTGGTGGGGGCGGCAGGGGTAGAGTATGAGGAGTATGCAGCATTCAGTGATATGCTGGGCTTTGGGCCCTTCATTAAATTCCAAACAAACCTAGCTGCAGCCTTCCACGGAGGGCTTCCTGGGCCTCCAGAGCATTTTGTCTGTCGGCTAATGGTTTTTGGTACTCCTGCAGGGCCTAGTAACAGCCAAGCCCTCGAGGGCTCACACCTAGCCCCTCCTAGGCTGAGGAAGGCTCCCCGGGAGGCACCAAACTTCCTCTGCCACCCCAGCTGACCAGGCCCCCCTGGGGACATATCACAAGCAGAGCTGGGGGAAGGGAAAGGTTGAGAGGGGGCCCCAGGGGAGATGAGGGATCATGCCCCAACTCCCATTCTGCTCCCAGCTGGCTGCCACATGTGGCTGTCAGGAGCCCACAACTCCATCACTGGTGGAAATCTTCAGATTAACCCATGAAGGCCCACCTTCCAATGACAATTTTAATGCCAAGGTCTAATGATATCCCTCGATCACCTTTCCCACCTTACTACCACTCATCCCCAGTTCGCTCTTTCCCAGCCACACTGACCTCCCTGCTGTCTTCAAGTACATCAGGCCCCCTGCCACTTCAGGGCCTTGGCACAGGTGACCATTCCTCTGCCATCCCCCTTCCCCATGGTCCTCATTGTTGGCTCACTTCTTAAGCTGCTTCAGGTCTGTTCTTGATTTCTACCTTCTCACCAAGGCCTGCCCTGACCACTTGACTTCAAACTGCCTCCTCCCAGCCCTCCCCACCCTCCTGACCCTGCTCTGTTGCATTTCACAGATTTATCACCTTCTGACACTTTGTAATTAACTTATTTATATTGTTTTCCTCTTTGTCCTTCATTAAAATATAAGCTCCAAAAAGGCAGGGACTTTTGTTTGTCTTGATCAACATCAAATCCGTCCCCAGTACTTAATATCTAAATACAGTGTAGGTGCTTAATGAACACTTGTGGAACAAACGAATGGATGAGTGTGTAGATTACAGTACATCCCAAAGCAGGGTAGCCATGTGTTCGTTTGTTTGGGGACCAGGAAGCGAAGTCTTCCAACACTTAGGCTGGAGCCTCACCTCTGTCCTGTCGGCTGTGTAATCCTGAGCTTGTGCCTCGACTCAGGGAGCCTCAGCTTACTAAGTGTCCTGGCCTCCCACAGGACTGCAGCTTCTGAAGAGATGGCTTCCAGGAGGGGCCTGGCAGTCAGCACACCCATAGGCCCTTCTGCTGCTCTCCATCCCAGGCAGCCCCCCACATCCTGGCTATGTGACATCAACGCTAGACAGATCATCTGACTTCCCTGGGGCTCACTTTCTCCACTTCTAAACTGGAAGATGATGAAGACTGAGGTCCGTGAGCAGGTGCCATTGAGCCTGGGATTTGGTGAGCTTTCTGCAAAGCTTCACTCTATTCAGTTGTTGCTAGGTCAATGGGATGGAATGGCCTTCACCATGGAGCACTGGGCCATCAGACGCCCCTCCCTAGCAAAGGGGGGACCACCGGAGTAGAGGACAACAGAGCCAGCATTGACTTTGGGGGTCAGTGGGTGACATCGCAGAGGAACAGGAGCTTGTCCAAGGCTGTGAAGACTCAGACTCTGCCCTTCCCGAGCACCTGTAGGTTTCACCTCGTGGGTCTTTTGGTGTCAGGCAGCCCTTGCAATCCTGTCCAAGGCTTGCCAAGGGTTGGGATACACGTGCTTTCAGGCGTGTGTTCATTCTCTTCCTACATCTTTTCCCCACCAGCTGAGAGTGTGTGGGGTGGGGTAGGAGGCAGACCCTGGGTGGGGAACTAAACTCCTGGTTCTAAACAGCCTTGGGCTCTAGAAACCCTCTGATGAAAGCTATGACCTTCTCTTGAAAGAGAAGCACATTTCCACATTCAGAAGATAGAACCACTGTCCCTGTAAATGAGAATTTAGTCAGCATCCAGTGGGGTTGCCCCCATGGTGGGGTTGGCCGTGGTCCCAGTTACTAGATCCCATGTGTCCATGCCATCCAGCTGCATTATCAGATCTGTTGCAGCAGCATCTCATATAAAACGAGGAGGGTCACTGCCATGTTATCGGCCAGGAATCCATCTTCAGCAGCGGGGCCCTGAAGGGCAGCACACAGCATCTTGGACATGCACAGTCAGGTTAGGGTGGGGAAGATGTGGCAGTGGTGAGAGCCGCCCCCAGCCCTGCCTCTCTCGGGACCCCCTCAGGGCTCAGACATGTGGGGCGCTGAGAAAGACTCAGGTGACAAGACAGGCTGGGGGAAGCGGAAAGAGTGCAGTTTAAGGGAAGATTCTCTAGGTCTGGTCCTTGAAAGGAAGGCAGGAAAAGCATTACTAAGCCGTTTCACAGATAAAGAAATTGAGGCTCAAAGTAGACACTGAGCATGCAGATCAAGAAAATGAAAAACCAGGATTTGAATCTGCTCTGACTGCCTCTAGAGTCCATGTCTTAGCCCAATGGAAGGAACAGTCTCAACAATTTAACTTGACATGGAGCAGCTCCTGTGTATAGAATCCTGTGTCAGACAACTTGGGAGGACACGGATCCAAGGGGCGCATAAAACCCACTAGAAACATCCAGGGACGTAATAATAATAATAATAATAATAACCAAGGAATAATAATAGCTAACATTTTGGGAGCTATAATGCTAGGGGCCAGCATTAAGCCAAACGATTTTTATGAATTATGTCATTTAAGCTCTTGGATACTTCGAGGTATAAGTAGCACTGTGTCTGTTATTCTTGTTTGCTTTGGGACCCAGAAGTGTGTACTCATTTTTGAGACAAGAGCCTCAGTGAGGGTAGGCAGCTTGCCTTTGACAAAGGTGGTATCTATCTGAGGCTCTTTCTCACTGCCTGGATGTTATCTGGAGCTGCGTGGACCCGGGCAGGTGTCACCTAGACCCCTGGCTCAAGCCGGCTGGAGCAGGATGAAGTAGAAAGGTTGTGGGTAGGCATCACTCCTGGATTGTTCTAGAGGAATTGTATTCCATGTCCCCTCTCTGAGCCTCATTTTTCCCTTCTTTGGATCCTCTGACCTCTGATGTCCTTGAGTCTGTGACCTGAGCTGTTCTCCCATTCCAGATGCTTTGAGGCTCAGTTAAGGGTTAGGGTCTCTGTGACAGCAAAGAGTGACTTGATGGAGGAGAGACCAGCTGCCAGGGTTGGGGCGGGGTGATGGGGGATGGGGAGAGAGCGAAGGCGAGAGCACACGAGGAAATCCCCCTGGAGGAATACACTTTCCTGTGCTTGGAGAGTTTGGAGGGAGAAGAGCCAGGTCTCCTCCCAGCCCTACTCCCAACAAGCCCCAGGCCACCTTGCCACCCCTGTGTCCCCCCAAAAGGCCAATTTAATATCAGATCAACCAAGACAGCAAAGAAAACAATGATAGGAGAAGAGGGGCCAGCATTCAGCCACATCGCTCTTCTTTCTGGACTTGAGTCTCTCCTTGGTGAAGAGAGGGAGTGTTCCTTCAGTCATTGGGCGGTATTCATGCCCGGCTGGCTCTGAATCTGAAGAGGTGAAGTCCCTCCGTGCCCTATCCCAAGTCTGTGATTGGTGGTGCCCCCTCCCCTCCCCTCCCCTTCCCCGCCTCCCCTCCCTCCCACTCTTTTCACAGCCCCCAGCATGCTGTGCAGTTATTAGTGTAGGTTCATTTAGAATCGGCTTAGCAACCCCACACCCCTGGAACCTGGAAGCTTAAAGCACAAGATGTCTGGCAAATGGAAATTCAATTGCTTTAATATAGAGACTATTTTGCTGCAGTCGAACTGGAGCCTCTTATTAAGAATCTGATGGAATTTCTAAACAGAGACAGAGGCCCCAAGGAGGGGGCATCGCCCATCACACACCAACATTGCTCTTGACATATTTATGGCTCCAATAAAATCTTCCATCTGGTATATTTTAAAATAAAATTGAAAATTTATCACTATCCCTGAGTTGGTTTGTCGTTCTCCCCAGGAGGAGATAGCCAGCCTGAGATTACCGCAGCGGCGGTGGCGGCAGCAGCGGGTGGCAGGCGGGCAGAGGGGTTACCGGGCTCTGATTTAAATTTCAATACTTTCCCCATTACAGCTGTCTGGGCTGGGAAAATTACTAGAGGGCAGCAGGCCCTGTTCTTCTCCTGTTTCTCTGGACAACTGCTCAGCTCTCTCCTTGGGGCCTGCAGGTACGGTTTGTTCTATCTCCTGGTTTGTAAGATCTGGGAGACATGTGAGAAACCCTGGTTTTCTGGGATGATGGTTCTCCAGGCCTGGGAATAAGCATTGTCCTTATTCAATCCTCTGGAGCCCAGAGGACATCTTTGGAAATGGCCAGATGGTTGAAAAGGTCCTCTGTTTATTAGGACTCAGAGATCAAGATCAGGGCTTAGACTCAAGTGGGGATCAAGGTTGAGTTTATAACCAGCATTAAGGGTCATCTAAAATTAAGATCAAAACTTAAACTTATGTCAGGATCAAGGCTTGGTCGATAAGAGCGTTCAGGGCTCAGGCTCAGGGGATCAAGGTTCAGTCTATTAACAAAGACACGGCTCAGATTTCCTCTTTATAGAAGTCAGTTCATATCTCTGAGCTTTAATTTTTCTTCAGTCAAATGGAGAGATAAGAATTGCCCTGCCTGCTTCCAGAGGCTACCTAGAGGAACAAATAAAACAAGACTGCCTTTCGTTTCTGTAACATTTCATAGTCTATGAAAATGCCAGTATATACCTCATATCTTTGGTCCTTATAATAATCCCTACTTTAAAGACAAGAATACAGGCTGAGAGAAGAAGCTTATCCAAGGTCACACAGCCTGTAAACACAGGCAGGAAAGAGGGATTGGACGCAGCTCTTCCAGACTCCAACTGGTTCCTAGCACACAGAGAGACAAAGAAGTAGTGACAAGACTACATTTGTCCACCCAGTACTCGTTTCCCCGTTTTTGCTCTAGTAACAGCCTGCTTATTCTCTCCTGGGGGCCAATGAATCTACCTGAAAGACTAGGTCCTAGCTTCCCTTGCAGTCAGAAGTGGTCAATGAGATACGAGGCAGGAGAACTGTGGAGTGGGACTCCTGGGAAAGTTGTGTAATAGAGACATGGATAAAGAGTATGCAGATTCCTCCCTTCCCTCCTCCTTGCTTCCTGCCTGGAATGCATACACAGGGGAGCCCAGCAGCCATGATGGGCCATGAGGTGGCATGGAAGACAGAAGCCGTGCTGAGGAAGACACCAAAAGAGAGAAGGAGCCCGGGACACTGATGACATGTGGAGCCACCATACCAGCCCTGGACCGCCAGCCTCCAGTTATGCAGCAGTAAAAGACACAACTAATTTATTTAGGCCGTTATGCTTGAGTCTCTGTTACGGGCAGACAGATGTAACTTTCAGCTGATTCAAAGGTGTTACCCTGAAAAAGATATGGTCAGGTAAACTTGAGAAACACCATGCTAAACAGACTTTGTTGTATAACTTCCCAGAGCCTTTAAATCCTGCCCAGTGGGTTTCCCAAGCTTGCTCTTCACGGATCTCTCTCCTGGTGCCACACTGTGTCTGGGTGCTGGGAGACCCTTCCTGATATCTGACGGGGACTGGAAAATGCCTCATCCAGTGCTCTCGTTGTTAAAGCAAATGAAGCCACTGGCCCCTCTTGAGCTTCACTAGCGTTCTGATTTTGGCTTCTCAGCTTTTAAGGAAGGCAGGGCCAAGTGTGTGTGTGCGCTCAGTCGTGTCTGACTCTTTGCGACCCCATGGACTGCAGCCCGCCAATCTTCTCTGTCCGTGGGGTTATCCCCGCAAGAATATTGGGATGGGCTGCCATTTCCTTTTTCAGGGGATCTGCCCGACCCAGAGATTGAACCCGTGTCTCCAGCAGCTCCTGCGTTGGCAGGCAGATTCTTTACAACTAGCATCACCCGGGAAGCCTGTAGGGCCATGCAGGGGAGGACTAATTTGGGGACAAAGCTAGCGGAGCCATCTGGAGCAACAAGGTCTCCTTGCGCAGCTGGAGCCTTCAGTGACCGGGGCTTGCCTCACAGGTGAGGGGCCTATTACAGGGAGAAGAGGACCCGAGGCACCCTTTACATCTTACACAGGGCACGAGCAGTCTGTCCCTCTCCCCACCCCAAGGCATGGAGAGGGCATGGAGCGTGGGACGGACTCATCCCGGCCACAGAAACAGTGACTGACACCCTCTGCCCAACCTACCGCCAGCCCTTCAGTTTTCCAGAAAGCTCTGGCTGAGTCATGTACTTTGCTGCGGTAGCTGCGCCTCACTCCTCTGTGGGGGTCCCACTGCAGGCTGCAAGATCTCGACACGCCCTTTCATTGCCATTTTAAGAGACTCATAACACAATAACAGTAATAGAGGCACCCGCTGCCTGGCTTGGTAATTACTGCACTCCTTGTTGGAGAACTGTTTACTGCTTTGCAAAGGGTGAGGTCTCCCACTACTTTTTAAATAAGTGTCCTCCTTGGAGAGCACGGCCGCAGCTGGGGCAGTTCATCAGCAGCCTGTGCCAAGGAGAGAGAGGCATGGAGCCCCAGTGCGGCAGCCCAGGTGGACGAAAGTGGTTGTGTGTGGGGGGGGTGGGGTGGGGTGGGAGGTGGTGGTGGGGTGGGGGGATGCAGCCAGAATCCCAGGCCAAGGATGCCTAAGGACTCACGGTCCCCTTCCCTCTGTTCCGCTGTGGCCAAGTCCAGCCCATTCCCCAGACCTCAGTCTCTCTGTCTGTGCAATGGGGGCGAGAGATCAGGCCTCTGAGAACTTGTCCAGATTTCTGAAGTTCTGCCTTTTAAAGGAGATTGTAGGGAATTGAGGGCAGAAGAGAAAGACAACTAGCTCCCTCTTTTGCTAGCAAACTCCTAAACAGCAGGAACCATGCCTGTTTCCTCCCTTTAGCTCAGAACCTGACTCTGGCGTGGTGAGGTAGAACCCATCCCAGCCAGAGGTGTGGATGGTTCTAGAGGAGGGTGGAGTGGATGGGAAGGGAGTGGCATGTGGGAAAAAAAAGGAAGCCCAGGGCTCTTTCTGAAGAAAATCCAATATCAAAACTTTAACAAGAGCCCCATAAACCAAGAAACAAATCTTGGACTCAGGAGGTGAAGGATCATTTAAATGGCAAATTCCCCTGTGCCTGCAAGGGCCTTGTTTATAGAATAAAGAGCTGAGAGTGCAGGTGGTCCCACACAGAAAACTGGAAGCTTTTCTGTTTCAACTCCCCAAAGATTCATCTGCAATGCAGATGAAGCATCTTAGAAACAAGGATGAAAACAGGGCTTGATTTTCACAAAGGCCAATTCAGAGGCACACTTCCTGTCCAGCCCAGCACACCAGCATCTGTGTGTGAGATAACCATCCCCTGCTGGCTAGGAGCCTGCCCAGGTCCTGCCAAGGTCAGGTGGGCCTACACCCATGCCTGCGTGCAAACTTACACACCCATACACGCTCTCATTTACTCGGGATCTACAGCAGACTCATTTTGAATTTGTTCTTTATGTAAGGTCTATCCTCTGCCCAGATCTGGATCTAGAAAATTCATTTACTCTGCAGTTATTGAGTAAGGAGTAAGAGCCAGGCATTGGGAATACCATGATGAATAAGATGCAGCTCCTCAAGGAACTCACAGGTCAGGCAGAGAGATAAAGAGACCAACACTTTAGAGAACAGAGCACCATGGGAGCATAGTAGATGGGCATCTAGTACAAGCTTGGGAGGTCAGGGAGCACTTCCTGAAAGAGGTGACATCTTTAAGCAGCACTAACCAATGATAGCCACTGGCCACGTGTGGCCTGTGTATTTCATTGACTTAAGATTCATGCACGTGAGCACAGTCATGTCTGACTCTTTACAACCTCATGGATTATAGCTTGCTAGGCTCCTCTGTCCATGGAATTTTCCAGGTAAGAATACTGGAGTGGGTTGTCCTTTCCTACTCCAGGGGATCTTCCTAACCCGGGGACCAAAACTATGTCTCTTTCATCTTCTGCATTGACAAGTGGATTTCTTACCACTGCACCAGCTGGGAAGCCCTAACTGAAGGTGAATACAATTTAAAAATGTTTTCTCCTTAGCACTGGCCATGTTCAAGTGGCTACTGTATTGGACAGTGCAGAGACAGGATATTTCCTTCCTCACAGAAAGTTCTGTTGGACAGCACTGTGAGAATAAACAGATCTTCCCCAGGTTAGGGCCATGGAGAGATATTCCAGTTCCAGGGAGTGGCTTTGTAAAGGCCAGGAAGCATAATGCAGTGGGTCCAGGGGACTGGCACCCCAAACACAGGTGCGAGGGGGAAGGCGGGTGGTGATGGCTGAAACTAGAGAGGAGGGAAGAATTCAAACAGCTGCTGAAGCCTGCATGTGTTGGCAAGGACCTGGGATTTGGTCCTGAATGTTTTGGGAAGCCTTGGAAGAGTTTTCAGTGGGAAGCAGCAAGGTCAGTTTTTCAC
The DNA here is from genome assembly GCF_003369695.1 of Bos indicus x Bos taurus. Taxonomy (NCBI): domain Eukaryota; kingdom Metazoa; phylum Chordata; class Mammalia; order Artiodactyla; family Bovidae; genus Bos; species Bos indicus x Bos taurus. The sequence goes on from NC_040096.1 coordinate 32,741,525, forward strand.
GTTGGAAGAGCTTGCTTGGGGAGTGTACTGGAGGGGAGCAAACTTGGAGGCCAGAAACACTCAGGGAGGAAGCAGGTACCAGCATTCAGGGAAGAGTCCTGTGGAGAGGAGTCGCTGGCCTGAGAGTTAAGCTGAGAGGACCTGGATTTGGATTGGCTGAGGGTCCCAGGGAGAGGGGCTCCTGGCTTGAGGGACAGGTATCTGGGCTGCCCTTTGTGGGGGAGGAGGGGGGTCTGGGGGAGGCCAGCTTGGGCCGTACTGAGTGTAAAGCGAGGTGGAGACCGTGTAATTGGTAGGTACGTGAGGGTACCTGGCCCTCTGGGGGAAAGCTGGAGCTGGAAATAAAGGGAGTGGTCGTCAGCAAAAAGACATGAATGCAGGTCCTGTTGGGGAGCTGAGGTCCCAGGAGCATCCTCAGGAGATGATGTTGGAACTCGCTCTGGAAAACATGGGTGAGTTCGTGGCCAAGAGAAGAGAAGGAGCCAGAGAACCAGGGAAGAGCAAGGGAGACCAGATGCCCCTTTGGAGGCAAACATGTAGCTGTGGCTCCATCCTCAGGATGTGGGAGCTGTAGCTGCTAGTCTAGGTGGGGTTTCTGGAGAAGACAAAGCAGTAGCTGGACACCGAGAAGACCAGGCTCAGAGAGGAAGGGAACTCATGACAGCAATGCCAGAGAGGCAATGCAGCAGCTTGTGTTTTCTGAAGATGGCCACACAATCTCCCCCACCCCACAGGCTCTTCTGCAGTGTGGCCTGGCCACCTGTTCCTGGGGTCAGGGGTCTGTGTCCCTCCTCTTAAACCTAGGCAGGCTGGTGACTGCTCTGACCAATAGAGTACAGCAGAAGTCACACTCTGGGACTTCTGAGGGTGGGTTAAGATGCAATCCAGCTGCCACTGTGTTTGCTGGGACATTCACTCTTGGAGCTCCAAGCTATCGTGTCAGAAGTCTTACTGGGACTGAGGCCACCATGCTGTGAAGATGCCCAGGCCATGTGAATGGGCCCCATGTGGGTGTTGCGGTCAATAGCCTCAGCCTAGCTCCCAGCCCAGTCAGTATCGATTGTCAGACATGTGAGTTGCTGTCAGACATGTGAGTTGCTGAGCCTCTGGATGATTCCAGACCCCAGATGTTGTCACCCCCAGCCACTGAGGCCCCAGACCACCCAGACCAGATACAAGCTGTCCCTTCCCTATCTGGTCTGAATGTCTGATCTACAGAATCCTTGAACATAATGAAATAGTCAGTGGTTTACACCACTGCATCTTGGGGTGGTTTGTTATGCAACAGTAGTAGCAACAGGACAGACAGGAAGCAAACAGGCCGGGATATGGGGGTGTGGCAGGGACAAGGGGAGCTGATTGGACTGGATGGTGGGCTGGGGCCTCCAATCTGGGGGAGGAGCATGCTTTACCCTGCAGGCAGGTTCGGGAGAGGAGGCAAGGCAGGGTGAGCAGCGGCTGACGCTGTGGAAGCTGGAGTTTGGAGACCAGACGTGAATGTCAGAGATAGTTTTGGCCTGGGGGGTTACCCTAATGGTGGCATCAGAGAGGTCCTGGTGGCAGCAACAGTGAGAGGTGGGAGGGCTTTGGAGTCTCCCAGTTTTATGTTTAGTTCCCAGCGCTCTCACTAACCAGGTCTCTCTGAGCCTCAGTTTATTGATCTGGAAAATGAGAATATAAATTCCTCTGTGGCACAGAGTAAAATGCAACGTAAATGTGACTTTCCTTCCTTTTATCAGTTTTTCTCCATTTATTTCTTATCTTAACAAGGAATGTTCACATGTGTATGCGCTGGGGGCTCAGTGGTAAAGAATCTGCATGCAGTGCAGGAGATGTGGGTTTGACCCCTGGGTCCAGAAGATTCCCTGGAGAAGGAGATGGCAACCTACTCTGGTATTCTTGCCTGGGAAATCCCATGGACAGAGGAGCTTGGCGGGCTACTAAGTCCACGGGGTTACAAAGAGTCAGACATGACTGGGTGACTAAACAACAAAAACAGCAAATTTTAACAAGGAATGTTCACATGGGTATAGACTCAACTGTCGATAAACACATTTAAGGGCAAGGTTATTTGCCTCATTTTATAAACACAGAACACGAAGCCCCTAGAGGGGCTGAGAGTATCCCAAAGCCTCAGAAGTCTGGAGCCTTCAGCTTGTGCTTTTTCTGCAGCTGTTCCTTCCCTGGTTAGAGTCAGGGAGGAGGCGAGGGCAGGCTGGTGCCCCAGCAGGTCCCAGGGGCCCTGGGCAAGGCTGCAGTGCTGTATTACGTATTCCCGCCCAGCCCTGCTCCAGCCCCAGCCTTGGTGACTGCTTGAACTCTGGAGTCCCAGACAAACTGTAGCCCCGAGAGTGAAAGCAAGTGCGGGGAGATTCCTAATATGGCAGGCCCAGCCCTCCCCACCCTGGCTTCCACCCCGAATGCCTGCCTCGGGGTGGGTTGGGGTCAGAGCAGCCACTGAGGAACCTCCACCAGGAGCCTCCACACACACCTGGGCCTCCTGGGGTCCTTGCTGCCTGGGCAACACTTACCCCCAAGCCCCGGATGCACCAGCGGACCCCAGCTCCTCTCTTCCTGCCACCCTCCTCTGCATCTGGTTTCATCTCTGAATGCCTCGCTGTTGTCCCTAGCAACCAAGCTCCTGGTCCCATCCTGGTCCTCCTTTCTCCCCTCTTTTCCTTCTCCTCTTTCTGCTTCCCCATTCTCATCCTTCTTCCCTCCCCCAACCTGTGGGGACAGTGCCAAGGGCTGGAAGGCTCCCCTCAAATCCCGGACCAGCTGAGCAATGCAGCCAATCCCCCTGGCCTTTCTGGGTTGCTAACTGACAGATTTTCAGTCAGTACTCTCCGCCTGCTTGAGGGACTGGGTACTGAGACCCCAGGAGCCAGGGGGTGTCCTGAGAAGACCCTCAGGCAGAACTCTCAGGGCACCCCAGGTACGGAGCTAACAATTATACAGAATAGAGTAGACTTAGGAGCCAAAGAGAATTTCTCCCTCTCAGAGCTGTCTGAAGTGGTGAGCTTCCCAGAGTTGGGGGCATGCAAGAAGAGGTTTCTCCCATGATGATAGCGGTGGTGTGGTGTAGGGCAGTGAGGGTCCCGCGACGCTGCCTCGTGCTGGCTTGAGAAGGAAGTCAGTGAGGTCCTGGCCCCTATCGCCTCTCACTGTCCTTTTTATCCTCATTGTCATTCCCCCAACCCCACAACCCTTTAGTAACAGGCCCACTCTCCGCATCCAGCCTTCCCAGAGGCTCCATCTCTCTCAGCCGGACCCTCGGGAGTGAGGACAGTACCAAAGTGAGCTTCTTGGGTGTACTGTCCACCCACAGGCACGCCCAGCGCTCAGCACAGCTGTTTCAGAGTGAGCACACGCCGTGCGCAGGGCATTGTGCTCACAACCACCCCCACCCTCAGAGTCCCCAGTGTCCCGCCTCCCTTCCAGACTCCTCTGCTCATACTCATGGTTGACTCTAGGCCCGGTCCCTTATCACCTCCCCAGTGTCCTGCAGTAGCCTGTTTAACCTGGGCTCCAGCCCTGCCAAGTTTACCACCTACTCAGGCTCTTCTTACTCTTCTCTCCCTGCCTGGGGGTGCTCTTATCTGCCTTTTACTCCGATTCTGCTCAAAGGTCACCTCTTTCAGGAAGCGTGCCCTGATAGCCTAGCCTTAACTCAGTAACTCTGCTAGGCTCCCGAGCCCTGTGCTTGGCTATCTTACAGCTTTTTCCCCCACGGAGTGGTCACCGTCTTTCTCCTGAGCGCTCCTACCTCTCTCTGGGCCTCAGTTTCCCTCATCTGTAATGTGAGCAGGACAGGCCGGTGGTCTTGGAGGACCCTTTTGACCAGTGAGGGTGTGTAAGTCAGGGCTGTTAGAACAAGAGAGAGAACAGTCCGGGTCCTCTTTGTCCTCCTCTCCCCTTGCTGTGTCCCCTCTGAGTTTCAGGCCCTGGGTGTGAGGGCCAAATCCTCCCTGTGTGGTCCTGGGTTGGTCCTGACCTTTTCTGAGGCCTCAGTTCTTCGTCTGCTAAATGGGGAGAATAATCACAAAGACCTGCATCTTCAGGCTGCCATGAGGCCTGGGGTGTGGCTAGTAGACCAGACTTCTCCGTCAACATCAGCCAGAACCCAGGCTGCCAAAGGGAAGAGCTCCAGCTCGGCTGCCTCCCACTTCTGGACAGCCCAGCCTTTGGGCTCAGGGGTCCCTGGGGCTCTGCTGCCCCCCAGTGGCCAGAGGCTCCTGGGTACTTGGAACCAGTGAGTTTCTGGCTAATACAATTGGCCTCCGACCCAACCCAAGACAGAGGGAGATAGGAGCTAAGGCCCAGAAGGTGGAAGGGTCATGTTGGAGGGGTCACTCAGCAAGTCAAGGCAGTGTCTAGATCAGAACCTGGGCCTCCTGGCTCCCAGCACTTCCAAGTCCAGGGTGAGGCTTGTCCTCTTGCATCAGGCTGACCAGAGATGGAGCTGCCATCTCACCAACTCAATCTGCCTCAAGGTGTGGTGGGCCCTGCCCTCTGAGAAGGATTCCTCATACTTACCCAGGGGTCATCCCTGACCAGGAGGGGCTATATGACGGGCAGGGGTCTGCCTTAATCCCCTCCCTCTTGATTAATCAAATACTTCAAATAATGGCCTCGGTCATGATTGATGGACAGAGCATAGCTAATTACCCTGGAGATTGAAATGACTGTTTCTGTTTAAAAAGGCTGCAAATGAGTTAATTATTTCCTTTGCTCACCTCTCTAACCTCGTTACACTTCTAAATGAATAGCAATATTGATCTTGGAACTGATTTTGGTGTTACACCGCCCGAGCGGGTTTAATTAGGGTTTGAAAACGCTGCTGTGCCTCCTCCTTCTGACCGAGGAAATTAGCCTTGGGTTTTACTTACATTTTACAGCCTTGTCCTCGCAGAGAGCAGGGCTAGAACACAGGCAGCCATGCCTGGTGCCCGCCAGCTCCCGCCCTGTCGGGCTCCCAGCTCCCTCCCCAGCTCCCAGCTCCCTCCCCATCCACGCAGCAGTGCCGACCATCCCCTGCCCCTCACCTCTCAGGAGGATGCAGCAGGAAGGTCACTGGGGCCAGCCAGTTTAGCCTCTTCTTTCTGATCACAGTGGGGGTTTGGGGGCTCAGATATGACAGGGAAGAAGCCCAGCATTGCGTGGCGAGGCAGGGGCAGGTCTGGGACCAGAAACTGTCATGGATTCGTACTCCTAGACCTTGACAGCTCCCTGACTAAATAAATATTTCTTCTCCAGATCCCTAAGGAGCCACTTGGTCCTCCACCTCCCTGCCTTGCAGCTTCCTCCTGCATCTCGACTCCTAGGGCCTCGGAGAACAAAGGCTGCCAGCCTATATAAAGGTGGGAAACAATCAGAGGAGCAGGAGCAGGAGCCAAGGTGCCCTACCCTGCTTGGTTACTATAGGCACGACAGCCAGGAGGCTGGTGGGGAAAGGCAACGCTCCATTCAAGCCACGGGGGCATTAGGAGCCTGGCATCCATACCTGATCCGCCCAGAGAAATCCAGGAGCCAGGTCTCATGCCCAGCCTTACCAACACGGAAAGGGAAGTGTATTTGAGAATGAGAGACTCCTGACTGAATCTGACCCCAGTCACATACTGAGTTCCAACCCTCGGAGCCCTGAGCTTGGAAACAGACTGTGCCTCGACCCTGGTCACTTGTAAAGCCACCACCTTGGTCGCTGACTGAGCCCTGACCCTCCTCACGTATTGAGCCCCAACCCTGGTCACACACTAAGCCCCCAGTCTGGTCACACTGAGCTGGATTCTGAAAACATACTGAGCCATGAACCTCCTCACAGATGGAGCCCCCAACCTGGAGCTCCAGTCCTGGTAACAAATGGACCCTCCACCCTCCACCTTCCTCAAACATGGAGCCCTGACCCTGGTCACACACTGAGGCCCAACCCTGGAAACAAACAGAGCACCCCCCACACATGGAGTCCTGACCATAGTTACACACCGATCCCTAAATCTGGTCACACGAAGAGCCTGACCATGGAAACATACTGAGCCCTGACCTTCCTCACAAAGTGAACCCAGATTCTCCTCATACACAAAGCCTGGACCCTCATCACATGCTGAGCCCAGACCTTCCCCACACAAGGAGCTGTGATCCTGGTCACACACCGAGCCCTGAGCCTCCTCATGGGGTGACCCCTGAGCCTCCTCACAGTCAGAGCCCCAGCCCTCCCCACACCCAGAGTCCTGACCCTAGTCACCCATGGAGCCCTGACCTTATCACACATGAAGCCCTGGCCCTGGTGACACAGAAGGCCCGGACCTTCACACAAGGAGCTGTGACCCTGGTCATACGCAGACCCTGGTTGGTCTGAGGGAGCAAGTTTACTGGCCTCTTCTTGTTCCAGTTGCCCCTTCTGTTCCCAAGGATGGGAGCAGAGGAGAAGGAGTTCAGTACTCCAAAAATGGCGGGGCCTCTAGTAATGAAAGCAAAATAAACCAGGTCCATTGTGCAGGCCCAGGAAAGCTCGGGTTTGCTGGGGTTCACGGCTTATGCGTGAATACTGGAAGATTTTGGTGGGACAGCTGAAGAAGCTGAAAGACCTAAAGTCACCTTCAAGGAGCCACTGGCAGCATTCTCACAGGAACCACTGTGCTATCAGGAGCCTCAGAGATCCCTGGAACTCTCCAGTTGCCACAGGACTCTCTGGGTCCTGAGGAACAGAGCAGCCTTGAAAGGAGTTTCTTATTATCCCAGCTGTGCTGCCGTTTTCCATCTCAGTGTGACTGTGACCCACTTAGCTCAACTTGGTCCACATCCCACAGATGGAGCATTATGTTCCCTTGGTGCGTCCAGCGTGGCTGATGGGTCCTTGACTCTAGAATCTGACCGCCTGGAATTCAAATCCCGGGGCTGCTCATCCCAGCTGTGCAGTTAGAGGCAAGTTACCTCACCTCTCTGGGCCTCAGTCTCCTCATCTGTAAAATGAAGATGATAATAGCACTTACCCCCAATACTTTCGCCACCTGATAGAAAGAGGTGACTCATTGGAAAAGACCCTGATGCTGGGCAAGATTGAGGGGCAGGAGGAGAAGGGGACAACAGAGGACAAGATGGTTGGATGGCATCACTGACTCGATGGACACGAGTCTGAGCAAGCTTCTGGAGATGGTGAAGGACCGGGAAGCCTGGCATGCTGCAGTCCATGGGGTTGCAAAGAGTCGGACACAACTGAGCAACTGAACAACACCCAGGGTAAGGGTTCCAAGGATTAACACGAATTAATCCCTGTTAAGTGCTTGGTGCCTGGCGGTGGGCAGGTGCTATATTTGGTTGGTCACTGTGCTCATTTTGCCTGTTGGTGCATACTTGGCCAACACTGTGACAAGATCACAACCCTTGAGGGAGGCCTGTATTCAGGCCCTGAGGGGCCAGCACACTCAGTGACAACTGGTGTTTACTCTGTCCTGGGCACGGTGACACAGGGAGTAAAATGCCATAATCCTGCTCTCTGGGGGCTCCACTGCCTGGGCAGAGACCATCCTAACACATGTGTGTGGGCTTCACTGGGGGAAAGAAGACCAGGTAAACTTACTGGGGGATTGGTGGATGTTTGTAACAAATACCATTTATTGAGCAACTATTGTGTGCCAGGAGCTGTTCTGGGACTTTACAGACACTGTCTCATTTCAGCCTCATAAGAGGATCATATATAACTATGTAACATTTATCATCCCCATCTTATAGATGACCCTGAGGCTCTGAAAGGATGGGACTGGAGAAGTCTGAGGCTTTTCTGCACTGGAGAGAAGTGTGAGTGGAGGTGTGACCGAGCTCTAGGGATCCAGGGTCCAAGGGTACTGCCTGGCTGAGGGGCCCAAGAGGTGTCATCAGCGAGCGCCTTGAAGGCCAGGCTGAGGAACTCCGTTCAGTAAACACTCTGGATTGAACGAAGCAGTGCTCCCGCATCGGAGAGCAGGGGGAGGACCACCCGATCCCCAACACCCAGCTCTGAACACCACACTTCCCAGAGAGTTCTGTGGTAGGCGTGTCCCCAGGTGTGTATATGCACAGCGGTGCTGGCTCAGGGCGAGGTCGACTCACTGGAAAAGACCCTGATGCTGGAAAGATTGAAGGCATGAGGAGAAGGGGACGACAGGGGATGAGATGGCTGGATGGAATCACCGACTCAATGGACACGAATTTGAGCAAGCCCTGGGAGATGGGGAAGGACAGGGAAGCTCAGGGTGCTGCAGTCGACAGCATCACAAAGAGTTGGACACGACTGGGCGACTGAATAACAGCTGCCCCCTTCAGGGCTCACATTTCCAGTTCCCAACCAGGATAGACCCAGGCAGGGTACACAGGGCTCAGAACAGAGCACACAGCTGGCTGGGAGGCTCAGCCCTGACTCCGTGAGGGTGAGCAGGGTTGGCAGAGGGGGTGGAAGGGAGGTGCTGCTGGGGTGGACCTGAGTGACAGCTTCCCAGGAAAGGAGAGCTGCTCGCCGGGCCGTGGGTGGGCCTAGAGGCCTAGGAGGGCGTGGCCTGTGGGGCTGGAGGCCTCCCACTCAGCTCTCTACCCTGGCCCCGTGGAGTCCCCTCCCTTACTATGGACCCCAAACCCCTCCACCTCAGACTGGGAGGAGAGGCTGGAGGCTGCCTGGCAGACCTTGGGAGTGTGGGGCACCTGTCCCCACCCTGTCCCTCCTGCCCTGAACTTACCCTCCACCCACTCCCACCTCCCAGCTGCACAGTTAGCTGCTCTTGTCTCTAATTGATTCCTCTGGTATGCACAGGACAATTAGAATTTAAATTGCCTCTTACAAAGGTCACAAAAACATGATCAAAGAGAAATCTATTAGAGGGGCTGGGTGGCCCCTCCTTCTTGGCCTCCTAGAGCTGTTGGGGTGGAGGCCAGCCACCTGCCAGGGGCCCTATTGTGACCCTGAATCACTCCCAAAGCTCCTAGGCCCCTGCGCTATGAAAGCAAGGAGGGCAAGTCCCCTGCCTCATTTCTGCTCCTTCCCGCAGCCCCCCCGTCCCCCGCTGTGTGACTTTAAGTAAGCTTCTCACCCCTGCAAATCTCAGTGGCTTCATCTGTGAAATGGATCCAGTATATTTTGCTTCTCAACCATGGGAGGCTCCACATGAAAAACATCAGGCCTCCCTCCAGCTGTGGACTCCTTGCTTCTCTGATCCCATTTGTTTCTCTGCCTCTTCCAGGAGGCTGAATGTGGGTGCTCATCCTCTGGCTCCTCCAGCCCGACTGTGGCCCAGGCCTGGCCGTGCTCCTCAGGCTGCCCTGGGGGTGGAGGCCGCCTGCCTCACTGGAGTCAGGATGGGACTCTGCCCATGCCTTCCTTTGGCTCCCTCAGCAGCTTACCCAGGGCTGGGCACATCGGGAAACAGTCTACCTGACAGATGGAGAAGTGGCTGAAAGAGAGCCCAGGTCCCTACCTGCAGGGGCTCAGCCTCTGGTGGGGCAGGCAGCAAGCCTGGGCAGCAGATGTGACCAGCCTGCACTGGTGTCAGACCCGAGGAGGATTGCTGCGGGCCTCAACTTCCCATCCACGAGATAGGCACGGGGATGCAAGGTCTCTGACGGCTCTGCTGACTCAAGTTCTTGGGTTGACTTGGGATTGTAGGGGTCAGGGCCCAGGGCCAGAGAAAGCTGGATGGAGTGGCCTTCGCAGGATCAGAAAGTCACATCAGGCCACCCCAGTCGTCTATATCAGCCTTGACAGGCCAAGCTTCTGAGCTTGGTGGGAGGGTGGACAACAGAGGCCAGCAGGGCTCAGCTTCCTGGAAGAAGGCCCTGACCCAACCCAACCAGGTCTAAGAGGGGAACTGGTAGCCAGCACAGCTCTAGCCCTTCCCGTTTCTTCCACCCAAGCTGGGAGGGCTGCCCCCAGAAAGCAAATGGCAAAGCCCATCCTGCCAGCCTGGCTCCAGGAGGAAAGTAGGGCTGAGGCATGGCTGCTTCCCCTGGCTTAGGTCTCACTCCACTGAGAGGCAGCCCACCCAGCAGCTCTGTCAGACATAGAAGGGAGCAATGTTCACTGAGCACCTGTGATCAGACAACCCTGGGCCGCAAATGCTGCAGAATTGATGTTTTTGAACTATGGTTCTGGAGAAGACTCCTGAGCATCCCTTGGACAGCAAGGAGACCAAACCAATCAATCCTAAAGGAAATCAGTCCTGAATATTCACTGGAAGGACTGATGCTAAAGCTGAAGCTCCAATACTTGTGGCCACCTGATGCAAAGAACTGACTCATTGGAAAAACCCTGATGCTGGGAAAGATTGAGGGCAGGAGAAGGAGGGTAACAGAGGATGAGATGGTTGGATGGCATCATCAGCTCAATGGACATGTATTTGAGCAAACTCTGAGATACAGTGAAGGACAGGGAAGCCTGATGTGCTGCAGTCCATGGGATTGCAAAGAGTCAAACATGACTTAGCGACTAAACACCAACAACCTTACAGAATCCCCCAGCAGTCCTATATATCACCATTTCACAAGTGAGAAAACAGGCTCGGAGAGGTCAAGCACCTTGCCCAAGGTCACATAGCAAGGAACTGACAGGTCTGGGATTTAAACTCAGGCTTGCTTGGTTCCAAGGTCTGTATGGCCCAGCCTTGTGGCTGATACTGGCTGTAAGGGATCTCATTCATCTGGGATTCAGACCAGCAGTAGGAACACCAGAGGACGTCCTGTGGCTCCTTAGGATGAGCAGGGAACCCCGTGGGGAGTCTGTGTGGACTCAGGGGAGAGGAGCAGTATTCCTGTTTTCTCTGGGGTGGCTCCCAAGGTCAGGAGACATCATCACACCTCATTTAGAAGCAGGCGCAGAGCCACAAAGCACAGAGATTACCCAGGTAATCCAGCCTGATTACCAGACCTAGAGGAACTTCATTTGGATGCTAAAGGAGGCAGACCTGGGACCCAGGCCTGTGGCGCAGTCAATGAACGCCCTGCCCACTGACCTGGTATGGGCGGGAAATGCCCCCTAGGAGGCCCCTATTAAACTGAAGAGGCATAGGCAGGCGAGGGAGTGGTGGGTGGGGGGCGGGGCCCACAAGGGCCCACTGAGTATCCTCAGAGCAGGTGGGAAAGACTCCCCTGGATTCAGGGACAGGAACTTGGCAGTACCTTCCATCTGTACCCCTGTCTATGAGACCCTCGGTCTTGTTCACTAGCAGGAGGGACTTGTCTAAGAGTGGAATGGGAGGCTGAGGGTGCCCAGGGAGAGGATGGAGGGGCTGCTGTTGCCTGCAGCACCCTTGCTGCCAGGGTTTCTTGCTCTGACCCTGGGTCTGGCCAGGGCCGGGGGTGGGGCTAGGCATTCAGTCAGTGCCTGAAACATAAGAAGGTCTCTCTGGGGCCATAAATCCCATGAGCCCAGGCAAGCAGGCCCACAAAGCTGTTGTGACAGCAGTGGTTAAATTAAGTGGCTGTCACGGAGCCGGGCGGGGCTTGTTTCCTAAAAGGGGATTTATGGCCTCCCTGCCTCATTTGCTGCCCAGTTGGCCTGGGCACTACCACCCCCCACCCCCACTACCTGCCTATCTGCAGAGCCCCGTTCTCAGAGCCCAGGAGCTCCTGCCTCACAGGGGAGCCAGCACGGCCTGCCATGCAATCTGGGCCTCTAGAGCTGGAGTTCTAGGGCCACACCACTGCCTGCCTTATCCTCAGAAAAGGGGCCCAAGGCCCTGAGAGGGCATGAGGTCATGTGAGTCCTGGCCCAGACTCTGAGTGCCAGAGGACAACACCCACACCTCCTCCCTCAGGATTCAGCTCAGCCCTGCTGCCCTTTGTTGGCTGTAGGCGACCCCCTTACCTTGCTCCTTCCACTTGCCTTGTTCACTGATCTCCTAGGCCACTCCTTTCCGGGTCCTCCTCCTCTCCTGGAGTCTTTTATCAGCGAAGACATAGCACGAGCAGGGGGCTGGCCATGCCTTGCCTCCTTCTCACGTACAGATGCCTGTACACACACACACACGTGTCAATGTGTGTGTGTGGAGTAGCAACATAAATGTGTCAACAGTTCAACTCACTGTAGGATAAAATACTGTGCTTGGAGCATTTCATCTGCAGAATCCCCTGACCTGGACGTTGTCAGATGCTGACAAGGGGAACAAATAAAACATCAGTGATAACAATAAAGAAACGATATACAAACATAAAACATACAGGCTGGAGTCCCAAAGCATCCTCTGACCAACCTGTTCCTTGGAGTCTGACTTAGGACCACCCCCGCCCCCCGCCCCAGCTGCACAAGCGATCTCAACCAATGAGGATCCAGAAGGGCTGACACACCCCTCCTGGACACCACCTTGGGTTCACAACTAGTCTGTGGACAAGCCAGAGAGCCAGACCCATCTCTTCTCCTGTGCTCATTCCAGGGACCCTCCTAAGTCACATTTGTCATTGAAAAAGTGAATTGTGGATGGCCGATGACCAAGCCTCAAATAATAAAATCAAACCCAGTTCATAGATGTCCCTGAGCAAAAGCATGTGGTAACTGGGAACTGCCACCCTTCTCAGGAGGGTCATCTGCTTGGGCCACACCTGCAGGGCAACCACAGGGTCCCAGACAGCACCTGGGAACATCCATCAGGAGCAGCCCAATCCGCCTCTGCTCTAAAAGGGCTCCTACTGCCTTGACTCTGAGGCCTTGGTGGTGGGGGGGCAAGCGTGGGGTTGTCAGGTTTTTAGCAGGATTCTCTCCTGAAGGCCTAGGATGTCAGGAAGGCCAGGAGGGGGTCCCTCTCCTTAGCTTGGCCCCAGGCCCCCAGGCCAGAGTTCCAGCCAGCCTTTCCAAACCTCTTCCCTCCACTCCTCATGTGTGCAAGCTTAAGGCTTGCAGGTGTCATTGTAACCTGCGCTTTCCCACCCGCTAGCCTTGGCTCAAGCTGTTACCTCCTCCTGGAGGAGCCTCACTCTCCGTCTCTGCCTTTTCTGATCCTCTTCAGCCCCCGAGGACTGCATCTGCACCCTGGAGAGGGTCTGGATTCAGGGATCCTGGGTTTTCCCTTCAGTTGAAAGAAGCCTGGTCTGCAATGAGTACAAACAGAAGATCCATCTGCCTGGCTGGATCCTCACTGGTCTGTGAAATGGAAATAATATCCCTGTTCACCTCCCTGCCCCACCATCCCCCATGCTCTGCCCCTGTCCACTGTGCTTCTTGGGCCTTGAAAAGAGGAGTCAGCATAGGAGGGCAGGGTGGCCTGGAGCAGAGGGGTGCACTGGAATGGGAGGGCTGCTGACTCAGGACCAGCTGGGGAGCAAACCAGAGGAGGTAGAGTGGAGCAGGGCGAGGGGTCTCTCTTGGCCTTACGGCTCATGAATGGGGAGGGGCTTGTAGGCAAAAGCGAGGAGGTGCAGGCCCTGCAGTTTGTACCTGAAGGGTAGCCAGGGCTGTGTGTGTATGTGGTGTGTGTGGTGTGTCTGTGTGTGTGTGCGAAGAGCGTGTGCTGCTGCTGTATGTGTGGCATGCATATATGAGTATGCACGTGTGCCATGTGTATTTCTGCATATATGTGTGAGCCTGTACATGTGTCTATATGCATGTGGTATATTCATGTGGCCCTCGGGCCTGCACTGCATCCCAGGGGTCCCATCCTGAGCTGTCAGGGGTTCCATCCCCTTTCCTCCACCTGCTCCGGTATCTTCTAAGACTTTGTAAGGTTCTTCACCACTTAGTCATTCACTGGCATCTGGCTCTGGCCTGCTTTGCCGGTTCACAGCAAGAAAACAAACAAAGCCTTACACTGCGGGTACCCAGCTAAGGAGGAAGAAGAGCCAGGCCCTGACTTTGAGGGTCTCCCTGTCTTGGGGGTGGGAGGCCAGCAGATACTACACACACATTCATACACTCAAGCATGAGCTGGGGTCCAGTGGGGGTTGGGCAAGGGCAAGGGGCAGCCCTTGGGGCACGAGACCACAAGGCCAGAGCATGCTGGGAACCTCCATTCAGATCAAGATGCCAGGCAGAGGTGGAGGTCTTGGGCCCAGGACTGAGGTGGGGGCAGAGCTGGGCAGATGCAGAGAGAAGGGAGATGGAGGAGCTCTGAGGAGAGAGCGGAGGTACGGGGGTGCAGGGGGTGGGGGGAGAGATGCTGGAAGGGCCCTGGGGCAGTGGAGCCAGGGAGGAGGGGCTGCTGCTGGCTTCTGCTGGCCTGGCCAAGTTGGCTGATCTGGACATCAAAGCCCAGAGTGTGTTCTGAGGATGCTGGTCGCTCCCTCCCACAGAGAGACAGATGTCCCTTTGATGGTGAGAAGAAAGAATGTTGCACAGAGAGGGTGGAGGAGGGGGACAGGGGAGAAAGAGTCTCCTCCCTGTGGCCACGTCTCCTCCCTGTGGCCACCCAGGGAATGGGAGAGACCACACAGTGTCACATCCTCCATCTCCAGCGCCCTGCGAAGTCAACCCACCACTGGGGTCTTCATCTGTCCAGGGAATGGGCAGAGGTCCGGAGGGCAGGGTCTGATAACGAGTTGTTCTTGTTGCTGTTGTTCTTTTTCAGTCGCTAAGTTGTGTCTGACTCTTTGTGACCCCATGGACTGCAGCACGCCAAGCTTCCCTGTCCTTCACTATCTCCCTGAGTTTGCTCAAATTCATGCCCATTGAGTCAGTGATGCCATCCAACCAAATAACGAGTTGACCACTGGCTGCTTCCTGGCACCTTAACCCCCATAAAGGGCTGAGTGGGAGTGAGCCAGTCTTGCAACAGAGGGACAGCTGTGTTCTGCGGGAGAAGGGCAGGCTCTGTGCCCACTGGCCACTTCACACCTCTCTGCAGCCACCTTAGTTAGACATCTCACCTGGGCCAATGTGTGTGTGCACACATGTCTATCGGTCATGAGAGGTTCTATACTATGTGCAAGGCCTGCCCCTCCAGCCCCAGCTGGCCCTTTCATTCCAGGAAGAGCTAGGCGTGCGCTGTTTACAGTCCCTAGACATCTCTGAGTCCCACCTCTGCTCTTGGCTCACCGTTTCCCAGCCTGGCATACTGTCTGCACCACCGTTAGGTCATAGGATGCCTTTGTAAGAAATAGCAGCAGGCTCCCTTCGTCCAGATGCTTTCTTGTCATCTGTCGGAATGTTGTCATACTAAAGATACACATCTATGATGGACTGGAGCTGCAAGGTGAGGACCCTGAACATTCCCTGCCCTCCTCTTGGTGGCCCCAATACACTATGTTCCTCCAGGAGCCCCGGGGCCCCCAGAGCTTGTGGTGTGGAGCAGGTCTTGATGAGAGCAGTGGTGGCCTTGGGCCTCCCTTCTGAGAGCCAGGTTTGGGGAACTCCTCCTGAGAGAGCCAGCCTTCTCCCCTCCACTGTCACATCCCAGAGAGGGCACACTTTAGGGGGCAGCCCCATCTCCACCAGTGCCTGACAGGCCCTGCATTACAGGCGGCAAATGGAGCGCAGCTGGATCCAGGGTAGATTTCAGTCCAGGTGGGGAGCATATCCTCCTGGCCAGCATCTATGTGAACAAGAGGGCTTGGCTCATGGTCCCAGCTCCAGGACCATCAGGAAACATCTTCAATGTAGCAACTGGTTCTGAAGAACCCGAGGCTTCTCTATGTGTGCTCAGTCAGGTCTGACTCTTTGCCACCCTATGGGCTGCAATATGCCAGGCTCCTCTGTCCATGGGATTTCCCAGGCAAGAAGACTGTAGCTGGTTGCCATTTCCTCCTCCAGGGATCTTCCCAACCCAGGGATCAAATCCACATCTCCTGCATCTCCTGCATTGACAGGTGGATTCTTTAATACTGAGCCACCATGGGTTCTCTATCACTTCCTTAATCTAGATTCTTTAGAAAGGTCCCTTTAATATGGAACACCAGCTTCCCTAGTCACACCACCCACCAGTCTGGGTGTTTGCCAGCCACCACAAAGGGAATAACTTCCCTCTGCCCAGGCAGGACCATAAGCTTGGACAGATTCTGGGGTTTCTCACCTGTACTCACAGTCCTCTTACATTCTTTGCTCGACACCATAGCCTACAACCCCCTAACTTCCCACCAAGGGGATGCCCACCACACCCTTCTGCCCATACCTCCCATGGGAAGGCACATCCTGTGCCCAGTGCCTGTTCCTTATTGGTGCCAAGGTGCTACTGGGTGGGTCTATAGGGACCTATGGACCTCTTAACCCCAGCTGTGCCCAGCCTTGGTACCGGCTCCTGGGACTCCCGGCTTTGTGCCATTAGTGCCTCCAGCCTCTGCGCACAGCCTCTCCCCTCCATGCTTATAAGGCTGAGCCGTTCCAAAGACCCCTGGCTGCCCTCGCTCTTCCTCCTAGAAACAGATGCTTGCAGACTGCAGCGTCCACACCTGCTAACCAGACATGCCTGGACCCCCGGGGCAGAGACACGGCGGTGCCTCTGTGTCACATCTGGGGAGGTTCGCGCCGTCTACCACTTGGGCCCAGGCTCCGTCAGCAACCTGGTGGAAAAACCCAGTCAGCCCCAGTGGACTTGGCTCTGACCCCTTGAGAAGGAAAATGGGAAATAAAACAGAGGTGAGGAAGATACGGAAAAATAAATTTCCAAGCCTTGTATGTGACGGTGACATCCCAACAGCCGCTGTTGACGTGGAAAAATAAAAGTCGCCGGCTTGTTTTTTTGCCCTCTCTTTCTAAATGATTTGACGTTTTATTCCCCCCACCACCCCACCATCAAACTCTCTATTCTCTGCTAATGGCAGAATAATAAAAAATTATACCTCATAGCGTGTGAGTGAGAGGCCGAGATGGGAGCCCAGGAGAGGGAGGAAGGAGAGGAAGAAAAAGGTTATTATAAATGTGTCAGCCTTGTTTATGGCCCTTTATCAGCAAGGGAGAGACGAGGAGGGAGAGACACCGTCAGCGCACACTTTAAAGCGGCCTGCCAGCTTGGTTGGGGAGTGTAAATAATTTTTATTTTCAGCTGCATTTAGATATTTTAAAATATACACCCGCCAGCCAGCCATTGTGGGGAGCCAGCCGTACTGCTGGGGAGAAGTGGGGTGGGGGTGGCTTGCCTTTCAGCCCCTTTGATGGGCCCATGCTTGACAATTAGGGCTTTCAGAAGCAAGTGTTCACTGATAAGGACTCCCTTCCCAAGGAGCCAGCGGAGATAGTGAGGCCAGCCTCGGTGGCTGCCAAACTCCCCAGCTGGCTGGCTGGAGCCCATCTGACAGAGCAGGACTGGGGAAGCTTGCTCAGCCAGCCGGTGTCCTTCCC
Source organism: Bos indicus x Bos taurus (assembly GCF_003369695.1). Taxonomy (NCBI): domain Eukaryota; kingdom Metazoa; phylum Chordata; class Mammalia; order Artiodactyla; family Bovidae; genus Bos; species Bos indicus x Bos taurus. Next base: position 32,758,743 of record NC_040096.1, read on the forward strand.
TAAAAGGTCAGCAAAGGCACAGGCTGCCCGGGTCAGGGCCCCACCCTCCAGGCACCGCTGGACGCCACATCTGCATTGCAGGCTTGAGACCACATAGCTTCAGCCCTTCAGGTTTCATTCATGCTGTTTTTCACTGGTCAATATTTATTGAGCACCCACTGTATGCCAGGATCATAAGGGTTCAAGGGCAGGGGGACTTGAAGATTGTCTTACCTAATTGGTCCTCTTATCCCTCCTACTAGGTGGCCTCCCAGGAGCAGTCCTCATGACCGCTCATGCTGGCCCAGTGCATTCTGGGATTGAAATGGGCCGTGCCAAGGTGGTGTGGTCCAGGGTTGAGTACACAGACTCCATAACTGAGTCATGGCTGAGATCTTGGGCAGATGACTGCCAAGGGCTGAGCCTCCATTGCTCCTGCAAAATGGAGATAATAGTGGTCCCAACCTCACATGGTTATGGAGATGATGCACATAAAGACTTTTCTGTCTGACACACAGGGAGCACACTCTAAAATAAATACTGTCTCTCATCACTGGTTGTGCGAATTCAATCCCACCAATAACCCCTAAATGTCCAGGGTGCTAGCATAGAGGCCAGGATTGGGGGGAGGCTGCAAAGAGCTGAGCTCTGTCTTCCAGAATCTCATGGTCCGGGCCAGACAGAGGGCCTGTGTGTTTGGGGAAGGCTCATCAGGACAGGCTCTGGCAGAAGGGTCCTAGAAGGAGGAATAGGATTGAAGTGGGGAGGAATAGGGAAGAGCCTGGCCTGGCTGGAGAAGAAGGGATGGTCAATGCCCTGATGGCCTGATGTCCTCCCCAGGCTCGTTCCCAGGACTTCCCAGGTGGCGCCAGTGGTAAAGAACCTGCCTGCCAATGCAGGAGACATGAGATTCAATCCTTGGGTAGGGAAGATCCCCTGGAGGAGGGCGTGGCAACCCACTCCAGTATTCTTGCCTGGAAAAATTCCATACAGAGGAGTCTGGCAGGCTACAGTCCATGGGGTTGCAAAGAGTCAGACACAAGTGAAGTGACAGCATGCAGCAGGCTGGTTACTAAACCAGCTGTGAGAGGGGATTTGGCACACATACCCCATGAGAGTTGTGTCCCAGGTGTGTGGCCTGCACATTACTGTCCCCTGTGTCTTAGGGCTTCTAACTTCGGTGCGCACTGGACTCCACTTCTCTCTGGTGGATGTGGGAGACGCCTTCCATGCCCTTTGTGTCCCTCTAGACCCTTGGGGCTGGGCAGGCTCACAGAACCAAAGCCCCCAGGTCTGTGACTGCTAGACACAGGAGAGCAAGCCTCTTGAGCCCTCCCAGTTAAGTTCCTTCTTCTGGCTGGGACAGGTGACATCAGGTCAAATGGCAACTGGATGCTTAGCCTTGAGTATGGATTTAAACAAGAGGGCTGAACTGGGCAGGAGCAGACCCAGGTTTGTACTAGACCTGGAATGGGGCTGAGAGGAAACCACAGAGCATGACAGAGGGATCGGCAGAGGGACAGAACTGAGAGGGAGCAGACGGGGGCTCTATACTTGCCTCTCACCTCTTGTCATCCCTTCAGTCAACCTTTGCAGGTCATGAACACCCTACTGCCGGCTCTGAGCCTCGGGCTTAAAGCACTAAGAGCCCCAGAGGGAGAAAGATGTGTAGACAGGCAAGGAGAAACCAGTATGAATTTTTTGGTGGTCTCTGGGGGTACAAAGGTGCGGACGAGAGGTGGGCATGTAGGAAGGAGCAGGAGAGATTGAGTGGGCTTCGGAGGTAGACGCGGGAGTTTTCCAAGCAGACTAGTGGTGAGGACGCTGCATGTAGAGGGTGCAGCTTGAGCAAAGGCCTGAAAACATATATTGCAGCCGCGTGGGTCGCTGGGGAAAATACAAAGTAATTACGAAGGCCTGGGTTTATGTTCCCAAAAGCGTCCTGAGGAATATTAGTCCTGGGAGACTCTGATCAATGTTACTTGAAACAGGAGTTCCCCTGGTGGGTTATATTTGGGAAATGTTAGACTAAACAATGAAGAGAACAGGGTATAAGATCAATATACAAAAACCAATTGTAGTCCTATACATAGCAGTGAAAAATGAAATTAGGAAAGCAGTTTTGTTTACAATAGCATCAAAAAGAATAATATACTTTAGGAATAAACTTAACCAAGGAGGTATGAGATTTGTACCCTCAAAACTACAAAGTATTTCTGAAAGAAATTAAAGACTGAAGTAATAGGAAGACATTCAATGTTCATGGATTGGGAGCCTGAATATTATTAAGGTTGCAATACTCCTTAAATTGGTGTATAGATTCAATAAATCCATATCAAAATCTCAGTTAGCTTTTTTTTTTCCTGCAGAAATTGGACCAACTGATCCTAAAATTTACATGAAAATGCAAAGGACTGCTGGTGGGAATACAAAATAGTACAGCCACTTTGGAAGACAATTTGGCAGTTTCTTACAAAACTAAGCATAGTCTTACCATATGATCCAGAAACTATGTTCCTTGGTATTTACCCTGAGGAGTTGAAAATTTATATCCACATGGAAACTTTCCATGTGTTTATATGGTTTATATCATGTACGGTTTATATCAGCTTTATTCATAATTGCCAAAAGTTGTAATCAACCAAGATGTTAGTCAGTAGGTAAATGGATAAACAAACCATGGTACATTCAGATAATGGAATATTATTCAAGGCTAAAAAGAAATGAGCTATCAAGTTATGAAAAGACATGGAGGAAATTAAAATGAATATTACTGGGTAAAAGAAGCCAATCTAAAAAAGCTACATACTGTATAACTCCAACTATATGACAATTGTTCAGTCACCCAGTCACGTCCGACTCTGTTACTTCATGGACTGCAGCACACCAGGCCTCCCTGTCCCTCACCATCTCCTGAAATTTGCTCAAGTTCATGTCCATTGCATCAGTGATGCCATCCAGCCATCTCATCCTCTGACGCCCTCTTCTCCTTCTGCCCTCAATCTTTCCCAGCATCAGGGACTTTTCCCATGAGTCAGTCCTAACACGGCAGTTAGGAAAAGGCAAAAATATGGCGACAACAGGGCTTCCCTGGTGGCTCAGACAGTAAAGAATCCGCCTGCAATGTGGGAGACCTGGGTTCGATCCCTGGGTTGGGAAGATCCCCTGGAGGGGGACATGGCAACCCACTCTGCTTTTCTTGCCTGGAGAATCCCCATGAACAGAGGAGCCTGGCGGGCTCCAGTCCATGGGGTTGTCAAGAGTCATGCCGAAAGAATAAACACATGGAGACAGCAACAAATATCAATGCATTTTAGCAGTTGGAGGGAGGAAGGGATGAGTAGGTGAAGCACAAAGGATTTCAGAGTAGTGAACCTCTCTGTACGATGCTGTAATGGTGGATACAGGTCATTATACATTTATCTAAACCTATAGAATGTAAAACAGCAAGAGTAAACCCTAATGTAAACTGTGGACTCTGACTGATGCTGATGCATCAGTGTAGGTTCCTCAGTTGTAGCAAATGTACTTCTCTGATGTGAGATGTTGATCACGGGGGGAGGCTGTGCATATGTGAGCACAGGAGTTATATGGGAAATTTCTATTTTGCTGTGAATCTAAAATTGCTCTAAAATTTGTCTGTTAAAATACGTCTATTTTCAAAATGCAAGGGACCTAGAATAGCTAAAATAATCTTGATAAAGAACAAAGTTGGCAGACTCATACATCCCAATTTCAAAATTCACTATAAAGCTAGAGCAATCAATACATTGGGGTGCTGGCCTAAGAACACACGTATAGATTAATGGAATAGAAATGAGAGCTCAAAAACAAAGCCTCGCACTTATAGTCAGTAAATTTTCAACAAAGGAACCAAGACAACTCAATGGGGGAAATAATAGTCTTTTCAAGAAATGATGCTGGGACAACTGAAATATCCATACACAAAAGAATGAAGTTGGACCCTTTACTTGCACTATACATAAAAATTACTCTCAATACAGATTAAAGACCTTAATATAAGGCTTGAGTTTGGGAAAGGCCAGGCTGCTGGGGCTAGAGGCAGGGGAGTGGGATTACCACCTGGTCAGGCCCTGTTATAGAAGTCTTAGAAGACTTCTTAGTCTAAAGAAGTCTTAGAAGTCTATAGAAGTCTTAGAAGACTCAGAAGTCTTCTACAATAATCATTATTATTTATTTTGCCCTGAAATTCAGAGGTGGACAAGTGTCAGTAACAGACCTTGTAGTGAAGGGTCTGTAAATGTTCTCCATCTCTCTTCCAATTTATCTGCCTTGAAAGTTGGTGGGAGTAGACATTGGTAAAACCTTTTGGAGGGCAACTTTGCAGTTACTAATGCCCTCCCTGAAAAATGTGAGACCCCTACCACCATTTGGCATTTGCAGAAAATACCAGCCCGATGGAGCAGAGAGAAGGAGGTACAAAGGCGTCATCACAGAATTGCTTGTAAAGCCTCTTTGGTAGACCAATTACAAAAATGGCCCCAATGCCCCATACTTCCCTGTATCCTTTTCCAAAGTCACTTTGCAGCTCTTTCCAGCAAGAGATGGAATTGATTTCTCAACCCCTTGAATCCGGACTGGCCTCTGACTAGATTTGGCCAATGGAATGTAGAGGAAGTGACCATGTGCCAGTTCCAAGTGCTGGCCTCAGGAGCCCTTGTGTGCTCCCACTTGTTCTCTTGGACGTCTGCTACCAACATGAGGACAAGTCTAGCCTAGTTTCCTGCAGGATGAGAGACCACATGGAAGAGAAGAAAATCATCTCAGATGAGGCCATCCTGGAGCAGCCAGCCCCCTCCAGCTGACTGCAGATGCCCGAGTGAACTCTTGGGAATCAGCCTAGCCTGGCCCAGACCAGGGCTGCCCAGCTGACTCAGACTCATGAGCACAGCTCAGCTTTGGGGTTGTCAGGAGGCCATTATTTACAGTACTAAAGAACAGATACAGCCCCAAACTGGAGGCCACCCAGATGCCCATTGATGCGAGGCTGGAAGTATAAATGGTGGTTCGGCCTTACAATGGGACACCCTGTGGCCATTAAGAAATGAGGTCGATCCATACATACTGACCTGGATGATGTCCATGATATATTGGTGAGGGAAAAAAACAAGTGACTCGTCAATATTTATGCCACGACCCCATTTTTTTTTTTTTTTTTAGTCTGTGTGTAAAATACATAGAGTAGATTCACCTGGGGGGAAAATCAGCAGTGATACACAGCAAACTGTTCATAAGGGTTGCCTCTAAGGGAGACAGGGAGGAGTTTTATATTTTTGTTTTCTTTCTTGCATTTTTTTTAAAGTGAAGATTACTTGGGGGAAAAAAAATACACACCAAAAGTTGGTGTTTTCAGTGACTGAGTTTGTTGAAATTGAGGCCCAACTGTTTGTTGAAATTGAGGATTCTCAGCTTCTCCTCTTCTGTCCCGACCCAAGCCCACCCCCTCCTCCAGCAAACTCACCCCCCTGCATATCCCTCCATCACTCGGTCACTCACCACTGACCCCTCACCCCCTTAGGTATTTACCTTCAGATAGGAGAGCAGGAAGATCCTTAGGGGATTAAGACCCACCTTTGTGATACAGAGGGGAACTTGGTACCACAGAGGTGGCTGGGACACAGGGGGAGGCCTCCGAGGCAACAGCTGAGCTGAGGGAAGACACAGGTGTCCTGAGGGCCCGTCCACCTCAAGGAGCCTGGAGCAATTCCCAGCCCAGCCCAGACCTCTGCTGGGTCCCAGTTCCCTCAGAGGAAGCCTCGAGGATCAGGGACAAGCTTCGTCCTTCTTGGGAGATGGAGGAGGGCTGTGAGGGAGGGGAAAAGGGACAGAACCCAAGAGAAGGAGGGATGGGTGGGGGTAGGCATGAGTGCCAGCCGCAGCCCAGAGCCTCCGGCAGGCAGCAGCCAGATAATAAGCAAGAATAATAGAGGAAAGAGAGCGAAATGTCACACAGGCTCTGGTGCCATTAGCCACCAGAGAAGGGAAATATCACATAATTAGGCCGGGCCTTTGTTTGCTTTTGTGCAGGGGGAATAAGAGGGGGCCCTGGTTACTGGGGGGCACTGTGCCTCTGGGGATGGATCTGTTTACCTGGGGTGTGGGGTGGGGCAAGGGAAAGTGGATTCTGGGACCCTCAGGCTTCCCACTCCCTGGTCCCTGAGCCTGACATGCTCAGAGGGTATTTGGAACGGGGCCAGGGAAGGGATAAGACTGGTTCCACCTCGAAACTGAAACATGGAGCTCAGAGGCTTCCTTGCTAAACTGTGTTTGCTGCTGTTTGTTTATATTTCCCTCGTTATTACCCAAGTCACAGAAACACCCGGGTAATAGCTGCAAAATTACACACTCGCAGCTAATTCGAGTACGACTCTTGGCATAGCAGCCACGTTTTAAGGAGAAATAAACAAGGCTTGAAATAAAAGTCAGCAGGAATACAAATCTGCAGCAACGAGGCCCACTCCCCCTCTTCCCGTGCAACAACTACCACATATAGCCCTCTTTCCACACGTGCACATGCCTCTACCCAGGCCCAAGGACCCGCAGGCCAGCCTTCCCCATTCCCTTCAGGACGACTTGAAGGGGCTCTTATCACTGCTCCCCCCACTCTAATCCAGGTTAGGCCAGGTCCTTCGTTTGTCAGACCCAGGCTCCTCCTCTGCCTGACTCCCTTCGTTTGAGGGTGCCCACTCTCCTGCTTCCCTGGCTAAGGAGGTTCTAACCACCTGCTCACCATTTACTCATCCAACACATGTTTCTTGAGCATTTACTTGTGCCAGGCATGGATGGTGCTCTAGTGGTGAGAAAATACAGACGCAGTGTATGGGACAGATACTAGACAACTCGATGCATGGATAAGTGCATAGTAACAGGCTGGGCTAACCGCTCTAAAGGAAACGCACAGTGTGCAATGGGAGTGGAGAAGAGAGACTTGCTTCAGATTGTGGGTTCAGGAAGGGTTTATTTTAGGGAAAAGGAAAGGCCTGTTTGAATTGAGGCCCAGAAGTGAGAGTTTTCTGAGTACTGAGTGGGGAGGAGCGCATTCTAGGTGGAGGGAACAGCATGGGCAAAGGCCCTGAGGCAGGAAGCCAGTGTGGCTGGTGAGCAGGGAGCTGGGGGTGTGTAATATGAACTGGCCTGGGCACAGGTGCTGCAGGCCACCTTAGGGAGTTGGAAAGAGTTATAAGATTCTAAGGAAAGAGGAAATGATCTTGCAATCTTGAAATATCTCCCTGCTTGGCTAGGGTGGGGGAGTAAGTTGGAGGGGTGGTTGAAGACTTCCTAGTAAGGGATGACAGTGGCTTGAGAAGGGGCTGTAGCATTAAGGACAGATAGGGAAGAAGGGGTTAAGGGGATCCCAAAGGCAGACAGCACGTAGATTTCCAGGGGAAGGGAGAAGGAGTCAAAGGGAGCTGGTGGATGGAGTTCATTTCCCAAAATGCGGAGTCTGCAAGAAGCATGGATCTGGGACTTGTGTCTGGGGTGCATAGAGATAACACTCAAGACCACTGGGGAGCCAAATGGTCCACGGAGTGAGAAGAGTGAGGAGAGAAGGTGTGTGCGCACACGTGTGACTCTCAGCTCAGACTCTGACAGACTGCCCCTCCCCCCATCACTAATAACAAGGATAAAAGTTCCAACCACAATTTGTGGAGAGAATTAAACAAGAAGGAGTCTCAGCCCAGCTGCATCAGAGGCAGCCCCACCTTACCCTCTACCTCCCTTAGGATCTGCTCCAACCAAGTGTCTGTGAGCTGGGAAATTTGTTGGGAGAGGGAGTGTAGGAACCCGGGAGAACCCATGGAGCTCAGCCCAGAGATGAGAGAGGTGACAGGTGAGAGCAGGAGGGTAGAGAGGGAGAAGGTGGTTGGCTGGGGTGGGCGAGGAGGACAGAAAAGACAGAAGGCAGGTCGGGGCTGGGCCGGGCAGCAAGGGGGTCTCTGTCTCTGCCAGGCAGGCCCAGGCTGCAGGAACTAAGTCGTACAGAACGATGTCCTAATGAGGCCCTCTGACTCCAGCTCACACCCACACGCTCACACCATGGAGTGTAAGGGAGTGTGAGCATATGACTGTGCTGGAGGCAATGTCACCAGGCCCCTCCCTTCCCCTGTCCCCCTCTTCCTGAGAAACCTGGGGGGCAGGGCAGGGAACCCAAGTTTGGAGGTGGGAGACCCTGGTTTGCCAGAGCCCCCAACCCTGCCTGGTCTCTGGCCTCCCTGTGAGGGGTTGATGGAGGTCTGTCTGGCCGTTTAGCCTCAGACCACCCTGGGCCCAACCCCAGTCCCCTGTGACTCCAAGTTCTGCTGTCCCTCTCTGCTTGTCCATGTATGTGTGCACGTGTGTGTGTGCGCATGTGTGGCGGGGGGACAAATACACTCAGGTGCACATATTTTGCTTGTCCCTGTGTGTACTTGTAAAACATGCTTGCACACCTGTGTGCACACACGTGTGTATGTCCAGGTGCATCAGTGTGAGGAAAGGGAGGGGACCCCAGCTGAAGTGGTGAGTGGCAGCGTCCTGAGGCCTGGCTCAGCCTTCCTCAGCAGCAAATTCTCCTCCACCCCACTGCCGGGCCCTCGGTCTTTGTGCTCCTACAGCAGGAATTGTACTCACTGTACCCCTGGGGGCTTCTTTGGGGCCTCGGACTGACTGAGAACTGCCCTGGAAGAGGCGGGAACTCTCCTCATTTTTGTCAGGCTGGTGGGCTCTGCTGGGGCAGAGGCCTGAGGGTCTAGGATCTGCTGGGGAGAGGCAGCTGGCCTGAGGCTGCCGAGGGAACTCTGTGCTTCAGGAACACCTAGTTGGACTCAAGGGACACTGGACAAGGTCTGTCTCCAGCCTCCTTGACTCTGGGCAGAACTCTGGGAAGGAGAGGCTATAGCCAAGTGACCACCCCCTGCATAGCCAAGGATACAAGGGTAAAGGGGATTTTGCCATACATTGTTGAATGAAGTTTGGCTTACAGGCCATAACTTGTCTAGGTGTGAGGTCCAGCCCTGTCACTGTGTGCCCTGTGACACTGGACAACACCCTCCTCTCGGGCCTCAGTTTGTGCATCCGTAAAATCAGTAGGAGTGGATGCTAGAGGACTGGATGGCCCCTGAGGGCCTGTTCAGCTCCCATGCTTTATTGCATGATTGAAGCAGCAACCCTTGGCCACTGAAGACCAGCTCAGTGGCGTGAGTTGGGGGCAGGAAGTCCAGAGAGCACGGCCCCAGGACGCTTGGGTCACAAGTGCGCTTGTACCACCCTGTGTTGCTTGCGTCTGCAGTACAGACAGCGCCTCCCTAAACATTCAGGCTCACCTGAGCTCTGTGCCTTCTGGAGCTGGCTGGCCCACAGGGTGACAGAAGCTGCACGATCGCAAGCCTAGAGCTGACGGAGAAGCCTACGTGGCAGCTGGTTCTCCCCCTGCCCACAGCCAACTACCCCTAGGGAGGTCCATGATTGTACCTTCTGATCTTCTCTACCGGGCTTCCCTGGTGGCTCAGATGGTAAAGAATCTGCGGGCAATGCAGGAGGTCCAAGTTCCATCCCTAGGTCGGGAAGATACCCTGGAGCAGGGAATGACTACACACTCTCGTATTCTTGCCTGGAGAATTCCAAGGACAGAGGAGCCCAGAGGGCTACAGTCCATGGGGTCCCAAAGAGTTGGACACAACTGCACAATTCGGAGAAGGCAATGGCACCCCACTCCAGTACTCTTGCCTGGAAAATCCCATGGATGGAGGAGCCGGGAAGGCTGGAGTCCATGGGGTCGCTGAGGGTCGGACACGACTGAGCGACTTCACTTTCACTTTTCACTTTCATGCATTGGAGAAGGAAATGGCAACCCACTCCAGTGTTCTTGCCTGGAGAATCCCAGGGACGGGGGAGCCTGGTGGGCTGCCGTCTATGGGGTCGCACAGAGTCGGACACGACTGAAGCGACTTAGCAGCAGCAGCAGCACAATTACACTTTCATCTTCTTTACTGCATCTATTCAGGACTAGGGAAATAATGGCCCCAGGAGCAGTTTAACATTTTAATTTATTATTTTGGAAAAAAAAGCATTCATATGTTTCAAAAATAAAAAAGTAAAAGTTATAACATGGGGTAAAAACCTTCCCTCCCGCCTGCTGCTCTGCAGGCCTGGCTTTCAGTTTCCCGTGTGTCCTTTCAGGGTTTCACTTACTTTCAGAAGCAAATACAAACACAAGCATCTTCTGAATGGATGACTAAGAGATCCGGGGGGGCTTTCATGCAATGCCAACAGCTGGGCCTCCCATCCCTGACCAGCCTCAGACCCGAGGATGCGACCATCCCAGGATGATAATCAATCGGACACTTTCAAATATTTATGAAACACTGATGGATTTTCTCAGTCTGGAGTTGTAGCTTTCATGGAATTGGGCTTTATTAGCCAGAAAGTCAATATTTTCCCTGGGCCACGGCCCAGCTGCATGTGCTCCTGTCGTGCCCCTGGTCTTGTGGGTCTCGCTGCTTCTGCCGTGTCAGCTTCTTGCTGGGGGCTCTCAACTTCCCTGCCACTGAAAGCTAGTAGGGAAGGACACACAAAGGCCAAGCCTCAGGGATGAGCCTCTGTGCAGAGACTTACTCTGGGGCTTGTGCTGGGCAAGAAATTTTCCCTCCCTGAGCCTCAGTTACCCTATCTGAAAGGCGAGAAGACTGGTCAGTTATTGAGCTTCATTGCTGCTTGGTGCTCAAGGGGAGCCTGCAGGGCTCCCCAGACAGGGGCTCCCTAAGTGCAGAGCTAGGTCTTCTCTTCCTCCTTTATCTCTCCTAGTGTCCCCAGGCACAGGACAAAGCTCAAGCTCGGGCTCTTTCCTTCTCAAAGTATGACAGACTCAAGGCTCCATTATTCTGCGAAGAGGATGTTTCCATGGGCTCTAAAGAGACCACAACTCTTGGGCCTCACCACAGCTTGTCCCGGGTTCATGACTTCTTCCCTGCGTGGCTGGAAAATGTAAAGCTGGTGGGATCTGAGTCGGATCAGCGGTGAGGGATGGCCACAGAGCAGGGCTGATGGGAAGTTGTGAAAAGACAGCTGATGTTTCTCAGACTCTGAGGTCAAAACCAGGATTAGCAGAGAGAGCTAATGAGCTTGGCTGTGATGAGTGGGTGAGGGGAGCAGGACTGCTGGGGTGTCAGAGTGGAGCCAGGTAGGGGCCCGTCTGGTGCCAGGGAAGCTAAGGCAGGGCTCCTTACCCTGCCCAGCCTTTTGAAATATGTGTGTGTGTGTGTGTGTGTTTTAATTTTATAGTCTTGTGTTAGTCGCTCAGTCATGTCCCACTTTTTTTGACCCCATGGACTATAGCCCACCGGGCTCCTCTGTCTATGGAATTTTTTAGGTAAGAATACTGGAGGGGTAGCCATTCCCTTCTCCAGGGGACCTTCCTGACCTAGGGATCGAACCTGGGTCTCCCACATTGCAGGCAGATTCTTTACTTTCTGAGCCACCAGGGAAGCTGAAAGGGTTAGTCACTCAGTCATTCCCGACTCTTTGTGACCCCATGGGCTGCAGCCCGCCAGGTTCCCCTGTCCATGGAATTCTCCAGGCAAGAATACTGGAGTGGGTTGCCATGCCCTCCTCCAGGGAATCTTCCTGACCCAAGGGTCAAACCCAAGTCTCCTACATTACAGGCAGATTCTTTACCATCTGAGCCACCCCAGATGCTCTTACGATCTTAAAAATATTTAAACATGTATTCTAGTGATAGGAATACATGAATACATTTTCACCACAAAAACTCACAGTGCACAAGCATATCACACAGGAGGCTTCTTTCCTACAGAGCATCCTCTACTGTTCACCATTGGTAACAGTTTGACATGTAGCTTGCAGGCCTTCTCTTACATATTATACTTACACACAAAATACCTACATGTGCACAGATGAGAGGCTGTTTTACAATATAACCAGGATCCTACTAGATACATCTTATCCTGGAATTTACTTTTTCCCCCGTAAGCTTGGGAGATCTCAACTGCTTCCAGGTATTTCTTACAAAGGATGGGTCTTAGCTGGCCTAGCAACTCCCCTATATATGGGCATTTGGGTTGTTTCTGATTTTTCACTATTACAAAGAGGGATGCTGGTAATATCCTTGATGATCCTGCTCTCATGGCCTGGTTGAGACCTTCTCCCAGTCCCGAGGTACATGGGGCGCACTCAGCCAAAGGAAAATGTCTGATCCATAATGGTCCCTGAGTAGGAAGGGCCGAAGGCATGCTCCCTCTGCTGGGAGAAGCTGAATGCTGAGCCCAAGAACAGAGGCCTGTAGGACGGCATTTCAGGCAGTGAGACGGCAGTGGTGGGGTTAAGAATGCTGCCCGTTACAGAATACCCATCCTCTCTGGTTCTCACCCAAGACAGTCCCAGAAGGGGAAACACGAATATGCTGTGGGAGGAGGCTGGAGTGGAGAGGTCACTGATGGCTGCAAAGCAAAATTCTCAGAAGGGAGCTTGGGCTTGACCAGGACTTGATGAGACCACCATTCAAGGTCACGAGCCAGGGTATGGAGCTGGGAGTTTACTTTCTCTGAATGTTTGCTGTATGCGAGGCTCTGTGCTAGGAAATTTGGATGCTTGTTGTTGTTCAGTCAGTAAGTTGTGTCTGACACTTTGCAACCCCGTGGACTGCAGCACACCAGGCTTCCCTGTCCTTCACTATCTCCCGGAGTTTGCTCACACTCATGCTCATTGAGTCAGTGATGCCATCCAGCCATCCCATCCTCTGTCACCCACTCCTCCTCCTTCCCTCAATCTTTCCCAGCATCAGGGTCTATTTTAGTTCAGTCCTGTGTGGTAGCGGGGATTTCATTTACAGACACAGATACTGCAGCTCAGGTGAGGTGGCTTGCCCCAGGCCACACAGCCACTTTCCCTGACTGCCCAGCACAAGTCCATCCATCTTCCCTGGCTGCCTCCCTTTGGCCTTTGGGCTCCCCCACCAGATGATGCCAGGTCTGGAGCCCCACAGGTCTCCGGCCACCTGGGCCTTGCAGGTAAGTGGTCAGTGGTGACAGATGGACTAGGGCCTCTCCTGGGAAGAGCAGGGTCACCAGAGGGCTCATACAAGCTGCCTGAGCTCATTCCATTGTGGCATCACGTGGCTGAGAAGCAGGCCCTAGAATCTGCACAGGCACCTGGGGAGTCAGGCAGAGCTCAGGTTTGCTCAGGCTTTGGGTCCGAGGCTAGGTTTGGGGTCAAAGGGCAAGCAGCATGGCTGGAGATTTGTTGGCTGGGGATGAAAAGCTAGGGCCTTCCTTACTTGCCCCTTCCTATCTCTGGGTTAGGGCAGGATTTAGAGCTTTCTTCAGATTCTCAGAAGCATCTGCGGTTCCCAAAGAGGTTCGAACTTTGTGGATTAACACATAGTCTCTACAGAGCACCTGGGGCACAGGAAGGAGTCTGGGAATCCCAGTTAGGACCCCATCTCTACTGTGACTCAGCGTCCCCATCTGTCTTACCCTGAGCTGGACCTGAGCATCCCTAAGGGCCTTCCTGGCACCTCCAGCTGGACTCCACTCTCCATCCCGGAGAAAGCAAAGCATTCTGGGAGGCTTAAGTAGGGATGGTCTTTGAGAATCTCTGGGGTCCAGGGGACAAAGAACTGGAGAGCTGGCTCATGCCTTGGGAGCAGGAGGTGAGGAGACAAGAGAATACAAGGATAAATTTCTCTCTCTTTTTTTTTTTTTGTCCAGTGGTTCTGGCCAGGGAGGGAGGGTCCAACATGAAGAACTGGGTATCCGTGTGTTGAGTGCTGGAAAAGCTCTTCAGGCTGAGGGGGTGCCCAACTCTGTGCCTGACCACAGAGGGATGTGCCCTGGTGGGAACAGAAGAGGGGAGCCCTGCCATCCCCCCTCAGAGAGCTCTTACCAGCCCTGGTAGATACATTGCAGGCAGAGCCACAGAGTTTGGACTCTGGGGCTTCCAGGCTTCTGGAAGCAGCCCAAGGCCTGGATCCATCAATGAATGAGACCCTGACATTGGCAGATGGCTTTAGCATCACACAAGCAGGGCAGACTTCCTGGAGGAGAAGGGAGACAGCATTGAGCAGGTCTCCTAAGTGTGCATCCTGGAGCCAGACACACCTGGGTAACCCTCTTACCTCATCGTTTATTGGATGTACATCCATGAACAACTGACTTTGCCTTCCTGCACCATAGTACCCTAATCTCTGAAATGGGAATAATAATAAATTCTAACCCAGAGAGTTGTTGCGAGGATCCCAATTTCTTATAACGATGCCTGACACAAAGCAACTGCTCAACAAAGATGAGTCATTTTTGTGATTATTTTCTCAATGTGATTAGAAGATAGGAAGAATAGGAAAAGATGAAGATGCAGGCAGTCCAGGCGGCTGCCAGGGTGGGGCTAGGAAACCCAGGTCTGGAATAATCTCCAAGGAGTTTCTACCTCTCAGAGAATAAGGGGGCCCAGCACAGATTTACAAGCAGTTGGATCATCTGGTGCTTGAAGTCCAGCATCCCCACTGTGGGGACCAGACTTTGCCAGCTTCTAGCCCCAAGTTCTGTGATGACTGACCACATCCCAAAGACCTAGAGCACAAACAGTAGAATCTTAGTACTGTGACAGTTAAGAAAAATATTTGAAGTCTGAGGTGGGGTAGGAAGTAAATAGACGGCTGCCTACCTTGACCATGCCCAACCGACTCTTCTGGGAGGTGGTGGGTGCGTGGATCAGACTACTGAGTCAATCAATAGCTTCTCGAGGGACAGGGAAGGTCCCTTTCCTAATCTGGACCTCTGTTTCCTCATCAGTATAACGGGAAGGGAGTGGCTGGACCAGGTGACCAGAAAGGCCCAGCCATCATGGTTATCTCTGAGCTAACAGTCCAGGCCAGAAGCCAGATGCAGAGAGTAGGGTAGAGGGCCGACCCTGGGGGGAGGTGGTCCCCCAGAGAGGAAGTTGGCAGGAAGCTGGGATAAGGCAGATCCTCTCCCCTCCCTTCTTGCTGCCTGGCGGGTGACAGCTCCTCTGCTCAGCTCCCTGAACGAGACTGAGGCTGACTGACTGAGAAGGCTCCAGAGCCAGGCTGTCAGCAAGTGCCCCTGCCACCTTTGTGTGGCTAATTTGCATAAAATTTGCACATATCTGCATAATTTAGGAAGCAGCCAGCGCTCGTCTTGGGCAGTCCAACTCACTGTGATTTTATGAGCTTTGAAGTAGCCCTTTCTTCTCCTGCTCGCTCCCCCTTCTGCTTCCCTTTCCTCCGAGTCTGGGCTGTCAGATCCTGTTGCCTCTGCCCACTTTTCCAGGGCTGGAGGATGGGCCTCCCAGGCTGGCTTGGGTCTCCAGAGAGAGCCCCTCTGCAGCTGCTGAGTGTTGTCTGTAAGCCTGACACTGGTTCCAGCCCAACCCTCCAAGAAATCTTCACAAAGGATATTTAGGGACCCTGAAACAGCTCTAGGTCGTTCACAAAGAATAAGTCAGGGCAAGGTAACCAAACCTTTTTTCCTAACAGGGCACTAGGGCACAGGGTGCCTATAGGTGCCTACAAAGCTCTGCACCTGATGTTGGTGAGGCCAAGATGGTACCCTGAGGCTGGAATACAGGGCATGGTCTACAACTGGCTGATCAAACAGTCGACCCTGACAGCTCCTGGATTACTGACTCAAGGATTGCTGTCAGCCCAGATGGATGTCACTACAGCTGTGCCACAGGGCTCTGTCCCTCTCCTTTCAACATTTTTATTCTTGAATTAGCCAGGACTCTTTTGGGTACAAATAACATTAACTCAGCTTTCCTGGTAGCTTAGCGGTTGAGAATCCACCTGGCAATGCAGGAGACACGAGTTCCATCCTGGGGTCAGGAAGATCCCCGGGAGTAGGAAATGGCAATCCATTCCAGTGTTCTTGCTTGGGAAATCCCACGGACAGAGGAGCCTGACAGGCTGTAGTCCATGGGGTTGCAAAAGACTCGAACATTACTTAACGACTAAACAACAATAACATTAACTCAATTCCAACTGGTTAAGCAAAAGAAAAAAAAAAATAGAGAAGGAATTTATTGGCTAATGTAACCGAGAAATCCAGGGGTATGGACTTCAGGCATAGCTGGAGCCAGAAGCTCAAATACTATCATGAGAAAATTGTTTCTCTCTCCTTAGTGTTGGCTTAAACTGTCTGTTTTGCTTTTAAAGCTCCTGGAAGCTCCAGTGTGATAGATACCCTCCCAGCTCTAAGTTCCAGAGAATCGGAGTTTCTTCCTATCAGTTTCAATTAAAGTCTAGAATGCAGCCTCATTGGTTTAACTTAAGTCATGTGCCCAAGGCTGAACCAGTCTCAGTGATCAGAAGCATGTGGCCCTCTCATTGGCCACACAAAGGTCATGTGGGCATCTGGGGTTGGGGAAGGGTCAGCCTTACTCTAAGGATAGAGAGTGGGAAGGGGGATGTTCCTCCAGGGAAAATCAGAGACCGTTTCCAGAAGATACGTGGGGTACTGGATATGATTCCAACCGGGCAACTAGCACTTTCTATGGATAAGTCTGTTTTTGCCAACCTGACATACGAGGAGTTGGAAACTGGGGAGGGGGAGGTTTGTGAAGACTCACTGAGACTATGGATGTAAGTTTCCTCACCTCTATGAGCTTAGGAAGAACTTGGGCAGGATTTGAACTGTGGTGTTGGAGAAGACTCTTGAGAGTCCCTTGGACTGCAAGGACATCCAACCAGTCCATTCTAAAGGAGATCAGTCCTGGGTGTTCTTTGGAAGGAATGATGCTAAAGCTGAAACTCCAATATTTTGGCCACCTCACGCTAAGAGTTGACTCATTGGAAAAGGCTCTGATGCTGGGAGGGATTGGAGGCAGGAGGAGAAGGGGACGACAGAGGATGAGATGGCTGGATGGCATCACCGACCCGATGGACATGAGTTTGGGTGAACTCCAGGAGTTGGTGATGGACAGGGAGGCCTGGTGTGCTGCAATTCATGGGGTCGCAGAGAGTCGGACACGACTGAGCGACTGAACTGAACTGACTACTGGTTTCTGGGTACTTGGTGGGGAAGCCATGATACCCAGTGACTGCAGAGCCCTGAGTCACCTGGCTTCTGAAAAACAAAGACGTGCACTTTGTAGGGCAAAAGGGACTGCAGCAGCCATCTGGATAAGGAACAGGGAGGCGTCACTATTTAGCTCTGATAGAAAGTGGGCGGGATGACCCTGGACTTCCTTTCCACAAACGCTAATGGAGCCTTGGCCCTTTAAAGCTAAGGAGGCTTTGAGGTAGGGAGTAATTACAGACACAAGAAACCTTCATTTTAAGGCAGTCCCTCATCAACTGCAGGCCGTTCATCCCATCCTGAGGCCAGAACTGCTGAGTCTGCCCTCCACCTCAGACCAGCTCAGCACTTTGCCTGCTCACTTGGGTCCCAGGGCTGCCCAGTCCAGGGTGGAGGCTGGAGCTCAGACCTGCAGCTCTCAGCCCTACCTACACATTGTGCTGCCCGGGCCATTGCGGTGGGGTGGATGCTGCCAGCTTTGCCTAGGGCCTGGCAGAGCTCAGCCTCTTCCTCATGGGGCCGCTGCCCCAGGAAAAGGCCAACAACTGCCAAGCCCTCAAGAGGAGCCAGGCCCTGGATTAAGCGCTTTTACTCGTTTAATCCTCAACAACCCATGAGTAGGATATGGTTTATCACCATAAGCTTCCTCCTTGTTTTAGGACCAAGGAGCCTGAAATCCAGAGAAGTTAAAAACTTGCTCAAGGTGGTACATCCAGCAAACAGCAGTGGGATTTAAACCTCAAAGACCTGGGTTCTCTAGGTTGTACTGTGTTCCTGCCTCTTTCTGTACAATGAGCACACAATCACATGTGTCCCATGCTGCTAGAGGCAGGCTGCTACTGCTGCTGCCAAGTCGCTTCAGTCATGTCTGACTCTGTGCGACCCCATAGACGGCAGCCCACCAGGCTTCCCTGTCCCTGGGATTCTCCAGGCAAGATCACTGGAGTGGGTTGCCATTTCCTTCTCCAACGCATGAAAGTGAACAGTGAAAGTGAAGTTGCTCAGTCGTGTCCGACTGTAGCAACCCCATGGACTGCAGCCTACCAGGCTCCTCCGTCCATGGGATTTTCCAGGCAAGAGTATTGGAGTGGGGTGCCATAGGGAAGAACAAACCAGATTTTAATTTATTTATTATATTATTTTTTTTATTGGAGTATAATTGGGCTTCCCTGGTGGCTCAGATGGTAAAGAATCTGCCTGCACTGTGGGACACCTGGGTTTGTTCGATGCCTGGGTTGGAAAGATCCCCTGGAGAAGGGAACGACTACCCACTCCAGTATTCTGGCCTGGAGAATTCCATGGACACAGGTGCCTGGTGGGCTACAGTCCATGGGGTCGCAAAGAGTCAGATACGATTAAAGGACTTTCACTCCACTTTTCGTAATTGCTTTACAATGTTGTATTAATTTCTGCTATACAGTGAAGTGAATCAGCTATATGTATACTTACATCCCCTCTCTCTTGGAACTTCCATTCCCCCATCCCCGCCTCTAGGTCATCACAGAGCACCGGGCTGAGCTCCCTGTGCTACACGCCGCTTCCCGCTAGCTTGTCTATTTTACATAGAGCATGTGTCAATCCCAGTCTCCCAGTTCACCCTACCTACCCTTTCCCCCCATGTCCACATGCCCATTCTCTATGTCTGTGTCTCTGTTCCTACCCTGCAAATAGGTTCATCTGTACCATCTTTCTAGATTCCACATATATGGATTAATATATGATATCTGTCTCTTTCTTTCTGACTTAACTTCAGTCTGTATAATAGGCTCTGGTTCCAGCCTCCTCTCTCCAAATGACCCAATTTCATTCCCTTATATGGCTGAGTAATATTCCATTGTATATATGTACCGCATCTTCTTTATCCATTCATCTGTCATTGGATGTTTAGGTTGTATCCATGTCCTGGTTATTGTAAACAGTGCTGCAAAGAATATCGGGGTACATGTGTCATTTTGAATTATAGTTTTCTCAGGGTATACGCCCAGTAATGGGATTGCTGGGTCATATGGTACTTCTATTTTTTTTTTTTTTTTTAAGGAATCTTCATACTGTTCTCCACAGTGGCTGTATGAATTTACATTCCCACCAGGAGTGCAAGAGGGTTTCCTTCCCCCCACAGCCTCTTCAGCATTTATTGTTTGTAGGGTTTTTTTTGATGATTTCCATTCTGACCGGTGTGATGTTATACCTCATTGTAGTTTTGATTTGCATTTCTCTAATAATTAGTGATGTTCGGCATCTTTTCAAGTGCCTGTTTGACATACAAACAAGATTTTAGAAGACAGGGCTTGAGAAGCACCCTTCTAAGACAGATCTTTGTCCTCACTACCAAGGCAGAAGAGGGGGAGTGGGCGGGGGAGCAGGCAGCTGCAGCCCCAGGACAACTGCATGGAAGGAACGTGTGGAGGAAGATGGCATCAGCTGTGTCTACCACTGTGAAGAGGAAGCGGCGGGGGAGGAGAGTCAGGATGAGGCTTTAGGGGTGGAGACTGGGGCCTTAGCTGAGCAGCGAAGGTGGGCGGAGGGCAGCTGGCCAGGCCTCAGGAAACTGGCTCACACAAACCACTTGTGGAGGATTTTATCAGCAAGTAGAGGAAGGAAGAAGGAGGATGGGAACAGAGCTAGGAGAGGGTTTTGATGCAGAGGAAACAGGGCATGTCTGGGTCAGAGCCAGGGCATTGGGAGGGAGACAACCACCTCATCTCCCAGTTCCAGAGTCCCCTGCAGGACTGGTGTCATGCCCATTCTACAGAGGAGGAAAGAGGCTCAGAGAAGCAAGGCCACTGATGTCGCTCCCAGCTGGGGTGTTGGGACTGGAGTGCATACAGACTCAGCTGGCTGCTGCTCCCTGCCACACACCTACTTGCTATGGCTTGGGATGTATAGATGGATGCCTTGTTTTTTTACATTGTCATACTGTTTTCCAGAGCTTGCACATCAAGCCCACCTTTGGAAGTCTCAGGGGCTCCCAGGACAGGAGGGAAGACCACCTGGGATCATCACAGCCTCACATGTGAACAGCATTCTCTCCCATCAGCTCAGTTCAGTTCAGTTCAGTCACTCAGTCGTGTCTGACTCTTCGCGACCCCATGAATCGCAGCACGCCAGGCCTCCCTGTCCATCATCAACTCCCGGAGTTCACTCAAACTCATGTCCATGGAGTCGGTGATGCCATCCAGCCATCTCATCCTCTGTCGTCCCCTTCTCCTCCTGCCCTCAATCCCTCCCAGCATCAGGGTCTTTTCCAATGAGTCAACTCTTCGCATGAGGTGGCCAAAGTACTGGAGTTTCAGCTTCAGCATCAGTCCTTCCAACGAACATCCAGGACTGATCTCCTTTAGGATGGACTGGTTGGATGTCCTTGCAGTCCAAGGGACTCTCAAGAGTCTTCTCCAACACCACAGTTCAAAAGCATCAATTTTCAGCTCTCAGCTTTCTTCACAGTCCAACTCTCACATCCATACATGACCACTGGAAAAACCATAGCCTTGACTAGACAGACCTTTGTTGGCAAAGTAACCTCTCCCATAGCCTCTGCCTTTCCCCAGAGGAAGAGCCAGGCCCAGGTTCAGGAACTTTCAGTCACTGCTGTCTTCAAGATGACAAACTGCTTCTTGAGGTGGTGAACTTCCCATTCCTCAGGGTGTGCAAGCCGGAGCTGGATGCTGTCTGGGCCTGGGCTATTACGGTTGAGATTGCTGCCCTGCATTAAGATATCCTGGCCCACCTCCAATGTCCTTCCCATCTCTTACTTAGGGAAGTCCCGTACCTGATGGTGGAATTTCTGGCAGGCCAGAGGACAGAAGTGTGGGTGTTGGTGGGCCCTCCCAGAGCCCCTCCAACTTCACTGTAGAGGGAGTTGCCTCCTCTGTTTCTGTGTGTGCTTGTCTCTGGCTCAAGGGTCCCTGGACACAGGCTGAGCAGATCCCCATAGAAACAACTAATACACCTGTAGATGCCCATGGCAGCGACCCAGAGCAAGACAGGGAGAAGCCAGGGCCGAGGGGCTGGGGCAGTGAGCCGGCCTCCCCCGTTTGTGCCCCACAGCAGAGCCGTGTGAGCTCATTTGTGAACTGCCTCATGTGGAGTGGGTCTCCCTGGGAAGCCACTAATCCCATCTCACGCCTCCTGTCTCCTGGGGGGCAGTTTCCTGAGGATAAGCGCTCCCCGCAGGAGACATGTGGGGCGCTTCCTGACTTCACTGACGTTTCTGATTCCAGGCCCTGAGCGGCTGTGCGACTTTCCTTCCAAGTCCTCGGTTCCACAGATGCCAGCTTGCAGGGCCAACTGGTGGTTACCCGGCAACGCAACAAATATTTGGGCCAGCCAGCCTGGTCCGTGCCCCCCATCCTGGGTTTAGTGAGACCTTAGAAGGCAGGGAACCCCATGGGCTTTGCCTATTTTTTTAAAATATCTGGGCACCAAGTAAAAATAACTCTGCTTGGCAAAGCCCTTTCGGCTGACCCCTTCTCCAGGGATTTCCATTTGGGGACCTGGGCAAGTAGGTGGGGGGACAGGCAGAGATAAGGAAGGGATGGGTGAGAAGGCAGCAGGCAGCCATGGTTAGAGGAAGCCAGGGCTTTGGGGCTGAGAAGGCCTCGGTTTAAACCTGGCTCCGGAAATGTTGGCAGGTAGGAAAGAGTGGACCCCTCCCCCTCAGATCTGCTCTGCTCCAGAGAGCTACCCATCTCGTCCCTGGCCTACAGCACCCTCACCTGATCTGACCTGGCTCAACCTGGCTCCACCCAGTGGGTCTATACTGCACCCCCTCAGGTACCCCATCTCTGTCTGGGATGCCTCATTAGTCCTCTTGGCCCCTCCCATTCAGCCTCCACCCAAGAGGCAGAGATTTGCACTAAAATAATCATCTGATTCCCTCATTAGGTCCTGCTGAGAACCTCTCCAGAGAGCCCCTTAGCTAGTACCCAGGAGAGCCCCTTAGCTGGTACCCAGGCTTCCCCACCCTTCCGGGCGTCTGCCTTCTTGAGGATGTACAGACTGGATGAGCTCCCCTGGCATTCCTGGTCTGATACCTGTCAGTACGTTCTGAGCAGAGGTTTCTTCTTTACTGACCCGTCTCACACCACCTCTGCACCCTGACCACCCCTCTGCCCCCACCGCCCAGCCCTGGTGCCGTCCACCCTACATGGGGCAGGGACTCAGTTGAGCCAAGGCAGGGTCCTTGGGGCGGCCCCTGTGGGCCCATAAAGTGCATTTGTGCCCTAAAAGGAGACTTCCTTCCTCTGGTGGACACAACCCCACACGGAGCTGCTGGGCTTGACGAGCGGAACACAGGCTGGACTTCAGTCCTCCTTCCTCCCCGCCCAAACACTGCGACCCCAAATTCGACTTTGTCCAGGCCACCTCCCCCAGGGCTGGCACTGCCCCCAGCATAGCACTCAGAGGAAGCAGGCTGAGTTAAGCTGGAGCGGGCCTCATCCCTCTCAGGGGGCCCCAGGTCTCCAGGCCTCTGCCCTGCGCTGGCCATGGCTCCCATAGGTGGGTTATATCCTCTTCTCTGTCGTGGGTGCTTTCTGCTGCGTCTGCTGCAGTGAGGCTCTCCCCTCAGTGGGGCTCCCGACCCGGCATCTGCCCAGCATCTGCCTGGCACTCTGGCCATTTGTGTAGATGTTCATTCTCATATATCAAGTCTACGGCATTCCTCTTCTTGTTGATATCGTACAAACAAAAACCACCGTTGTAACTGACAGTCTGGGTGTCCAGGATACGAAGGGCGCTGGGAATGTGAATCTAGAGCGCAGGGCAGGGAGAGGCGGCCCTGAGGCAGAGGGGCCTGCAGAGGGGCTGGGGCTCCCTCGGCCTCCCCCATCCCCATCTTTCCTTGTCATAGGCTGCACTTCCTTCTGGGCATTTTCTGAGGAGAGTCAGTGACTCTGGCTCATCTCTCTCTTGTGTGAGGAGCAGGTATCCCACCCACTGGGTCCAGGAAGAGAGATGACAAGCCCCCCACTCACCCCCTCACACATCTGACGTACTCACCACGGCTCCCACCACACCAGAGAGAAAGCCCACATCTCCACGTGACCTACACGGGCTTACTGACTCGGCCCCATCCCCTCTCTGACCTCACATTTTCCTCTCTCCCCCTCAACTCACTCTGCCTCCACTGTGCTGGGTCCTTTGATGCCCCTCCCCTTGCCAGACACGCTCCCACCTCAGGGCCTTTGCACTTACTATTCTCTGGATCTGATAGTCTCCTAGCTCAGGGCCCACACGACTCTCTCCCCCACCTCCTTTGCCTCTCTATCCAAGGGCCACCTTCTTAACAAGGCCTTCCTTGACCACTTATTTAAACCACAACCCCTCCCCAGAACCCCCAAGTTCCTGATTATTTTTTCCATAGCACCTATCATCATCGGAAATACAATTTATTTTTCTTTCTTATTTTGTTGGGTGTGAGTCTCCCCTCTTGGAGAAGGAAATGGAAACCCACTCCAGTATTCTTGCCTGGAGAATTCCATGGACACAGGAGCCTGGTGGGCTGTAGTCATGGGGTCACAAAGAGTCAAACACAACTGAGTGGCTAAGACTAGACTAGTCTCCCCTCTAGAATGTAAACCCCAAAAGGTCAGTCACTTTTCACCACTCCATCCCCGGTGCCTGTCAGAGGGTAATTAGCATGAATGAGAGTTTGTAGAATGAACGAAAGAGTGGATAGACAGCAGCAGTAAGGAGGAGCAGCTACCTTGGCTGGGCAATCTCTTGGGCTGAACTTTCGCATCCATTCTCTCCTTGAATTCCCCCAGCACCCCTCCACCTCCTAAGTGAGAGAACTGAGTCTCAGGAGGTTAAGACTCCCCTGAGGTCACTCAGACAGTAGGTGACCAGGACAGGCTAAGGTGGACCCTGCAGGCCAGCATGTGCCCACTACACCAAGTAGGGGGCTGCCCCACACCTGCCATCTGGAAGCTCACTTGACTTTGGCCTTGGAATCCCAATGTCCCTGCAGACTCTGACATACCCAGCATTCCCAGGGCCAGAGCCTTGGGCTGGGGAGGTGGGGTAGGGGAGAGGGTGTATGAGCATCCATCTTCTGTCCCTGCAGCCTGTGGTGTGGTCCTCTCCTCTCTGCCTCAGGCTGGGGAGGCGGGCTAGGGGAGAGGGTGTGTGAGCATCCATCTTCTGTCCCTGCAGCCTCCTTTCTGCCTGCCGCAAGGTCTCAGGCCATTGGACATCCTCCCATGGCTGGCCCACATCAGTGTTCCCCCTTGCAGCTTCCCACGAGCACAGAAAAGGCACAGCTTTTAATCTCCCTTCTGCCCCGCCTGACTCCCGCCGGTCATTTCAGTGGCACATGAAATATATTCCAACTCAGCCTCTTTCTAAATCTACTTGTCGCTCTCTCTTCTCATATTAGCACCCCCTCTCCTCCAGCCCCTCGTTCTCTGCCATCCTCTGCCATTGCCTCCTCCAGCAAAGCCCCCAGGGAATGTTGTATATGAAATTATTTTGTGAAATCCAATAAAAATTTTAATCAGGTCAACATCATTACAGGAAAAGGAAATGATGGATCTTCCCTGGTACAGAAAAAATGAAGAGAAGAAAAATATCCACTAAGCCACCCATACACCAATGCCTGCCCTTGTGTATACTTGACCGTGTGTGTGCACCCCCACCGATGTACAGGGCACCCTGTGCTTGCACACATGTGTGCATTCTCACAAGCCTTGTGTGCATCATTGGCAAGTCCTTGGCACCCTCTAGGCCTCAGTTTTGCCATCTGTACAATGGGGACTTGATTACTGAACTCAAATCTCTACCAGCTTGGGAACTCTGTAATCTGGTGCCTGCTCACAGCTATGCCCATGGTCACACCACGGCCTGGAGGTGGAGGTGGCGGCCTTGGCCCACAGTGCTGATAGATGCCATCTCAGAGTGCAGAGAATTGAGTGGAATACCCCAGCCTCCAGCTCCAGGCCCACTCCTAACATTTGTGGGGTCTGAGGCAGTGGTAAAAATGGAAGCCCGTGTACTATATGTCTAGATATTTACATTGTAAATCAAGCTAACTGTTAAATAAAACATGTTTTAGGCTCCTACCTTGACAAATACTCCTTCAGGGAACCTGAAAGGCCAAGTTCAAGTATAGAATTCTTGGGAGGAGCTGGCCCCAGCCTCCGGCCCTGGCCTGCACCTCACTCTGCCCTCTGCCCTTGCCTCACATATGTGGGGACAGACACCCCAAGCTGCAAGGCCTAGCTCTGTTTGCACCCCATTCCCTGAACACAGCCCCCTGGACTTTCCTCAGGCCTTAAGCATGACCATCAGTGGCATGGTGCCCTCTTAGAAGGTGGGGGTCCTCTTAGAAGTTCAGGCCAGAGCACTCTAAGGTGCAAGGCTCACAGCAGGAGTCCCTCTTACCTGGGTTTAGGGTGACGCTGACCCACCTCCCTGCCATGGGGAAGAACATGTTAGGGGAAGCACACTGACTGAAACCACCCACCCTGGCCAGGCACCATAGTAACCATTTGCATGAGCTGTTTTACAGCAGGAGGTCCTGGTAAGGAACATGGAACTAATAAGCCTCCACCAATCAGAAGAGTTTGGGAAAGGTCAAAAGGAGACACCACATGTCCAACCACCTCCCAGAATCCTTCTCACTGGCATCCATCTTGGCTGAACAAGGTGTGCACCCCCAGAAAGGACTCTGAGTCAGAATGATTGGCTAAAGACAACCTAGGAACTAATTCCATCACCATAAAACCCGAGACTGCAAGCCATGTGACAGAGCTATTCTCCTGGGTTCCCTTACCCTGCTGCTCTCTACCCGGGTGCCCTTTCCCAATAAAATCTCTTGCTTTGTCAGCACATGTGTCTCCTCGGACAATTCATTTCCGAGTGTTAAACAAGAGCCCAGTGTCAGGCCCTGGAAGGGGTACCCCTTACTGCAACACATGGACAGAGCAGTAGGAGTCACTCCTTGCATCATGACAAGGCCTATGGGTTCAGCTGACAGTCCACCCTCAAGCCCCTCTTCCCACCCTTCTCTCTGGGGCTGGTCCACAGCATTTAAGGGGTGCTTGCCAGGGAGGCCCCAGGCACAGAGATATGCCCCAGAGTCGGGGGGAATGTTCTCTGCACCTGCCCCATGAGTGTGATGAGCTTCCTCACTGAGGGATGTGGGTGGGAACACCCAGCCGGGAGCACTCACCCTGGGGAGAGGTCAGGCTTTCTGAGTGGGAGGGTCAGAGCAGATGCACATGTGGGAGGAGCCCTGGGGACAGGCACTTTCGGAGCCCTGTTCCAAGGATGCCGCAAGCCGCCAGAAACTCTCAGTGTCTATGAGTCTGGAAGACAAGTCCATTAACCCACTGGTGCCCATGGTCCCACCGCAAGGAGGGGAGTCTGGATTAATTTTCCCTCACCCATAAAACAGGGAAGTGACCCTGGCCACTCTGGGGTTCCTGGAATAATTACAGGGGGCTCTGATGGGGATAGAGTAGGAACAAAGGAGACCCCCTCCCACCCCCACCATTCTCTCTCTCCCTTCTCCAGCCCTGCCCCCAACCGAATCCAGGAAGCTGCTCTGCCCTTCTGACATTTACAGACGACTGTCCCTCCTCTCCTTCCTGCTGACATCTGAGCCTCCACCTGGGCCAGCAGGCCGGGTTGGGGGCAGGGCTGGGAGGGAAGCTGCTTAGCCTCTCCTCAGGGGTTCCCAGGGACAGGAGTTTAGACCCTAGCCCTCCCCCAGGCCAATGGTGAGACAGAGCCAGAAAGACTGGGCGGAGGCTCCCCCTCCATGGAGCCTCTCTTCTCACCCATGGCCTCTCTTCTCCAGGAACTCCTCCCAGTGTCCCAGGCAGGAGGCACTGACCCTTGCAGATCCACCAGAATTTCTCTCGCTTCTTGCCGGATGTTTATTCTGTAATCAGGGGCCTAGGATTGCTCAATACGCTGCACAGCCAACCTCCCCCTCTTTCTTGGCCTTCCCAGCCTGGCCCTGTGGGGGCGTGAGAGGTGGATAATATTCCAGCTCCTTATCTTCACAGGCTTCCCAGGTGGCGCTAGTGGTAAAGAAGCCGCCTGTCAATGCAGGAGATGTAAGAGATGCAAGCTCGATCCCTGGGTAAAGAAGATTCCCTGGAGAAAGGCATGGCAACCCACCCCAGTATGCTTGCCTGGAGACTCCCACGGACAGAGGAGCCTGGTGGGCTACAGCCCATGGGATCACACAGAGTCGGACACGACTGAAGCGACTTAGCATGCACACCCTCACAATAAGACATCACTGCAGTGTGCTTCTTGCAGTCCCTGTCAAGTCCCCGGGTCCCCAGGCAGACTAGACTCCCCGATGCCCACATCAGTCCCCCACACTGGCACTGATCTCCTTCTCTGTTCCATCCCACTGCCCTTCTCTTCCTCCTCCCTTCCTGGGATCAGCTTGGACTCAAATGCCTGTCTCAGTGACTGCTTCTGGGGAAACCAGCCTATGACAGTCATGGATACAGTGAGTGCCAGCTGGGACTGGATCCCCGAGGGAGAAAGATCAAAAGCAAAGCTCGTGTTCTGATCTTACTCCTTACTGCAGGGCTCCCCACTTCCCCCAGGAGACAGACTGTATTCCTGGGCGGGGGCCCCTCTGGCTTCCACATCCTCCTCGGCCACATCAGTGGGCTCTCAAGGCTTCTAGTTCCCTCCTCAGTTGGCCACTAGGCTGTGAGTCCTGGGAGGGCAGGGACTGGGGCCTGGCACCAGTGTGGCATCCAGAAGATGCTCAGGACCAGCTCTTGAGGGAGTGAGGGTGCTGGCCGTGCTCTGGGAGCTCGGGACAAGGGCTTAGTCACTTCCTGGAAGATCTGGCTGGGATGGAGAGAACGCCTTCCCCACTACCAGCCCAAGGAAGCTGCTTCCTGCAGGCTGCCATGAGAACACGTGAATCATGGAAACAATGATGACTGGCTTACCGTGATTATTGGAGCATTTGTGCAATTCGTCCTTTGCAATTTCAGGGAAGAGGCCTTTGTGCCAGAAGGAAGCCGCCTAGCTCCATAACGAGGCAGTCTTGGGGTCTGCAAGGTCATACCCTCCAAGTGGCAGGAGCCTTGGGAAGTGGATTCAGGTGTGGAGGACATGAGGCGCAGGCTGGGAGAGAAAGTATGTGGCCTGAAGGAGCTGCTAGGTGAGCAGGAAGAGTCCGGGGCCGGGGGGCCAGGGCCAGTCACCATGCAGCCTCCACGTTGAGTCTGTGATTGTTTTCAGGTGTAGAAATGAAGATGCCAGATATGTCCTATTATTAAGTCTGGTGTGACGCTAGGCTAAGGTCTTGATCACTTGAATATGAGGAGCCTGAATGAAATGCCTGGGCTTCCCAGGTGGTGCTGGTGGTAAAGAACCTGCCTGTCAGTGCAGGAGACACGGTT
This sequence comes from Bos indicus x Bos taurus, assembly GCF_003369695.1. Classification (NCBI taxonomy): domain Eukaryota; kingdom Metazoa; phylum Chordata; class Mammalia; order Artiodactyla; family Bovidae; genus Bos; species Bos indicus x Bos taurus. Next base: position 32,787,154 of record NC_040096.1, read on the forward strand.
CAGTCCCTGGGTCTGGGAGATTCCCTCAAGGAGGACATGGCAACCCACTCCAGTTTTCTTGTCTGGAAAATTCCATGGACAGAGGAGCCTGGTAGGCTACAGTCCATGGGGTCACAGAGAGTTGGACACGACTTAGCAACTGAGCACACAATAAAATACCATTTTGAAAGGAGCACAAAGTTTGAAGTGTGGCTTCAGATCCTGACTCTGCTACTTACTGGCTTGTGACCTTGGCCTTAGTTTTCTCATCTGTAAAATGGGACTAGTGAACATCCCATTCTCCTTTTCGTGGCTGGTGAAAGGATAAGAGTCCTTTTTTCATTTGACAAAGTTTACAGAGCCCTTTCTAGGAACTGAGGATACAATAGTGAACAAAATACAAAAATCCCTGCCTTGGGAATTTCCTAACAGTCCCGTGGTTAAGGCTATGCACTTCAGCTTCAGGGTCCGTGGGTTCTATCCCTGATCAGGGAACTAAGAAAAAAAATGTCCCTTCCTTTATGACGTTTGTGCTCTGAAGGGGGAGAGGCAGGAAAGGAGGGAACACAGTTGATAAACCAGAAAAAAAAGAAAAGGAGACAGTCTGTGAGATGCTGACAAATGCTAAGGAGAAAAATATATCAGGGAAAAAGAACAGAAAGTATCAGCGGCTGTGTGGGTGGTGGGCCTACAATTTTGGGGTAGCCAGGGAGGACCATGCTGAGAAGGTGACATCGGAGCAAGATCTGAAGGAGGTAACAAGGCAGTCGTATAGATTCTGGGAAAAGTAAATCAGACCTAGGGAAGAGTGAGTGCTCAGGCCACCTAGGCAGCTGGGATGGAGGGAGCTGTCGGAGGGCTGGTTGGAGGAGTCGTGAAGGATCACATCGTCATGGTAGGGTCGTGGTGGTCTGTGTGTGAGCTAGAAAAGAATTTCCAGACACAGAGTATTGCAGAGAGGAGTGAGTTAAGAACAAAGAGCAAAGATAACATGGCCGCTGCAAGCACAGTGGGCCGACTACCCAACAGACCCAGGAGAGCCTTTGGTTAGAACAGCAGGCTGGCTCAAGGGAGAGGGACCCCTTTTGTGGGTCAGTAGCCAATTTTTACAGTCTCAAGACAAAGAACAGTCCTGCTGGAAAGGTGGCATTAGGTGATTGGTTAGAGTGGGTACGTGAGTGCTTGGTCGCTCAGTATGGTCAGAGCTACTAGACTGCAGCCCCCGGACTGCAGCCCCCCTGTCCATGGGATTTCCCAGGCAAGAACACTGGAGTGGGTTGCCATTTCCTCCTCCGGGGGATCTTCCCCACTCAGGGATCAAACCTGCATCTCCTGTGTCTCCTGCATTGACAGGTGGATTCTTTACCACTGAGCCACCTGGGAAGCCCTAGGGTGTGTATTTTTACCTAGTATGGGGTCAGGGAGCCGGCCAGTAAGAATCAGGGTGGGTCTTGGCAATGGTTACTATGGAGCTCAGTCAGTTCCAGAGATGACTTTGGTTCTAGCTCCAGGTCTGTCGCCTTGGTACAGGCCTCGCACCCATGACCTTGGTGTGGGACTCCAAGGTAGGGACTTCGGCTTTTGCTTGGGTAAAGGGGAAGGCTCTGGCGAGAGGAACGACAGGACCTGCCGTGTGTTTTAACAAATCCTGCTGTTGTGGGCGGGTCCCCTGGCTGCTGAGGGCAAAAGAGGCAAGAGTAGAAGCAGGGATTCCATCAGGAGACTGCTGAAATAGTCTCGGTCCGGGGTTCGGACCTGGTGAATCTATGCAGAGGGACCCGGTGATGACTGGTGGGAGAGGGAGAGGATTTGGTGTCACACAGGACATGTCATCGTGTCATCAAATTGTCGCTGGATAAGAAGGCCATTCTACTTTCAGTGAGTTTCAAAAGCCTTCTGGCAACACCGGGAAGACCTTCAGGTGGTACTGATATACCTTCAACACCTCTAGCTTTGGGCAATCTCTCCTTTTAAACCCAAAATGACAGGCCTCAGACTCAAGGACTCCTGCCTTTTATGTCTAGCTTTTTTTCCCTCATCATTTTCATTTTATCATTTTCATGGCATTTGGTTTCATACTTACCTTCTGTTTATGAAAACTGAGACTGAATTTTCTCTTAAGTTACTAATAGAAAGGTTTCTTTTAAAACAAACTTATCCAAGTAAAATGTAAGTTGGCCTAAAGAATATTAGGACAATAGCAGAGATAGTATACAAGTCCAGCAGCAGTTGTATGGTGAGTCTGAATGGCTGCCACTGGGGAATCTCAGAGCTGGTAAAGAGCTGGTTTCCAGCTGTGAACTGATGTGCTTAAGGCCCTAGGGTTCTGAGCAAAGCTTTGCACCTCCTGGTGCCTCCCAGACCTCTCCTGGCCCCCAAATCCCAACAGTGCGTCCACTGACCAGCCCTGTTCTCTCAACTCTTCTTCTACCATGCCCTGGTCAGGAAAGTGGAGCAAGGCCACGAGTTAAGAGCTGAGAGGCAGGGTGCCCCACGGGGCAGGGCTGGGTCAGAAAACAGGGGTGGAATCTTCCCATCGTCCCTTGGCAACCCCCTCCAAGGAGGGGTCCAGAGAGACTGAGGGGAAGGCATTGGTGTGAGCCTCACTGGCCCTGAGGGAGGAGGTTAGGGAAGACTTTAATCACCATGCCCATCACGCCCCCGAGCCAGTCGCCAGCTCTTGCCTGTCCCCAGGGAGCTGAACCATCGTCACATTTTCTTAGCCTTGTCTTCAATCTCAACTTGCCCTTTCTCCACACGCGGCCTGTAGATCATTCTTAAAGGTTGGCAGCAACTGGCTTGGAGAGAGGAAGGAGGGGAGCAGCCTGTGGGGACGCCCCCAGGAAGGAGGTTTATTTTGGCCCCAGCGCAGCCGTCTTGTGGCTCCAATGAAGAAGGATAGGTCTGCACCATCATACACTCAGCCTTGGGGCTGGCTGAAACCTGCTCACCCTGCCCAGAAAAGGTATGGTCCAGGCCAGGCCAGCTTAGCGGGGGACTGGTCATTTCAAGCAGTGTCATAGTCGCATCTGACTGCACAGCCCACTCGTCCATTCTGCACACGGTGCCCACTGGGCTCCCATTCTGCTCACAGATTTAACTTCATATCCAGCATACTGAGCACCTCCTATGCTCTGAGCAAGATTCTGGGTGCTTCCAAAGATAGCATCCTTTCCAAAATCTCTTCTATGATTTCAAGGCTGTTTTGGCATCTCCACTGGGGTTTTGGCTAGAGAAGCTCAAAGTGGCCTGGCCAGACCCTTCTGCCCACCTACCTTTGCTGTCCCAGCTGCTATTCCTGGGCACAGCCCCCAGCCGCCCTCATGGGCAAAGCTGTGTTCAGCTGTGGTCCTGGGTCCCCTGACCAAGTCTACCAGGGATGTCCACATCCAAGCAGGACCAGAGGATACATCCAGCCTGTCCATCCATCTTTACTAGGAGCATAAGCCTCCCAGTTATCTGCCCAGGTCCATTCCCTTTGGCTCTTCTCCACCTGGGTGAGCTCCCTCCACACCTTTCCCTCCAGCCAGGACCCATTCTAGCCCTGGCTCTGCCACTAACTCACTACATTAATTGAGGGTGTGGAGGTGACACTGGACAGACATGCCAGCTCAGAAACCCCAGGGTTGGCTGGACTGGCCTCGCCCGCCTCGCTCCTCCATCTAAACTCTCCTCTGGCCTCAGTAGCCCCGCCTCTCTAAAGCCCCCTGATGCTTCATCAGTTCGTAATGCTCCCTGTTACTCTGGAACTGGAGCCATCTCAGCCGGCTTAGTTCCAGATGGCTCCCTGCAGGGCTTCTTATCCAGCTTTCAGGAGGAGGAAACAGTCCCTTCATGGACCCAGAGCTAGATTTAGGAGCCTGGGTTGGTGGGGAGCAGAGGGTCAGAGAAGCTGTCCTGCCAGCCGTGCCCCCTTCTCTCTTAGGGAGCTGGGTGCCTGGGTTGCCAGTTTCTTCTGAGGCCCAATTGAAGGTCCTCACCGCCCCTAAGGCCTCTTCCTCTGGGACAGCAGTGAGACAGTCTGTCCAGTTGCTGGGGTTCTCTGGAGCCGCCCTGCCTGGATAAGAGGAATGGCAAGAACCACCCCCACGGCCTTCCTAAGGAACGAGCGCACCAAGGACCTAAGATCAGAGGCCAGGAGGGTAGGCAGCGGGATGTAGGCTGCGGGCGGGGAGGCAGCCAGCCCAGCTGAAGGAAGTCTGGGAGCTGGGTTACAAGCAGGAGCAGAGCTTTACCAGAACATTCCAGATCCGCAGGGTCAAGGGTCCAGACATTCACAGAAGTATGTGTTAAAGACATGTGAAAGAAATAGGTCCCAGTTATGGTCCATCTGGAGGAAAACTCTGGGATGGCACACACGTGTGCTTGAGTGCTGAGTCACTTCAGTCGTGTTCGACTCTTGGTGACCCTATAGATTGTAGCCCACCAGGCTCCTCTGTCCATGGGGTTCTCCAGGCAAGAATACTGGAGTCCCCTCCTCCAGGGGATCTTTCCGACCCAGGGGTCAAACCTGCACCTCTTACATGTCCTGCATTGGCAAGTGGTTTCTTTACCACTAGTGCCACCTGGGAAGCCTGGCATGGCGCAGGGCAAATTACCTCAGACAAATTCTGCCACACTTAGGGCAGGGTGAGGGCAGGGAGATAGACACAGGAAGCTCCTAAGTCCAACTCAGTTATGAGTTCTTCCAACAAGCCACTTCTAAGGGACCCATGTTCTTCTAGACTTTCATTCCAAGCATCTTTGCAACACCCAAACTGGAAGAATCTAAGATATATGACAATTCTAAGGAGTGAAAGATTCCAAGAACAGATTCCAAGAGTCCAGGATGCGGAGCCCCCCAACTTTGGAGGCCTCGTTGACCCTTCCTCCCTGACACATGTCTGGGAACCATTCTCCCTGGCTCAAGTGAGAGGATGGGGTGTTACCACAGATGCTTATGGTGCTGGCTGTGAACTCCCAACACCTCTGAAGACCCAGCACTGATTAGTTTGGACAATACAGCCTCTGCTTTCTCAGGCACAGGGCCACTGAGTTGGGCCTGGCCTGCTGGAGATGTGACCATGGGCTGTTCTCTCTAAGGGGAACTATGGCAGTGGTGTAATTGCCAGGGGGAATGAGGAGAGACTCCACTGAGCAAGTGACGAGTCTCTTCCTCCCTGCCGAGGGGGAAGGGGCAGGAGAGAGAGGCTGGGCTCTAGGGAGCAGCTACTTTCTGCTGGCTGGCCCTGGGGCTCCCCACCTCTCTGGGGAGACAGACTCTGGTTTAGCTCTCTTTTCTCCACCCCCCGGGAGACCCCAGGTCTAGGAGTAGTAGCTGCTGAGGATACAGGAAGAGGAGGGAGCAAAGGATGGAGTTGTGGCTGGAGTCTGGCTTCTCTTGCCTAGTAACACTCCTCCACCTCCCTTACCTGCCTGGACTCCCAAGGTCCACTTTCCCAGGGTCTGACCCCTCTCTTTCCCCAGATAATCCCTAAAGGAGGGAGGATGTATTTGTTACCCAATATTCCTCCCTGAGGTTTTTCTCCCACAGCTCCCCTTGCTTGAGTGAGCTCAAGGTGCCCTCAGAGTAGGAATCCCATCTTCCCTTTCTCATAGCTTTTTTTTTTTTTTGGCTGTGCCGCATTTACGTAGGATCCTAGTTCCCTGACCAGGGATCAAACCTGTGCCCCCTGCATTGGAAGCACAGAGCTTTAGCCACTGGACGGCCAGGAAAGTCCCTCTCATAGCATTTTACCAGGTCACAGGGTGTGACTGTCCATGGCTACACCATCTAGCCCAGGGGCCATCAGCCATATGTGACCACTTCACCCTTGAGATGCAGCTGGTCTAAGTTGAGTTCGGCTGTAAGCAGAAACTACATATCAGATTTCAGAAACTTGGAACCATAAAAGAATGTAAAATAGCTCAATAATTTGTAATACTGATTGCACATTGAAATGATAATACATTAGACACATTGGGTTAAATATATTCTAAAATTCATTTCACCCAATTCTTGTTCTTTAATGTAGCTACTAGAAATTTTAAATTTCATATGTGCCTTAACTGTGGCTCTTGACTATGGTGTTATATGCCTGTCGGCCAATGCTGGTCCAAGGACAGGTCTCTGGACATCCCTGAACACAGAGTAGTCTGTGCAAGAGGACTGGGGACTCCAAGGTGTTGAGTGTGACAGGCCCAGAAGGAGTTTCAGTCTCTCACCTAAGAGCAAACTCTGGGCTTGTGGAACAGCTGTTTCAGCAGATGTGGGGTCTGCCCAGGAGGGGCCCAGAGGTCCTGCCGCTGCTGGTGATGAGTCCGTGCTCCTCAAGGAAGCTCTTAGCAGCCAGGTCCCAACATCAAGGCCCTTAGTGCTTAAGGCTCTGGAGCGAGCGTTGTGGGTTCAAATCCTCTCTCTGCCACGAATTAGCTGCTGACACTGGTGCTCTGTGCCTGGAGTCCCTCATCTTAAAATGGAGGCTGGGTTTCATTAACTTTTACTGAAGTATAGTATAGGCAAAAGGAGAAGAGGGCGGCAGAGGATGAGATGGTTGGATAATACCACCGACTCAATGGACACGAACCTGGGGAGATAGTGAGGGACAGGGAGGCCTGGCGAGCTGCAGTCCATGGGATCACAGAGTCAGACACGACTTAGCAACTGAACAACAGCAGAGTTGATCAACAATGTTGTGTTAGCTTCAGGTGTACAGCAAAATGAATCAGTTATACATATGCATGTATCCACTCTTTCTTAAGATTCTTTTCCCATGTGGGTCATTACAGTGTATTGATTAGAGTTCCCTGCACTATATAGGAAGTTCTTATTATCGTGGGACTGTTTTGAGGATGAAATGGGCTGACTCACATAAGGACATCAGGATAGTATCCAGCACATAGTAGGTGCTCAGCACACAGCAGCTAAGGGTGTCAGAGCCCGAGTCTGGGTCACTCAGAAGACAGAGGAGACAGGAGATGGGCGGCTGGGGAAGGCCAAACTTGAGGCCTGGGTCTGTTAAGGCCTCCCCGTCCTCAGTCTCCCTGCTGTGAGGCGAGAGTAACCAGGACCCTGATGGCCCAGGGGGTGAGAGAGGGCAGTGCTACCCACTACCTTGCCCTTCAGATGTCCCACGACCTCTCCCGGAAAGCATGTAGGAAGGCTGCTGAGCGTCTGGGGAAGGTGACCTTGAGGCCTGGCAGGGTGGGAGCGGGCCAGGTTGGTAAGGGGCTCACAGCTGGAGGACTCAGGAGCCTCAGCTCCACCAGCCCCTCGGAAAGCCCGGTCTTAGCACCGCTGGAAATTCTTAAGCTGGGATTTCAGTTTAATTACATATTGATTAAATGGAACAAAGGCGCAGAGGCTCCAGGGACCAGGCTCAGTGAGTGCCTGATGGAATTTCAATCCTGCTTTGTTCCTGCCTCCCACTCTCTTAGAGGCTCAGAGCGCTCTCCGCTGAGGAGGCCTGGCCTTACATGAGCTCAGTGGGCATCAAAGATCCTGCCATGACAGAGGGCAGCAGGTGGCCCTCGGCTACCCAGCGCTTCCCTGCCCTAGCTCCCAACACTCCCATCTACCCACCACCCCCAAACCCAACTCAGGTCCCAAGAAGTCCTGTCCAAGGTCATGCCCAAGGTCAGAGGAGGCAGATCTGGCATTTGAACCTGGGTCTTTCCCTGGAAGGTCCTGGTGACATGCGGACCCACTCTGTAGCCAGGCTCACCACAGCTCTGCACTGAGAGGTGCCCAAAGACAGTCCTATTCAAGAATCACTCTCTGCAATTAGAGAAAGCCCACACACAGCAATGAAGACCGAGTACAGCCGCAAATAAATAAATTATTCTTTAAAAAAAGAAGATGTATTTACTGAGCACCTTTGGCATAGTCTTCCCATAGACACGGAATCTGGCTGGAGGCTTAGAGGACACGTAGCCAGACGAAGGTAGGGAGGCCAAGAATGGGAAAAGCATTCCAAGCAGAAGGAACAGCCTATGTGAAGACTAACAGACAAAAGTAGCACTTTGGTGGGCCAGAGCTGGCTGAACCACAGGGTGTGGGGTAGGGCATGGTGGGATAAACTGGAGGCTTGAGCTGGACCCATCTCGCGAGGCCTATAGTAGATGACGGAGCTTGACAACACCTTCCCCATTCTTGCACTGGCAATGCGATTTGAGACACTGAACTCAGCTCAAGGGAATGGAGTCGTCATTTGATTTCCTTACCAACGATTGGCTCTGGGAGGACTGTGTGACCAGTTCTGGTCAATGAAGAGTTGAGACAAGGCCCACCTACCCCTAGACTTCAGGTTTTGTGAGCCAGCACATTTCTTTATTGGAGAAGGAAATGGCAACCCACTCCAGTATTCTTGCCTATAGGAGCCTGGTGGGCTAGTGGGCTACAGTCCATGGGATCACAAGAGTCAGACACGACTGAGTGAGTAAACCATCACATTTCTTTATGTTTAAGTCAGTACTAGTTTGATATTTTGTCGTTATATTGTAAAAAGCATATTTTCGTATAACCACCATAAGGACTCTGGACTTTACCTTAAGAGTGATGGGGAGCCACTGAAGAATGTTAACATGGAAATATATTCTTTTTAAAAATATCACTCAGGGTACAAAGTCAAGAAGAGGGGGAAGAGTGAAATCAGAGAACCCAGCTGGGAAGAACAGGCTGTTTAGGGCACCAGTGAGCTTCCCATCAGCATAGTGAGTGAGCAGGAGCTGGACTGCCATCTGTCGAGGCCAAGAGTTGGGCATGATGATACCTCTTAGTTCTTGTCTGCTGATAAGATTTGACAGTTCTGCAGACGGCCTCCTACTTCCTGCTTCCCTGAGAATTACAAGAGCCTTGGTGTGAGTAAAATTCCCAGACTTAGGAGCAGCCCAGTTACTCAAGGGACTCCTAACATGCCCTTCCTCTCTAACTTCCCTGCTTTATTTTCCTCCATGGCACTTTTCACCTGTAAATATGTGGCGTATTTTCCTTATTTACCTAGTTCATTGTCTATTTCTCCTATAGAACTTCATGTTATCCAATCTGGTGGCCACATGTGGCTGTTTGATCACTTGAGATGCAGAGTCTAAATTGAGATATGCTATCAGTATAAACTACAGACCAGAGGTTGAAAGCTTAGTATGAAAAAGAATGTAGAGTATCTAATCAATTAAACAAATATTGATTACATATTGAAATGATAACGTTATGAATGTTGGTGTTGTTTAGTGACTAAATCATGTCCCAACTCTTTTGTGACCCTATGGACTGTAGCCCACCAGACTCCTCTGTCCATGGGATTCTCCAGGCAGGAATACTCGAGTGGGTTGCCATTTCCTTCTCCAGGGGATCTTCCCAATCTAGGGATCGAATCTGAGTCTTCTGCATTGCAGACAGGTTCTTTACCACTGAACCACCAGGGAAATCCGATATAATGGGTATATTTGCTTAAATAACTATACTATTAAAATAAATTTCACCTGTTTCATTTTTCTTTTTAAAATGCAGCTACTAAAAGTTTTTACTTACGCATGTGACGCACATTATTTTTCTACTGGACAGTGTTACACCAGACCAAGGACTGGCAAACTATGGCCCATGGGCCAAATTCAGCCAGTAACCTGTCTCTGTGTAGCTCATGAGCCAAGAATGTTACATTCTTAAAGGATTGTAAGAAAGCAAACAAAGACAAATATGCCACAGAGGCTGTATGTGGCCCACAAAGCATAAAATATTTACTTCTAGCCGTTTACAGAAAATGTTTACACTAGACTATAAGATTGACATAGCAGGAACTTCTATCAGTTTTGCTCTTCACTGTGTCCCCAGTGCCCACAACAATAGGAGCACTGCCTGGCACACGGTTCGTGTTCAACAAGAATTTGGTGAATGAATGAATGGATGAATGAATGAATGAATCAATATGTTGCCAAACCTTACACCACCGCCTTTTGTTCCTACCCTGGATGCTGCCCACCAACTGGCCTGGCTGCCCCCAAGGGCAGAGATGTGCCTTTTCCTATATAACCCACTACACGGCTGAACATGGAGCCGTAGGTTGGGGGTGAAGGCAGGAAAGACACATGCGGAGCAGCGCGCTGCTTCGTCCACCCTTGTAGCGGTCAACACAACCCTGTCCACTCCTGCTGCCAAGAGCTTTGAGGGCGGGAGAGGCGGGTGAGACTCCCCCACCCCTTAAATCAAAGAAGTCCAGATTCCTCTACGGGACAAGCTCTTGCAGGAGAGAGGGGATCAGCTTTGGCCTGGGGTGGCTGCGGTTGGGGTTATGCCTTCTTCCAGGTTCAATTCTTCTCCAGGGAGCCTGTCAGTGGCAGGCAAGGTGACCCAGAGCCCACAAAAGTAGGCCCAGCAGAAATGAGGTTCTGCCCACCCCAGGCAGGATGCTGTGGCTTTGACAGATCAGAAACCAGAACCTGGCCATGAAAGGACTTTCATGCTTCAGATAAAACTGGGTTTGGATGGATTTGTTTTTGGCTCCTTTGTGCTTACCTTTTATATTCCTTATGATCAAATTGCTCCTGACCATCTCCATCCACCCAGCATGTGCAGTGAGAAAGGGGCAAGGATATTGGTGGCTCTCCTTGCCCATATATAACCCAGAGAGAAAAAAGAAAGTGGCGTGTGGCCCTTGCTGAGGCAGCAGAGACAGTGACCTGATGTCCCCAAGAGATGCTCAAGCCATTCCTCAGAGCAGGTAGGCTCGCTTGTGTGGGAAATAGCACTGTTTCATGGAAAGTGTGGACTTTGAAATCAGACCCACTTCCCAGCAGGGCATTGCTTCATTTTCCTGGGCCTCTGTTTCCCACTCTGTAGACTGGCTGATGGTGCAGGCTGCTGTGAGCACCAGAGGAGGGGTTGAACAGAGTGCCTGGCGTACAGAAGGCCCTCAGTGAACAGCAGTCATAACTGATCCTCCTCATTTAGGAGACAATTCCATCACCAGGAGCTGTTTAGACTGCTCTTACCTGCATGATGTGGCCAAGAAGGCCTCTGGCCTGGAGAGGCCCTAGTGCAGCTCATGTTGGAGCCAGGGGAGAGGAGGGGGTCAGTAACTACCAGAGTGAGAACCGGTCTCCAGTCTGCAGGCCTCCCCCCACCGCACCCTCTCTCCCACCCACAGCACCCTCTCTCCCACCCACCACCTTTGTCCAGGCTCAGAGCTCCTGGGATGTGGAAGCAAGAACTTGGCAGCTTCTGGCTTTCCTTCCTTCTCTCCCTCCCTCCTTCCTTTACTTGTTACATGGGCCGTAATTAAGGAGGGAAAATCTGTGAAATTTAAATGACTCTGAAGGGGCAGAATAGAGACTGGCAGGTGTGAGGGGTGGGGGAAAGGAATTGGAGGAAGGTCGTGCCCTTCCTGCTTCTTGAACGCCCTTTGAAGAAAGGATGCTGGAGGAAGTACTGGGAGCCACCCCTTGTTGCCTCTTCTGGAAACCCAACTGAAGGTGTACAAAGCCCTGGGCCAGACAGCGCTGACTAGGCCTTACTCAAGAGGATGGTAGCCTGGTGGAGGAGACAGACATGTACACAGATAACTATACTGCGGATGACAGCCGGAACCTGCGCCCCCGTCCAGACCTCTGTTCTCTTCTTGACTTGCTGAGGAACAAGCCCTCCAGGACAATGCCTCATGGGGAAAGCGGGGCTCCTTTTAAATTTGTCCAAAATGTAACCTCCCTTTTGGGTGGTTCCTTTAGGTGGCCTCAGAGAGAGACCACCCAATGCAGCCCGGGGTGGGGATGGTCAGGTAAGACTTCCTGGAGGCAGTAACATTGGCACAGGGCTTTGAGGGCTGCTCAGGAGTTTAGCACCCTGGCACAGGGCTAGGGGGAAAGTAGAGTTGAGTTTTTAGTCAGAGGGAGCAGCCTGTGTGAAGGCTGGTGACAGGTTGGTGCCCAGTGTGTGAAGGGAATAAGGGATGTGTGCCAGTTGTACATGCTTCCTTTGTGGCTCAGACAGTAAAGAATCTGCCTGCAATGCGGGAGACTAGGGTTCAGTCCCTGGGTTGGGAAGATCCCCTGGAGAAGGGGATGATTACCCACTCCAGTATTCTTGCCCGGAGAATCCCATGAACAGAGGAGTGTGGCAGGCTACAGTCCATGGAGTCGCAAAGAGTGAGACACAACTGAGCGACTCATACGCGTGCGCGCACACAAATCTGGGCTGAAGGCAGGCAGGGAGTTCAGGCAGCCTCAAATGCTGTCCTCAGGAGCTTGGGAATCTTGGTCTGTGGATGACAGAGGTCATCTGAGGGGGCATCTATGCCCCAATTTACAGGTGAAGGTCGTGACTGAAGCGTTCTCTTGCCCAATGTCCCCAAACTGTGATCTGGGCCTGGAGGGCAGGCGCCGACCTCTGCCTGCCTCTGATAACAGTGTTAATGACTCTAATTCACTTTAGTCCATTAACGAGTCTTTATTGAGCAGAAGCAGGCGCCAGGAGTGTGCGGGTGTGAGCTGCCACGTGGGCCTCAGAGCCCTGCTCCCAGAGAAGACCGCCACGTGAGCCTCCCTAGACAGCCATCTAGAAGGCCAAGAAGTCTCCTCCTGCCCCCTGTCACCACCCTGGGGCTGCAATGATCCTTCTGGCCAATGAAGCCTCCATTCAGGGAGTGGATGGTAGACAAGGAGGCAGGCTATCACTGTAATAGCTTGTGACCTAGCCTCAGCCTGCTCCTTCTTAGGCTTCAACCTAGACCTTAAGAATGTGGTGGGGGTGTGTGTGGTAGGACTGGGTCAGGTGAGGCAAGGGTTTCTTCCCACCTGACAGAAGGGTACGGAAGCAGCCACAGCAGCAGCCAGAGGAAGAAGGGAGTCATCGTGGCACCCAGAATGAGTCCCCTGGCCAGCTGCCCTCTTCAGCTCCCAGTGTGCGCTGGCAAGAGGAAAGGTGGGGCTATTGGTGGGCCCCCTGAAAGAGGTCTAGGAACTCAGGCTGATGGCAGGGTCCTAGAGTACAGGAGGACCCTACCCTTCAGCTTAGCCTGTAATAGGAATGAATTATGCATATGCATGAGACCTCATGATTATGAATATTAGGAAGAAACCTAAATGCTTCCAGGGACTGGCTCAGTTCGGCTTGGGACAAAGCAGAAGTCTCTGGTTTCCACCATCCCTGTAGAACTAGGGCCCTAGAACTAGGGCTGTGGCTGACAGCTGTCAGAGCAGCTGGAGCAAGAACCCCAGTTGCTGTCTTGGCTCTACCACTGCCCTGCCTTAGACCTCAGTTATCCCATCTGCAGAATGGGCATGCATGCTAAGTAGCTTCAGTCGTGTCTGACTCTTTGCAACCCTATGGACCTTAGCCCACCAGGCTCCTCTGCCCATGGGATTTTCCAAGCAAGAATACTGGAGTGGGTTGCCATTTCCTCCTCCAGGGGATCTTCCTGACTCAGGGATCGAACCATCTCCTGCTTTGGCAGGTGAGTTCTTTGCTACTAGCGCCACCTGGGAAGCCCTGCAGAGTGGGAATAAGTCTCAATTCAAATGCCTCCAGGGGTTGTGCTGAAGGTCAAATCCAAGGAGTAGCCATCATGTGGACTGGATTCCCTTGGAAGTTTAAGATGGGTCTTTAAGAGTCAGAGGTTGCTCAAGACTCTCAGTCAAGATCCCAGAGAAGCAGGGCTGCATATTAACTCCTTTCACAGGCTCGAAACCAGTGGTCCAGAAAAGTGGAGAGATTTGACCAAGATTACACTTGTAGGTTTCTAAGCCCTGTGGCCTTGCCCTGGTCAACTTTAGGACCCTGCACAGGGCTGCTCTCCCCAGCCTAGGCACTTATGCTGTTTCCTGTCACTCCATCAGGGCTTTCTGAGCCATTTGTTTTTATTGTCTGTATGTTGGGTGGCCTGCAAGAGGGACTGGCGTCTGCCTGTGAGTATAAAACTGACAAGAGGCGCTGGCGGAGTGTGGAAACTGTCAGCAGAGCAGCCGCCTGTGAAATTAACATGATATCGAAAGCGTCAATGTTTATTTACTGGAAATATCTGGACAGGATGCAAAACAGGCCTGCAGCTGCTGCCTCAAGGGTGAGGATGAGGGTCACCTGGCTTGTCCCTTCTTGCCAGCTACTAGGCCCTGCTGGCAGAATCAGCTGACTCCCTGGTTGAAACTCCCATCCTCTTCTTGACTTGCTGAGGAGCACGCTCTCAGGGAGATGGTGCAGCTTCATTTAAGGTTATCCAAAAGTGATCTCCCTCCTGTCCCAGAATTCCAGAGATGGTATATCTTGGATCTGGTGAATGAGGGTGGGTCCTTGTTCCCACAGCAACCTGCCCCAAGCCCCAGCTGATTGGGCCAGGTTGAGGTCACCTGACTAAAATGTGGCCAATCACAGTGTGTCTCATGGGAATTTGAAATCGGGGCACAGAGATTAGGTTAGCAGCAGGGAACTGAGACTGGAGATTGTGTTGGCTCCAGGCAAGGGCTACCATCTCGGAGTGGGTGGTCAAGCTCAGCTAAGAGCAAGCTGATGAGTGAGGGGAAAGCTTGGTTACCGAGAATGAGGAAGAGAAAAGAGCGATATATGGAGGCGAACAGAGATGGGAGACCTCCTAGCTCCTGGTAAAGATAGACACAGACACGTGGTTTTCAGCTCAGAGTAGGGAAGCCTGTCATTTCATTGTGCATTTGTGCTTCTTCCCATTTCTCTGTAACCCGACATTCAAAGTATACTTTTGGGGGGAAAGGGCCGAAATCTCCTGAAACAGGCCCTAAGACAAGATTGAGCCTTGGACTTGTGGCAAGAAACACACCCTCAGGTAAAGTGTGGGATTAGCTAAGAAAGCATGAAGGGGAGATCAGTAGTCCACAGCATGTGGTAGCAAAGCTGCTAATTATTATAGTTATCGGGATCCAGACGTGGGGACCACTGAGAGCCAGGCTCAAGGGACCACAGAGAAAAGCAGAATCAAGAACACTCCCTCTAGCTTGCCTCTGCTCTCGGCATCCTCTGTGTCTTGGACATATGGCTCCTGGTAGCTCCCAGGCTCACATTTATGAGCCTCAACTCCAGAGAAAAACCAATATTGGCATTCTCTAGTTCTCAAATTCAAATATCCTAAGGAAGGGTTCTGATTAGCCACACTTGGGGCAAATGCCAAATTCTTGTCCACTCACACCAGCAAGGAGCTGTGGGTTGGGTACAGATTGGCCCAGCTTGTGTTGATACCCTCTGCTAAGCTGGGCCATGTCCAGGGGGCGGGTCCATAAGAAGACAGAAGTTCCTAGTCACACCACATGGTTGGGGGTGTAGGCACCTCACACAAAGCAGACAGAACAATTGAAATCCACTCCATTCTTTGAGCACAGAAATTTGGGGCATCAGTGTTAGCAGAGAGGTCTGGAGACTCCTTCTCCCATGGGCCTCAGTTCTTGGTAAGGACACAAAGAAGAATCTGAGGTCTTACCTGTTGCAAGAAAGTTTACTGAAGACAAGGAAAGAAAGAACAGAGAGAACACTTCAAGAGAGAGACGGGCCAGGCCAGGGGAGAAAATGGCCCTGGAGGGCCTGGGTATAGAGTTTTTAAGGCAAGGTCATTTGCATAATCCAGGGAGTCATTGATTGACAACTGCAGGTTATATAACAAGATGCTCTACTGTGCATGTCCTTCCCATAATTCAGTCTCAGATATATGTATTCATGTAATATCTATGAGCAGTTAATGAGTTCAGTGGCCACCAAAGGTTACTTTAGTACACGATAGTGTGAAGTGTGAGCATGTGCTACAGGGAAAGTCCTGCCAGTCGGCCAGTGGGGAATTCTTGCAGCTCTCCATCTATTTTGGAGTACTGATGGGGGCACATTTGGGGCAAGGCTGGTAAATTGCTTGGTGGGATTAGGTGGCCATCGGATGTTTAGCTGAAGGGGCTCTCACTGCTGTCTTCTAACTTCCTGCCGAACATCAGGCCTGCTCCCATCACCTACTTCTCTCCAGAGGACACGGGTCGGCATCAACTGATGACAACTGTGCAGCGTGGGACTGAAAGCCTTTTTCTACTTCCCTTTTGCTACATGCAAGTTTTCATTGCACTTAAGCTGATTTCCACGCCCTCCCCCCAACCATGATGGCATGTCAGGAGCATGGGTAGGTGGTATATTACCATTCAGCCCAGTGCTCCCAACTTGACTGGTGACAAGAATCAACAGAGCACCATCCCAGACATTTGGATTCAGTATGGCTTGACTGGGTCTGGGAATCAGAATTCTGACTTCGTCTTATCTGGAGGATGACTTGGGAAGCACTGATTTAGGCCACGCAGGGTACATGTCTCACCTGGTCTAAAATGAGACCAAAGTAGAGGGATAGATGACACCATGGTGTGGACCCACCCTGGGAAGTCTTGTGAGTGGTGGTCTGCATGCTGGCTGCACATGAGAATCCCCTGGGGAACTCGAGAATCGTATTACTCAGGCAGCACCCAGACCAATGAAGTCAGGATCTCTGAGAGCAGGATGTGTTTCTTCTTTCTTCTTTTTTTTTTTTTTTTTTAGTATTTATTTATTTACTTGGCTGCATTGGGTCTTAGTCGTGGCTCATGGGATTTTCGCTTCAGTGTACAGTCTTTTCTCCAGCTGGACGTGGGCTCCAGAGGATGTGGATATAGTTGCTCCTGTGGAACGTGGGATCTTAGTTCCCCGACCAGGGACTGAACACGTTGGAAGGCAAATTCTTAACCACTGGGCCACCAAGGAAGTCCCTGAGAGTGGGAGTTAAATAGCAGTTTAGTTGCTTTTAGTTTTTAAAGGTCCCCTGGTGATTTCAGTGTGCAGCCAGGGTTGAGAACCACACTGATCTAGAGAAAGTCACCATTTCACTGCACTCACACTCTTACTTACAGACCCCACCCCGCCCATAGCCTAAAAGAGGTGGCCTTCCCTATCTTCTGGCCCCACCTCAGCTGATTGGACCAACGGTGGACACCGCATGTAATCCTGGCCCATCATAGTCTCTCTTGGGAATTTAGAATTGAACGCAAAGGCTGAGTGAGTGGCCATGGAGAGCTGAGGTTGCCCTCTTAAGGGAGCTGTGCTCAGTCAGACACCCCCTGGTTGGGCAGCAGAGCAAGGAGCAGGTGACCTGAGCCACTGTGCAGCCTGAGGCTGAGCCAAGAGGAGAGAGAAGCGGTTTCCTGTGATGAATTTCCCTTACGGCAACTCCTTTATTAGACTCCCTTATGGCAATCCTGATGGCAACCCCCTTGTTAAAGAACATCTTTAAACGGACTTCTGTTCATTGCACTCAAACTGGATACCCCAGCCCAAGAGCCCTCCACCCCCCTGCAGCCTCCATGGATCCACCCTGGAGGCCCAGGCAAGGGCAGCAGCTGGCACCTACTGGGCACATGCCACAAGCAGGTACTTTCCGTGGGTTTTGTCTCCAAGCTTCCCAGCACCCCTGTAAAGTGGGAATGATTATCACTGTTCTAAGGGGAAGTGCGGTGTTGTGCCCCAGGCTGCCTGACTGATTAGTGTGGAGAGGAGACATAAAACTGGGTGTGCCAAACCACTTCCAATGCATCTTGCCGGAAGCCAGTTATGCAGAGCAGGGCAGAGTGGAGGTCTTGCTGCAATAGGGAGTGGGGGGGCTGCTGCTTGCCCTCCCCCAGAGCAGGGACAAAGCATGAGAGGAGGGGGGCTGACCACTTGAAAACAATCCCACTGGGGCTCAGGCCCTGAGTTACTGTGGGAGATCTGAGACCCAGGGATTCACAGAGGACACTCACGGTAGCTGAAGCTGTGACTGCTCTCATCACCACTGTGGCTGTTGTCACACAGGCTGCAGAGTGCTTTGTGAACCAGCTCACCCTACCCCATTCCATGTGAGTCCTCATAATGTCTGGTCCCTGTTGCTCTGATCACAATTTTAAAATATGTATTATATGAGTGATTGACTGGCTGGAGTCTGCTCCCCCATCAGATTCTAAGCTGGGCAGGAACTTTCCTCCGAACATTCCTGGTGCCTAGCCCAGTGCCTGGTGAAAGGAGGTGCTCAATGAATATGTTGAGAATGCGGAAGAGAGAGAGTGCTCAACAGCAAGAATTATGACTCCATTTTCTAGATGGGGTGTGTGAAACCCAGAGAGGGGAAACCAAGTGGTCAGGATCAGACAGGAAGCAATGGATGGCTAAGCTGGGCGAGGACCTGGCCCAGAACAGGGAGGGAGGCCCAAGAAGACACAGCAGAAGTGAGATTTCAGAATGGCTGTAGGCATGAACAATCCTGGACCAATGAGTGTGGGACAGATGCCAAGAAGGGCCCCATGGGACTCCTGGGCATGAGACCTTTTTGTCCCCCATTCTTTGTAGACAAGACTCCAGCAGTTTCCATGACCTTCTCTGAGTTCCAAAGGGAAGAGCAGTTGCTAATCAATCGAGGAACAGCAATGAAACCACCTGAAGCAGAGGCTCATCAACATTAGGTGACAGTCCGTCCAGGATCCTTGTTGTTGTTTAGTTGCTCAGTCGTGTCCAACTCTTTGCTACCCCATGGACTGCAGCACACCAGGCTTCCCTGTCCTTCACCATCTCCTGGAGTTTGCTCAGACTCATGTCCATTGAGTCAGTGATGCCATCCAACCATCTGTTGCCCCTTCTCCTCCTCCTCTCAATCTTGCCCAGCATCAGGGTCTTTTCCATCGAGTTGGCCCTTCACATCAAGGGCCAAAGGATTGGAACTTCAGCCTTAGCATCAGTCCTTCCAACGAATATTCAGGACTGATTTCCTTTAGGATTGACTGGTTTGATCTTCTTGCAGTCCAAGGGACTCTCAAGGGTCTTCTCCAGCATCACAGTTCAAAAACATCAGTTCTTTAGCGCTCAGCCTTCTTTATGGTCCAACTCTCATATCCATACACGACTACTGGAAAACCTGGGACCCTGCACACACCCTAATCCTATTAGCAACCCCACCCTATTGAAACTGCAGAAGAAAGAAGAATGCAAGACTGTTACTGCCTTGATCCTTATCACATACTCCTGCTTGATTATATAACTTTTCCTGACTCACCAAGGAGAGGGGTATAAGTCTTGAGGTGTGAGTCTACTGTGTTCCCCCTTTGCCTGTCAAAGTAATAAAGCCACTTTTTCCTTCTCCCCCATAATCTGTCTCCGTGTTCCTGTTTGGCATCAGTGCACAGAGAGCCAAGATCTTGGCAACAAGATATAAAAGTGATGGTGGGGTCCTGAGCGAAGCCCCTTCCTTGGACAGAGACCTCCCTGATGGGGAACCATCCCTTCCAGCAGGTGGAATGAGCAGCTCTCTTGGCAGCTCTCTCCAAGGCTGAGAAGCACAGGCCTGACCCAGAGTGAGCAGGAGGTGGGCCACAAGCTGGAGAAGGTGAAAGGCCTGCAGAACCTCACTACAAGGCCCATTAGAAAACATGCTTTTTTTTTTTTTTTAATGTGGACCATTTTTAAAGTCTTTATTGAATTTGTTACAATATTGCTTCTGTTTTTTAATGCTTTTTGATTTTTTGGCTGCATGTGATATCTAAGCTCCCCAACCAGGGATCAAACTCACAACCTCTGCATTGGAAGGCGAAGTCTTAATCACTGGACCACCAGGGAAGTACCTATCCTTGTTTTTAATGTTCCTAAACAGAGAGAGGGAGAGAGCTGAGCTTGTCTATACAATCGGGAAAGACAACTATGATTGGTTGTCACCATGGGCTCTTAATTTCTATCCTGATGGAACAAGTCTCCCTCTTGGGCAGGGCACCCGGTATTGGAATGGGTCTGGCTGTGTGTCAGGGACAAGCCCTGCATAGCTCACCATCTGTGAGTCTCCTGGTCCATGGCCCCATGCTTGTTCTGAATGTCCTGAATGAAGGTTGGGGGCTGGAAGCTGAGTCGAGAAGGTGCCAATATATATATTGGGGAGTCCATAAGAATAATAACAGTAGAAGCAAACACTCACTGGTCACTCACTCCATGCCAGACACCATTTGAAGTGCTTTGCAGGCATGATCTAATTCAATCCTCACAAGTTACATGGGCAACCTGCCCAAAGGCACACAGCTGGCATGTGGCAGAGCCAAGATTTAGACCCAGGTCGTCTGGCGCCAGATCTCATGCTCTTAACATCCTACACTTGCCACTGTGACCAGCCTTCACCTCTTGGTATGCTTTGTGTTTCAATGTGATTCAAATATCCAGGGTATGATTTTGCCTAATCCCAGTGCTGGCAGGCCCTAGGCCAGGGGATTGATTCAGAACTGGGGATTCAGCAATGGTGATGAGCAAAGGACTGTTTGGGGAAGTGACCTATATGAGCCAAAGGTTGCCAGGGGAAAAAAAGTGGGCGTGTGTGTGTGTGTGTGTGTGTGTGTGTGTGTGTGCGCGCGCAAGCATACATGATTAGAGAAGGGTAGGGGGATAGGGAGCTTCTTAAGCAGTGGGAAGAACATTTGGGGAGGTCTGGAGGGGAAGGAACTTGTGCATTTCAGGAAAAGGAGGTCAATGCAAGCTCTTGGGAACCCTCTGGAGCGAGGTAACCATACTGGGTCCTAAAAGCTCCCCCAGAGTCTTTGAGCCAGGTCCCTTCACAAACCTCCCGGGCTGAGTCCCACAAGGCACTTCTGGCCAGGATGCTGGCCTGCCGCTCCTATCCAGGTGGCCAAGCACCACTGCGGTTTCTCTTGGGCTCGGTATCTGGGTGCCTCTGAGGAGCCCCTACCATTCCTGCCCTCAGTCTAGTCCTGCCTTCTAACCCTGTAACGAAGAGGGTCCGGGCACAAGGGTCCGAAGTGGGGGGTGGGGATAAAGGGAGGGTCCCTCGGCCAAGCTCCTCGCGGACGGCCCCTCCCAGTCCTAAGCTGGTCGCCTAGGAGACAGCTCCCGGTGCGCTCTCATTGGCCGGCCCGGCTCCGAGGGTGGGAGCGAGGCTCTGGGCTGCTTTCCGCACGTGCACGTGTGTGCGCGGGCTCACGTGTGTGTGCAGGGTGCGGGAGCCTTGAGCACCGAGCGGGTCTGAGTGCCCTGTGATCCCATGAAGGAGGGAAGCGGCGGGAGGGGGGCGTGGACCCTCGGGAGGACCCAGATAGTCAGAGCTTGATTGGTGGAGGCTCGGCCAGGGTGCACCTGTGAGCTGCGGGAGGGGGCTGTCCTGTAGATGTGTGCGTTCGTGTGAGTGCTCGGGTGAGAGGAGCCAGTGTGGTATACCAGTGTGAACAGCTATTATCAGTACCAGAGTGTACACTGAGGGTGTCTGCTTGCTTCAGGGGAAAGGCTTGTGTGTGGACACGTAAATTGCTGCCTGTGTAGGAGAGTGTATGGGTCTGTATAAATGTGAGCTCTGCCGTGTGCACGTGTGCCCACTGGAGTGCGTGTGCGTGTGTGCACGTGTGTGGCAGAGAAGTGTGCATCTCCCATGCCTCAAATCTTTCCTCCATAGGCTCTGAGACGTCGTGTCACTCTCTTGCTCAAGCGCCCACAGTAGCTCCCCACTGCCCCATGGCGCCCTACAGAACACCCACCGCAGCTTCCCCAGCCCCGCACGCTCAAGTCTGCCCTCCCTGCCCCAGGAACATGGAGAGTCACCAGGGTCAGGGCTTCTGCCCCTGGTGCAGGGAAGGCTTCAAGGGCAGCTGTGAAGTGTTCAAAGCAGATTTTTCTAAAACTAAGCCATGGGGGCCTGGAGCTGAGGGCCTTGGGACCCTCGAAAAGCTGGGACCTACCTTTTCTCTCCCCTGCTTGCTCTCTTTACAGGAATGGTAACCTTCCCTTAGGTCCCCACTGCCTGTGGGACTCCGGACTCCACAGCTGTGGGGTGTTTACAGGTGTTATTCCCTCAGCCACCTCCCTGCCCCATCCTCCCCTGCCTGCCAGTGTGTTTGGGGAACTTCCTTTTTTGGGAGGAGGGCTGGGGGCCAGCTAGGACCTGGGAGTCCATCATGGCCTCTTCAGCCCTCTGCCTCACCTCAGAACAATCTCCCATCTAGCGCACCCTTCCAGCAGTCCTTTCTACCTCTGGGCAACTGCAGGAGCCCATCAACCTTGCCATGTCCCTGTCCCTTCCAGCTGCCCTGCAGGACAAAGGAAACAGCTGTTCTCCTGGCTCCTGGCCAGCCAGGTGCCAGCCAGTGGCCGACCAGGCAGCCCTGCCTGGCACTTCGGGTGGCAGAGACTTCCACCAGTCCTTCTGTGGTCCGCCTAGACTCTCTGGCAGAGGGTCTTGTCCCACTCCTCCTGGGCTGTCCTGCCTAGACAAGCTCTGGGGGCCCATCTGGTCCAACCCTAGCTGTGCAGAAAGGAAGGTGACGCAGAGGGACAGGGGCGCTCCCCAAGTGGCAAGAGACTGGTAGGCTCCCCAAGG
The DNA here is from genome assembly GCF_003369695.1 of Bos indicus x Bos taurus. Lineage (NCBI taxonomy): Eukaryota > Metazoa > Chordata > Mammalia > Artiodactyla > Bovidae > Bos > Bos indicus x Bos taurus. The sequence continues at coordinate 32,809,446 of NC_040096.1, forward strand.
AGGACTTCAGTTGATCTCCAGAGTATGTGTGGGGAATGGGTGCTCTGATGGCTGGGCCTCTGGGGGCCTTGGCTGTCCCAGCTCCAGACTGAGAGGCACCTGAGGAAGGCTGGGGGGACTGGGTAAGTGGGCCTGAGGTGGCCAGGGTCAGGGCAAGTGGAGGGGCCAGCAGGCCCCATGGGCCTCTGTTCCAGGTGACTGCGCAGTCGGTATGGCGCATGGCCAGGGGGATTTATGGGCCCAGGCGCAGGGCTAGGCAGTAAATGTCGTTGTGCTAGAGGGCTGTAACTCTGCTTCGCCTCAGCAGCAGTGTGGGGGCAGGGAAGTGAGACAGGGGAAACCGCTGAGTTCTGGGGGGAACCCTGAAGCTGGAAAGAAGTGGGGAGACCCAGCTGGTATTGTCCTCTCTCAGGCACTTGGGAGGGTCGGCCCAGGGACTGGTGCAAGTCTTCCCCTCCCAGTGCTGGGCACTGGACAGAGCCCAGCAGACAGACACACAGAAAGCCTCACTCTAACCCAGCTCCATGCTGCCCAGGGCAGCCGCACACCCCTTCCCAGATGGGGCTACTCCCTGTGCCCTTGGCGTGACCCGAAAGAGGCTCCAGAGCTGGCAGGCGATGGAAAGGGAGAGGGTTTACTGTGCCTGTGTCTCTCCTCTTTACGATGCTGTATTTTTTTAATGAGCTATGTAAATCTCTGCTGGTTGGAGAGTGAAAGTTACAGCCTCCAGCTGCCCCCCTCCTCTGGTGCTGGGTGCCCCTGGGGCCAGCCTGACCTTGTGCTTCCCATGGGTAAAGCTTTCTGGATGCTACGGTGGTTGCCACCCTCCAGCTCAGCTGAGTCAGAGCTGGTGCTACTACTGACTCATTTTGTGACCTTGGACCTGTCATTCCCCATCTCTGAACCTCAGTTTGCTCATCTGCAAAATGGGAGCACACACTGTGCCTTGTGAGATGCCACTTCTTAGCTGTGCAACTCTGCACAATGGCTAAGGCTCTCTGAGACTCGTGTTTCTGATCATCAAACAGGGAGACGGTCATGCTGATCACTGCTCTGGGCTCAGCTCTGGACACTAGGAGTGAAGGACCATTGAGAGGGTCAGCAGTCCTCTCACCTGCCTGGCTTTCTCTTTCCTCTGCTTCCAGCTTTATCTCCAGCTTCTTCCCCCTCCTCTGTTCCCCCAGAGCACCCTGTTACTCCATCCCCAGGCCCGGCTGTCTCCATCGTGGTGTGTCTCAGCCCAGACTGGGAGTGAGGGGGTAGGGCCAGAGTGGAGCTGGTGGGAGGTACAGGGACAGCCATGCTCTGTTCTTGCTGGGGTCACGTCCAGGGCATGACTTGGCACAGGGGTTGGGGTGTGAAGGAACTGGGAGAGGAGGGGGCTGGGGCTGAGACCCTGGAGCATCCCTCAGTCTCCATGGCCCTCAAGTCCTCAGCCTAGCCTTCCCAGACCCAGAAATCACCTGGCCTGGGCTGGAGTATAGAATGAGCCATAATAGGTTTATGAGGAGTCTGTAAATCCCTTTAAAGGCTAAGCAATCAGTTCCCTGAGGCAGTCAGAGCCAGGGCTTAGCTACATGGCCACTTATCTCAGACTCCTGCCCTGTAGTCTCCAGTTGCCTGGCAGGTACCAGGGCCAAATTGCTGGGCCTTATGTATCATGCTCTCATCTCAGGAGCCCACAGAGATGTCTAGTTGACTGGGAGCCAGAAGGCAGAACTGATCAGCAGAAGCTTTGATCGTGACCCCCTCCCACGTACTCACCCACCTGTGCCAAAGCACACTCTCCCTCACAAATCATTCCTATCCCACAAAGGAAAGGGGCTGGAGGAGGCGATGGGACTGTACCCACTTCACAGATGAGAAGCCTGAGTCTAGAGTGGCTCAAAGTAGAGACCTGCTTTCTTTTGCCATGAAGTACTTGTGCCCTTGAGTACTTGAGTATGAATCCCGGCTTTGTCACCTACCTGGTGGTAAACCCCAGGACCGCTTTTCCTCCTTGAGCCTCAGTGTTCTCATCCAAAAGGCAGCACATGGGAACATTCTCATGAAAGGATAAAATAAGAAATGTGGGTAAAATGTCTGACCTGGTGCCTGGCACAGGCCTTGAGAAACAACAGCTCTTACTATGATTGCTGTATTACCACTGGTGTCCCCGCCACCTGCTTCTGTTTGAAAGCACAACCCACCAGGGGCAGCAAACTTAGGCTCAAGTCCTGGCTCCTACTTACCAGCTGTAGATCCATCTATAGGTCTGTAGCCATCACTAAGCCCCCTGTGCTCAGTTGCTTCAGTCATGTCCGACTCTTTGTGATCCTATGGACTGTAGCACACCAAGCTCCTCTGTCCATGGGATTCTCTATGGACACCAGAGTGGGTTGCCATGCCCTCTTCCAGGAGATCTTCCCAATCCAGCGATCAAACCTGCGTCTCCTGTGTCTCCTGCCTTGCAGGCAGATTCTTTACTGCTGAACTACCCAGGGAAGCCCCCTAAGTCCCCTGCTCCTGGGTAAACTTGTAGAGAGATCTGTGCACCAGTGAGTGGTTCCTGAAAGGGAAAAGGCACCGTTTTCCATGGAGGTTCCTGGGGAGGATGACTTCCATCGGTGGCTACATTGACCCTCGCATCCAGCATGCCCTTTCACCATGTGACTCTGCAGCACCTCCCACCCCTGAATCTAGGTGGGCCTTGCCTTAACCAATGGAATGCAGTAAAGGTGAAGCTGTGGGACTTCTGGCCTAGGCCTCAAGAGACCCAGCACCTTCCATTTAGCCCTCCTGGAGCACTAAGCTACCACAAGGAAGTCCAGCTAGCCTACTGGAGAGACCGTGTGGAAAGAGAGAAGCCTGCCAGCCTCCGGTCCTCCTAGCCTCCCCAGATGAGACAACAGACATGGCCAGAAACCACCCTGGATCTTTCAGCCCCAGTCGGGGTTTCCTAGCTAACACCAGGCAGAGCAGAGATGAGCGGTCCTGACCAAACCTGCCCAGCTTATGAAGCTGGGAACAAATGAATGGTTGCTTGGTTTTGGAGAGCAACAACAGATAACTGATACAGTCCTTTAGCGCTTTCTGTATGGTTTTTACCCAGATTCGGTCTGGATGGGTGGAGCTCCCTGGCAGCAGTTGATTGGACAGCAGATGAGCACCTGACTCAGAGGCCGCTGAGGCATTGGCTGGCCACTGACCAATCAGATTTTTTTTTCCCCCTCTGGAGCCATGAATGAAGAGATCAGAGATCCTAGCAAGGAAGATTATGAAGGCAGCTGAAGCTGGATTTTGGAATGGGAGCTGAGGATGACTTTCAGCCCTGTACAGGCTATCATGTCATCAGGGGACACCAAATGGGGGAGAGCTGCAGTAAAGCTGATAGACCGTGGAAGCAGGTTCTGTGAAGGCCCCAATAAATCACTTCACTCCAGTTGGTCTGCTCTGACCTTGCTCCTGGGACCTCACGACCCATGACTTCAGGCCCTGAGTTCCAGGCTCAAGGTCCCCTGGGCCTCTTTAATAGCTGCCCAGGGTCTATACTGCTCCTCTGGCCACTCTTTTTCTATCCTGGGAAGTCAGGGGTGAGAGCTTAGAGTCTGCTACCACCCCCCTCACATGGGGCCCTAAGCCTCCAGTGGCAGATCAGAGGATATGACCAGGTTTGGTTTCTACCCCAACCCCACTGGAGTTCCAGCTCTTTGGAATCCCCATTGTGTTCCCCACACAGTAGTTCAACCACCACTTCTCTGCCTGTCCATAATGACATCATGCTGATAAAAGTGGTCACTATTGTACACCACACAGGTGCCACACCTGAGATGGTGCTTGAACCAAGGTCTGCCTGACTCCAAAGTCCATGCCCCAAACACCACTCTGCTGCATGATTCTAGGCAGGTTATTTTCCATCTCTAAGGGGTACACTGGGGTTGGGATTGGGTGGGGCATAGCTTTTGCTGCTCCCTCAAATACTCACCCTGCTCAATGCTATCCTTGGCCCAGTCCACTTGCTTGTCCAAGGGGAGGCTCCCAGTCTTACCACCTCTTATCTTTATGGTATGCTGTCTCTTGCTGGAAGCTGTCTCTGGTCTTGGTCTTCTGGGAAGCAGGCTAAACTCTCAGGATTCAGTATCTTCCCTTTTCCCCAGTAGCTTGGACCCAGGGTGAAACGTGAGGAGAGCAGCAAGTATCCTATAGGACTTGATGAGAAAGGACACTCTGAGCCCACACCCCCACTGGGTCTGAGGCAGACTAGGACCATGCAGTGAGTGGTATCCATTCCTACTCTTTTTCTGTCGGAGGCTGTCAGGTCATGGAGAAAGTAATCCCTCCAGCCTGACATTCCATGCTATTCCACCTAAAATCTCAGGATTTTCAGCAGTTGAGTTCAGTCTTCTTTAGGTGAAGGTCCCATGGTTCAGGAAGGGCCATGCCTAAGCCTAGGTTGCCGAGCTCCCAGCGTGGACTTTTACCAGTGTCCAGGTTCCTTTGCTTGGGCCAACCCAGTCCCTCGACCCAGAGTGCTCACATTCCCCTGAACTGACTCTCTCCCCCATCTGAAAACAACCTCACAATTTTCCCATGTCCTGAATTTCCTCAGGGGTCCAGTTCCTTCCCAATAGCCAAGACATTAGCCCTGCTCTTACCAGAACCTCGTGAGGCCCCAGGGATCCCGGAACCCCAGATGGGTTAAGTAACCATCCCCTGGCTGCCTTCTGCATGAGGATAGTGTCCACCAGGGAATCAGGGCTGGGGTGACGGAGAGCCTGCACTCTGGTCTCTCTCTCGAGATGGATAAGGCTCCTGGGTTCTTGAGCCTCATGTGAGACCAATGGCCTCTTGTTGCATACATGCTGCCCACCATGTTCAACGACTCGTCTCTCTCCCCTTGGCTTCCCCAAAGTTGTCTCCTGCCAGATGGGGGTTGCCAGGCCTGGTCCTGAGAAGCCCTGAGCCAGGCTTAGAAGTCTGCAGCTCTAGAACTTCCAGCACTGGTCCTGTTACTGAGAAGCTGTGTGACTTTGGCCAAGCTCCCACTTTCTCTGGTCCTGGCTCATCAGCAGAGTTGGACTCAACAGTAATGATCATCCCCACCATTGGCAGTGGGTTTACTGAGTGCCAGGCACTACATAGGTGGCGCTAGTGGTAAACAACCAACCAGCCAATGCAGGAGATGCAGGAGACCCAGGTTTGATCCCTGGGTTGGGAAGATCCCCTGGAGGAGGGCATGGCAACCCACTCCAGTATTCTTGCCTGGAGATTTCCCATGGACAAATGAGCCTGGCAGGCTAGAGTCCATGGGGTTCCAAAGAGTTGGACACGACTGAAGCAACCTACCACAGCACAGGCACTACATCACTCAACAAATATACCTATGCTCCCTCATTTCACCTCCTAATGACCTGCGTAAGATTGTCTTTATGCTACAGATGAGAAGACCAAGAGGCTCAGAGGGGTTAAGAAACAATCCAAACAGCTAGTAAGTGCTAGAATAGGACCTCAAACTCAGATCTGACCTCAAACCTCAGAGTCTTATCATCACTAGTCTAGGCTGCCCCAGGTCCCCCAAGAACCAGCCACCTTTTCCGCACCAACATCCTAGGATCCTATATATAGAGAGGATCCTATTTCTTCTCAGGGATAAAACCACAGTTCAGAGGGCTTGAGGCTTCCCCAGAGCCAGGGACAGTCTAGGGTGGTGGTTGGGAGATGTGGACAGTGTACAAAAACCACACTGGCTGGGAGCCTGGAGCAGAGCTGGCTTTTGGGAATGTCTATAAATTGAATGAATGAGTGACCAAGTGTTGACTCCATGCCAGACTCTGCTCACCCTGCCATCCCACCAGAGGCTTGGTTTAGAAGTTGCTAGGCATGCCCTTGGGCTTCCCTGGTGGCTCAGATGATAAAGAATATGCCTGCAATGCAGGAGACCTGGGTTCAATCCCTGGGTTGGGAAGATGCCCTGGAGAAGGGAATGGCTACCCACTCCAGTATTCTTGCCTGGAGAATTCCATGGACAGAGGAGCCTGGCAGGCTCCAGTCCATGGGGTTGTAAAGAGTCGGACACAGCTGAACAACTTTCACCTTCACTTTCACCAGGCATGCTGCGACCTAGTTCATGCCAGCTTGGTGGTGGGGCAGGGGGTGAACCCAGGAGGAGCTCTGACTGGAGGAGCTGCATTCTAGAAGTGTCTTGTTGTAGAAGGCTGACTTGTCTATTGCTTCCCCTCACCCCCAAGTTCAGCTAAACCTGTGCCTATGGGTTCCTGCGTTGCTGGATTCTCCCCTAGTCCGAGGGTTAATCGGCAGCAGGGTCGCCCTGAGCCTACCGTGGGGCGGAATCCAAGGAGTACCTGAGGAGAAAGGGGAAACTTGGAGGGGTGAAGGCAATCATCTCTGAACCTGGGGCCCCTCCCTGTCCAACAGAGGTCGGGGGGTGAGCACGTGGTCTGCAGGAGGAGCTACTGCCCCAGCTTCTCGAGCCCATGGATTCTGGGAAAGTTACAAGGTGACCTGCCTGGCTCTTCGCACTTCTGTCTCCAAGAACATCCCTTTCCAGAGATGAGGTTGGAGCACCTTGGTTTGGTGTGAATGAACGGGGCACTTCTGACTCTCCTGGTCAGCTCACATGCAGGTGGATCCCAATCCCAAACTGGGAACCCTTCAAAGCCCAGGGTAAGCTCAGAGTAAAGCCTGGTGGAAGATGAGGCAAGACTTGGGTGGTGACCTGGGTCCAGGCAGTCCTTAGGACAGCCCTAGAACTGCCTTCTCCAGCCTCAAAGCCTGGGTGCTGTACATGGGAAGTGGCATAAGCAGGCATTTGATAAATGCTTATGGAAAGAAGGCTTGGAAAGAGATGGTGTTCCCAGTCCCTGGATAGGTCCAGGTCAGTTGCAAGGGGCTTCTGGGGACCGGACACCAGAGTGGGTGGAAGTGATGATGCTCATGGGCTTAGTACTCCCACGGGGGTCTAGAGCCCCAGCCATCCAGGCAAAGCTTGTGGTCACTGCTGGGCAGCCGTCCTGGGAAAATCCTCTGGAAGTCCATGGAGGTGGCCCACCCCGGCATGCCCCCAAACCTGACCCCATGGAGATCGCTTAGAAGCCCTGCCCCCCATAATAATGAGATAATAATAATGACCATAATGAGAACAGTCACCCACACATGTGCACAGCGCTTTACAGGTTACAAAGTGTTTCACATACATCATCTCATCAATTCCTCACAACAGCCCTGTGAGGTAGGCAGGGCGGGGAGTAGCGTTTCCATTTATACAGATGTGGAGGCTGAGGCCCAGAGAGGGTTGATGACCTGTTCGAGGCCACATAGCAAGTTGGCAATAGAGCTGGGACCAGAGTTAGGCCTCAGCGCCCGGCTCTCTCCACTGACTGTGGTATCCTCCAGAGGACCCCAGCCCCTGTCCAGAGTCTCAGCCACACCCGAGCCAGGCCCCCCTGCCCTCTGGCAGTAGTGTTGCCTGGCAGCTCGGCAGACAGGCCCTCATCCCCACTGGGCAGCCCTGTCCCCTCCACCCGCTCTCTGCAAACAGCCAGCCCAGAGCTGGGCCCAGATCCACCACCCAACCTGCTCCTGGTGACCACCCTGGCAGGGTGGGCAGGCAGGCGGGTGGGGCTGGAACCTCCTTCCCTGTTTTCCTGAGTGATCCCTCCCCACAGGGGAAGAGAAGAGAAAGGAGGAAGAGGAGGAGGAGGAAGAGAAAAAACAAGAAACTGAGTTGGAAGAGGGCCCTGGAGCAATCAGGACGTCAAAAGTTTGCATTCCGACTAGCTATAGGAAATAGCTTTTTTTTTTCTCTTTTTATTATTTCAAGTTTTCATAAAAATCCATAATTATTGAAACCCAAGTTACAGAGGAAGTTCGTAACTTTTTTTATTGAACTATTGACTGTGCCGCATGTTGGTTTGTCAGCTTCTGACTCCAGTCTGTCAACGAGTGCCCCTGTGTAGGTGGGGTCCCCAGGCCTGGACTTCTGAGGTCCTGGTAGGAAGAGGGCAGGCGGTGAGGGCCGGCGGGGGCAGCAGGGGACGGGGTGGGAGGGAGAAAAAGTGTGTGTGCAGAGGGGTCAGGAGGAGGTGGGAAGGACTGGGGAGCCCGCGGAGGGCGGCCAGGCCCCTCCCCCTGCCCAGCGCGCCCTGGGGTCCCTGCACCCCCGCCCCATCCTCAGATCATCTTCATGTTGAACTTGCGAGGCGCGTCAGCGGAGCTGATGCCTGCGTCCGACTTGCGGGGCACATACTCAATCTCGATGTTGTGCTTTGTGTTGCCCTTGCCCCGGCTCCAGAGAAACAGCAGCACCAGACAGAAGAGGACGACGCCCAGGAAGGAGATGAAGCCCATGGTGGTGGCGATGATGAGGGTCTTGATGTCGAAGGGGAAAGGCACGGTGGCGCGGGTGCTGTTGGCCTCTCCCTCGCCCGGCTGGTTGGAGATGAAGGCGAAGGTCTTGTTGGGCTGATGGGGCCAATCCGGCGAGTAGCTGCGCACATGCAGGTGGGCAGGCATGGAGTCGTTGCCGCCCGCGTTGGCCGCGATGCACAGGTACGTGCCGTTGTCCTGTACCTGGGCGTAGCGCACCTCCAGCGTGCCATCGGGGAAGACCGTGAGCCGCCCGTTGCTCTTGGCCGAGACCAGGTGCTTGCGCGGCGAGAGCCAGAGGATGGCGGGCGGCGGGTCCCCATCCGCCCGGCACACGAACTGCACCGTGTGGCCCTCGTCCACGAACACCTGCTGGGCCTTGCGGTCCCGGATGCGGGCGCGGCGGCAGGTGAAGTAATTGGGCAGGAGCACGTCGGGGAAGTCCTTGAACTCCTTGCCCTGGACGAACTCGGGCGTGGCACACGTGGGCTGCTGCCGGTTGAAGTTGAGCCGCCAGCGGCGCCGGAACACCCACAGGAGCCGGCAGTCGCAGGCCAGCGGGTTGGAGTCCAGGATGAGGGTCTCCAGGTTGCCCACCGAGTGGAAAGCCGACTCCTCCAGCGTGGTCAGCTGGTTTCCGGAGACGTTGAGCACGCGCAGGTAGTTGAGGCCGCGGAAGGCATAGGGCTCCACCACGGCCAGCTGCCCGCCCACCAGCTGGATCTCCTGCAGCCTGAGCAGCTCATGCAACATGGAGCCCTCGATGGTGCTGATGGGGTTGTAGGAGAGGTTGAGGAAGCGGAGATAGACCAGGTGGCGCACGGCCAGGTAGGGCACAGCGGTCAGGTTGCAGTGCGTGATGGACAGGGACGTCAGGTTGAGGCCGTAGAGACAGTTGGGAGTCATGGTGTCCAGGTAGGGCCAGTGCGAGATCTCCAACACCTTGAGGCGGTACAGCCTCTTGAAGGAATAGTCCCGGATGGCATTGATGTTGAGGTGCCGCAGCCGCAGGACGATGAGACCGTGCAGGTGGGACAGCGCCTCGGTGGGGATGGAGGTCAGATTGCATTTCTCCAGCGTCAGCTGCTCCAGGCTATTGAGGCCGCTGAAGGCTCGGTGGGAGATGTAGACGAGGTCGTTGTCGCCAACCTCCAGCGACTTGAGGTTGTACAGGTCCTGGAACATGTAGTCCAGCAGGATGACGATCTTGTTCTCGCTGATGTCCAGCTTGGTCAGGTTACTGAGGCCGGTGAATACACCCAGGGGGATGAGCTTCAGGCGGTTGCTGCGGAGCCCCAGCGTCCGGAGGTTGAAGAGGTTGTTGAAGGCGCCGGGCTCCACGGCGCTCACGATGTTCTCATTGAGCTCCAGCTCCTCCAAGTGCGGGAAGCTGGCGAACTCGTCCTGGTTGAGCGTTTTGATGCGGTTCTTGCCCAGGTCCAGCAGGCGGGTCTCCGTGGGGATGCCTTCCGGCACCGCCACGAAGCGCTTCCGGTGGCAGAGCACCGCGCGGTCCTGGGCGGAGCACTCGCAGCGGGGCGGGCAGCCCGTGGCCGAGCCTGACAGCACCGAGCCCAGCACCAGCAGGAGGATGGGCTGCCAGCAGGCCAGGAGGGGGCTGGGCATGCTCCTCGCGCCCCCCGCCAGCATCCTCTCACTCACCTGCGGCCAGGAGAAAGCACAGGACAGAGGAGGTGGTTAGAAGACAGTGTTCGTTGGTCCCCTGCCCGGAGCCCTGTGTGCCCCTGTGCCGTCCTGCCCCGTCAGGATGTCCCTGACCCAGAGAGAGAGGCAGGGGTCCAGAGTGGCATATGACACCTGTCGGGGTTGTCAACACAATGAGGTCCAGATACCCAGGCCAGGGGAACTCCTGCTGATTCCTCCTTGCCCCTTACCCTGCCCAGAGCCCTTCTAAAGGACTGTCCTACATCCCTGGGATCCAGTGGCTTCATGGAAGGGGTGAGGTCACTTCTGGTGATCCTGGAATTGGCACCCTAGGCTGTATCCACCTCCTTTTCATTTTACATTTATAGGCAATGGGACTCCCAGCATGCATCCCACCCCCCAACCTGGCACCCTGAGCTTCAGCTTCCCCTGGTGCTCATCAGGGATAAAGCTAGACCTGCTGAGCTGCCCTCAGGGCTCAGAGAGGGGATCAAAGGGGCTCAAAGGCTGAGCCCTCTAGGAATGGCCAACAGAGCAGCACATGTGGGACCCAGTTGGGAAAGGGCTTTTGAGGCTACTGGGGTCCACCCTCTTGGCCTTCAGCCTGAGCATTTCCCAGCACAGAGACCATGACCCCCTCCCTATCAACAATGTGCTGACCCCAAAGCCAAGAACCCTGGGCAAACAGCATACCCAGTGGTTCCTGCCAGTGTCTACAAGTCTGCTCCCCATGGGGTTTCTGGATCAGTGGAGGGCACCCCCTTTCAGAAAGCCAGGACCCAGCCCTGAGGCCTCCCCATGGAACCTCTGCAACTCTCACAGTCCTCCAGGTCCCCATGGTGACCCACCCAGGCTCCTGAGCTCAGGATCCTGCTCTTCTTTCCTCCAGGAATGCCCCTCCCTCACCTGTGGAAACCCCATTTTCAAGGCCTAACTGAGTCCACTGCTCTGAGAAGCTTTTTCTGATGCCCAGTTGGAAGTGTACTTCCCTCCAAAGAACACACCCCACCCCCAACCAGGCTTCATCTGTCTGTCTCTCCAGGTTCCAATCACTGTCTTCTGAGTACCAGGGTCCTGTCTGATGGGGGAGCAGTCAGACCCCCAGGGCCCAGAAAGGCACAGGCAGCCCCACATTGTAGCACTGGGGATGGGAGGCTTCTTACAGTTGGGTCCCGAGGAATGTGGGGACTTGGGTGGTGGTGACTAGGGAGATCCGCTTGAGGACAGGCTGCAGGTGGTGTGAGTGAGGGGTGTGCAGGAACTCACCCCCTAGACACAATTACTCTCTCCTCATGAGTTCAGAGGCCATTTGCTCCCACTTTTGCCCAGAATGCTCCTCCCTCCTCCAATGTTCCACTCCATGGGAAACTGGCCCAGCGGAGTACTTAGGGGGTTGGGAGGACTAGTCTGGAACTCCCTGAACAATAGAGGTTAGACCAGATGGTCTCTGGAGTCCAAGCCGAAGCCCTTTTGTTCATGGGGTGAAGATCCATCCCACCCAGCCTGGAACCCTTGGGGCTCTGCTGGCATCCACACAGCCCACACCCACGGCCCCGAGGGGGCCTCACTGCAGGAAGGGGATGCTCTGGCAGGAAGGGGATGCTCCGGCAGAGAGGATCCCATCCCTCTGCCACCGCTCAGGGCCCTCTCCCATCCCTCCAAGCTCCTCCCCACGCCTGCCCACAGCCTCCACTTCTAAAGCTACAGGTTCTGTCACCCACACTTCAACACTTAAGGCAGCTGGGGCTTGGAGAGCTTGCGGCTGCCCCAGGACACCCAGCCAGCTGAGGAGGTAGACTGGGGACCAGGACTCTGCTCTGTCAGACTTCAGTGACACCACCCACTTCCCAGTGCTCCAGGGTCTCCCAGGACTGACAGGTGCTCCCTAGTTGTTGATCGACTAAGTGACCGATTAGCCAGAGAGGGTTCCTGGTGTCACCGACATGTTACGAAATCTGCAAGGTTTTGTTATTCTCAAGGGCTTTGTCCACCACCCCCACTTCCCTCATCCCCTCTCATTCTCTCTCCAGAGTTTTCTGCGGTTTGGCCTCTCCCACCCACTCCCATCAGGCCATTTTCCACAGTCACACACGCTCCAATGACCCACCAGAAAAGCAAACATCCTGGCAGACGATCAATAAGTAATTGGGATGGCAGCTGGGGCTGGCGTGGTGTGAGCCTGGGGACCGGGAGAGGTAAATAGGACTTTTAGCACCCGGCTCAGGCTGGGCTGGTTGAGGGGGGTGGGGGTGGGGGCTGCTGGAGAGGATGCCAAAGAATGAGAATTGGGGCAGTGAGTGCACAGGGTCCGTTGAGATGTTGGTAAGACCCTCATACAGACAAGAATCCAGCACTGAAGACCCCACCGCCTTGTCTCAACCTATGCATCTCCCTCTTCTTCCACCATTCCCCCCAGTGAAGCCACCCAGGCATCCCAGCCTCATCCTGTGCATTCCTGCCTCTAAGCCAGCTCCTTTTGGAGATCTCTCCCAGCCTCGCAGCCCCAGCAGCCTTTGTGACATCCACCCCAAAGGCCACCTCCTCCATGAAGCCATCCTTGATCTACTCAATCAAAAATCATCTCTTGCCCACAACTCTGAAGCACCTTATATTTATCAGTAATGACATTATGTAACTGATGTATAACACATCTCATTCTAAAAATGATTTGAGCCAATGGCCAGTAAAATGATATTACAAGATGATAAGAAGATAAAGCTAAAGGAGGCAAGCCAGTCAAGAAAGAATGCCACAAAATCCTGTGTAATGGTAAAAGGTTGGAGCTTCCTAGTGACCTGGGCCAAGAGGGAAATATGCTACAAAGCTTCAGCACTTGACACCTCTCCTGTGTCATATGTTTAACACTGGGTCAAACCCTCACGGGTGCATTTGTCCCACCTGCTAAGACAGTAAGGTGCGTGTGGGAAGATGGTGTGTCTACAGCCTCAGGCCAAGGTGTGGCACGGAAAAGATTCACTGAATGTTCTCTGGAAGGAAGTGTGTGTGCATGAAAGAGTTTTTGCAGGGGTTGAAGTCACTCTGATGAGGCTGACCCTGGAGCGGGTCCACTGAGCAAAGAGACACCTGCGGGATTCAAATGTTGATAAAAAGCGGGTCAGCATTGCTCTGGGTGGCAGGCCCAGCAGCTACACCCACAAAGGAATGGACAGTTCCAGAAAGACAAATCCTCCGAATTGCTTCTTCCCTCACCTTTTATGTGTGACTGTCCTAGAAGATGGGGACACTGAGGCCTAGAGGGGCTAAGACGGCTTCCCACGCTGGCACAGCACACTGGGCCTGGTCTCCCCATCTAACACCCCTGCGGGGTCCCTGTCATCAAGGGATGCTGACAGGCTGGTGTCTGAGGGGGTCACCAAACCTGCTGAGTGAGCAACATGCTGCTCCCGTCTGCCCTGGCACCATCAATCCTGCTGGTTACTCCTGCAGCGGCCCAGGAGAAGTGTTTTATATATTTTAATCAGTGTTTTATTTTGGATCCTTGCCCCCTGAAGGGCTTCCCACAAGGGCAAGAGTTTAAAAATTGGCCCAATAAATACAAAGGAAATGAACATGGAAGGCTGGCAGGTGGGCAGACAGAGGAGAGCCATGCCTGGGCCACAGCGCACAGAGCCCACAGCAGCCTGTCTGTGTCCTCCCAACCCCAGAGCGGTAGGGGCAGCCGCGCCATCAGAACTGTGCTGTAGAGGGCCGCCTGCCACTCACGTCGGGGGCAGATGTGCCCCGGCTCTCTTGCTCCCCACACCAGCCACTCCACTGAGTGTCCTGGAGGACTCCTCCCCTCTCTGCCTTTTCCCCAGCTGTGCAGCACGGGGGTGGGGGGCGAGGGGTGGATGCCAGGGTTCCCTCACAGAAGTTGGATCTTCTCCAGCTAGAAAGTCAACAACATCTTCAAACCCATGTAGGGAATGAAGAGCAGTAGGGCCTCAGACCCCAAAATGCAGCTCTATAGGGGCTGGAAGGATCTATCTGAAGGTGGCATCCCTAGCTGGGGCCTCCCATTGGGGCTGTTTCCCTGGGGCTCCCTGCTAGCTCAGCTGGTAAAGAATCCACCTGCAGTGCAGGAGACCCCATTTGATTCCTGGGTGGGGAAGATCCCCTGGAGGAGGGCATGGCAACCCACTCTAGTATTCTTGCCTGGAGAATCTGCATGGACAAAGGAGACTGGCGGGCTGCAGTCCATGGGGTTGCAGAGAGTCAAACACAAGTGAGCAACTAAGCACACATCCTGGGGCTTAGGGTTGGAGGGAGCAGCTGATGGAGACTGAAGAGGCATGGGATGACCCATGGGTGGGCTTGGAAAACCCCTGAGGGAGGTCAGGGGTCATTCTGTCTCCTAAGGCAGCATCTGAGGCCCTTGGGGGTGTGGGCATGCCATGACCACACACCCAGCCCGACCCATGGAAAATGATCAGACGCCCGCACTTAGGGAAGGGGTGGTACTAGCAGCTGCAGGCCACCTGCTACAGGCCAGGTTTAGGCTTTATCCACACCGTCTTAGAAACCCTCACCCAGCGTTCAAAGAGATATTTCTTGTCCATTTTACAAATGAGAAAGGTGGAGGCTTCCAAAAGGGAATACATCTGACTTTAACTCGGCTCCAAAGCCAGGAGGCAGCAGAGCCTCCTGTTCCTGCGGGTCAGGCTGCCTGTGCCAAGTTACCATGTGAAACAGGACTTCTTTCAGACACACAGGCCAGGCCAGAGCCAGAGGAGGAGGGGCGTGTCCCAGCAGTGCCAGGCCGAGGGAAGGCACTAGAACTTAGGTAGCTGAATACAGGTACATCTGTGTCCGTGTGTCGTGTGCTTAGTCACTCAGTTGTGTTAGACCCTTTGCAACTCCATAGACTGTAACCCGCCGGGCTCCTCTGGCCCTGGGATATCCCAGGCAAGAATACTGGAGTGGGGATCTTCCCGACCCAGGGATCGAATCTGGGTCTCGTCCATTTTACCCGCTAACCCAGTGGGGTATGACCTTGCCCCTTAAATCAGACAACTTTCAGAAAATGGTATGTTGAACACACTGAATTTTTTCAGTGTTTCCCCACCAAACCATTCTCCTTTGCCTGCTGCCACTGTCTATGCTACAATCTCACCGAATTTGGGGTCGACTGCAGCAAGGAGGGAAGGTTCAGTTATTTTTGGTTTACGGTATCAATATTTCATGGTGTTCCCACTCAGTGTTCCTCAGGGACCGCAGGGAAATCCCCAGCACATGCAGACATGAGATCCCTCACCACGGAGGCGCCCACTGCCTCCCCAGGATGCGTGGCCCCCTGGGTCCTCAGCCTGGCTGTGTGACCCGGGGCAGCTGTGACAGGTTGCTCCCTCACTGCAGAATGAGGCTGTTTTGTACCGTCTTGTCTTGTCCTGCCACCCTGCGTTTCTCAGGCTGGGTCTGCAGCGGGAGGGAGGAGGGAGACAGACCTGGGACAGGAAACTGAGGGCTTCAGAGAGTCTGCCTTGGGCCCCACTCAGCTCTACTCCCCTTTCCTGCGTGCGTGCTAAGTCATGTCCGACTCGGTGCAACTTCATGGACTGTAGCCCGCCAGGCTCCTCTGTCCACATATTGTCCAGGCAAGAGTACTGGAGTGGGTTGCCATGCCCTCCTCCAGGGGATCTTCCCCACCTGGGGATCAAACCTGCATATCTTACGTCTGCAGCATTAGCAGGCAGGTTCTTCCCTGGTGGCTCAGACAGTAAAGCGTCTGCCTGCAATGCTGGAGACCCAGGTTTGATCCCTGGATCGGGAAGATCTCCTGGAGAAGGAAATGGCAACCCACTCCAGTACTCTTGCCTGGAGAATTCCATGGACGGAGGAGCCTGGTAGGCTACAGTCCATGGGGTCGCAAAGAGTTGGACACGACCGAGCAACTTCAATGTCAATGTCAATGTCTTTACCACTAGCGCCACCTGGTCAAAAGTCCTGGGCCATGAGCACATCCTGTTCCCACCACCACACCTTGAGGTGGGTCAGTTACTCAGAAAGGGACTTAGGCAGGGTCACCGAAGGTTGGAGGCAGGTCAAGGTCTAGCTTCTTTGTGACTTGCCCTGTCCCCAAATCCCTGCCTCTCTGAAGTCCCTTCTTTGCTTTCAGCTCCAGGACAGAGTAGCTGGATCCATGTCATGAAATGATAGAGCACGTTTGTGGTAAGTGTGCCTGTTCAGAGGCAGCCATGACCACGTGGCTCAAAGTAGGGTAAAGTGGGGCTGGAGTGAGGCCCGTCTGGAAAGCCCCTGAGGGCCGCACCATCCTGGAGTCTTGTCCCACAGCAGTGGTAAACCATCTGCCTATGCCTGGAGGTCTCCCGCTCAGCCTTCAGAATCCAGCTCAGGGGTGTTTCACGCCAAGCTGCTCTTTGCAAGTCCCCAGGAAGAAGGGATCACTTCCAGGAGGAGGGGGTCCCTCTGGATCTTGGGTGCCCCCATACCAGACCCTGCTGGTGTGCTGACCTCTGTCCCTTTCTCCCTCTGCTGGAGCTTCTGCTGCCCCCCCCCCACTTCTGGGTCCCCCAGATGGACAGTCCACAGTGCAGGGCTGAGGCTGATACAGCTCAGGAGTGCCAGGCCCAGCTTCAAGGGACAGAGGGCCTCCTGCCCCCACCACAGCTGCTGGGCCAGCTTCCCAGGACAGCTCCCAACTCCTGGTCTCGGCTCTTTATAGAGGCCTCAGGGAGGAGGTGTCAGGCTGAAACCCAGACACATTTCTACCGGCCAAGCGCGGAGCAGAAAGGGTGGCATTTTCAGCCAAGAGAACGGTGAGGGCAAAGATGTGCAGGGTGGAGGCGACTGATGTCCTGGAACCTTTGAGAGCATCTGAGGGCTCCTAATTGCTTCTCTCCTACCCCAAATCCTGACCCAGGTCCCTGGACTCCTTTTAAAGATCCTCCATTCTGCCTTTCCAGGGCTAATCCCTGCTGAGGTGTGAATGGCTGATAATGGCTTAAGGTGTGAGCTGCTAATGGGGGGAACTTGGTCTTCCCTGGCCAGTCTAATCCTGCAGGGCTCTGCTGAGAGCCAAGGGAGGGCAAGGGTTGCCTCCCGGCACAGGGGGGTGGGGACACAGGAAACTCTGAGAGGAGGGGTGAGCACCCAGGCTGAGTTCTGGCAGGAGAAATCGGGACGACTGAGGCTGGCGGGCAGGCAGCTGAACCTCAGCTGTGCATCCGTCCATCTGTCTCCTCTGGGGCTGGTCAGCCCACCCTTTCCCTCTCCCTCTCCTCTTTCAGCTGCCACCCCCCTGGGAGAGAAAAATCAACCTGAAAGAAAATTGAGGTCATGTCCTTTGTCATGTGTAATTCTTTATTTTCCTCTAGCTCTTGGTTCCAGCAGAGTTGCTGGGCTCCCAGGATGTGTGTGTGTGTGTGTGTGTGTGCGTGTGTGTGTGTGTGTATGTGTGTGTGCGTGTGCGTGTGTGTGTGTGTGCGCGCGTGTGCAGGCACCTGGGTGGCCTGTGTGGGTGTCTGGGCCTGTAGTCTCTCCTCCCGCCACTGCCACCAGCCCCATCTCCCAGGTACGCTCCCAAAGTTGCTCACCTGGCCTCTCAGCCACGGCTGGGCTGGAGGGTGCTGCCTGGACACAGTGTGGCTGCCCGCCCATTTGCTAGGGCAGCTGCCCCTGTACGGCCCTGGGCAAACACTGTGCCACCTAAGGGAGGGACGCTCCTGCCCACCCCATCGCCTACCCCTCCAAGCACAGCTGGTCTCGAGAGCTGCCAACCTTCCGGCCAGCTCGCAACCCCAGGCCATTTGTGGGATAAATTATGAATTTTAATTGTCAGAGCATCTTAGTGTTTAAAGGCTTCTATATATAGGCTTTGCCATCCTGGAGCTGCTGGCTGGGTGGGGAGGAGCCAGGGTGAGGCAGGGCCACTTCTGGGTGGGCAAACGGTCCTGGGCTCACAGGTCCCTAGCCGGGTCTCTGGCCAGGGCACCCTGCCCTACCGTGTGGTCTTGGGTGAGTCCTGGACCACTCTGGACTCTGCCTGTCCTTCCACAGGGTTGTTCCGAGGTGAGAGAGCTGGCCTGGGGGAGGCAGGAGGGAACCACTGACTCTGGGAAGCATCCGTGTTGTCTGCTGCGGGCCTGCCTGAGTGGACAGCACTCCCGGTTGGCCCGGTGCTACCCCAGAATTGAGGAGGGGCAGGCAAGCACCCATGTGGCAGCCTGATGGGGCTCAAGGAAAGTGCAGGTCATTCACCCCCAAACCTCCCTTCCCATCTCTCTCCAGGCCTGGATGCCCACTCAGACCTTCAGGGACAGGAAGGTGCCCCTGAAGGACTTGGGCCCCCTCTACCACCCAGGCCAGGGGCCCCTTGGGAGGTGCTTAGCAGACACACCTGCCTCACCTCCCCTCAACGCCGCCCTCCTCCTCCAAGCCGGCTTTGTGGGGCACCCAGGGCCCTCTCCCAGTGCTCCAGTCTTGGAGGCTCATCTACCTTGGGAACTTCTCAGGCTGGCGCATTTCAGGCATTGGAGGTCTGAAAATCAGCCAGTCCCTCCCTGGGAGGGTCACCAGCCTTGGGTTTGAGAGAGTGGGCAGGTCACAGCCTGAGAAACCCAGGGTGGAGACGGGGGAGTGGAGGGAAGTGGTGGATCTAATTGTGGGGTCTGAGGGTCAGAGACCTCATAAAAATGATGATGATGATGATGATGACGACTAGAAAAACCCTAGGAGAGGGCTTTTGGTGTGCTGGGTATTATTCCACGTACTCTACCTATGAAAATTAACTTTCCCTCACCACAACCTGCTGAGGTAGGTCCCATTATTGTTCCCATTGTGCAGATGGAAAAGACAGAAGCCCAAGGAAGCTGTGTAACTCGCTCAAGGTCACAAAGAGGTTCTGTTGGTCCTGACCATTCTCATATACTGCCTCTCTCCAAATCAGGTTCAGGGCTGCTGAGCTACACAGTCGCAGGCAAGTGGCTTTATGTCTTGGGGCCCTAAACTCCTCATTTAGAAAAGGGAAGGGCAGGGGTGAAACTGCTCTCACAGGGCTGGGGGCAGAGAATTTGAGGAGAAGGAAGGGAAGAGACATTTATATGCAGCACATTAACTAAATGCTTTGCAGACTGACCCACCAACCCTCATCACATACCCTATGATGGAAGTACCATAAGCCCCATTTTACTGATGAGGAAACTGAGGCTCCAGGCCATTAATTCACCTGGCAAAGGTCTCTGAGCTTGTCTAATTCAAGAGGCATGACAACTCTAGAGACCATCACTCAAGTGAGGAAACTGAGGCCTGAGAGCATCAGTGACTTACAGCACCTCGCGGTTGGGATTAGGGAAGAGGCCCGGCCTCCTAACAGCGGCCACCTTCTCTCCCCAACACCTTAGCCTCTCCATTCACGGTGTGGCCGTCAGGGACATTTGAAGGTTTTCGTTTATTCTGCCCTGGAAAAGACTTAAAAACCACCCCCTAATACATCACAAACCAAGGTCCAGTGAGGTATTTATAACATGGGACAGGCAAACTATAAATAAAAACCCTTGCCTTGTCTTGGCACTGACTGTTCAAAGCCCTCTCTGTTCAACTGAATCTTGGCCAACCTCTTGCCAAAGTCTATTTTCCCAACCCAGTATATATACTAATTTCAGTATCAAGTTCTGCCTAGTCACAACTGATGCCATCACCTGGCTGTGTGTTCACGAGAAGCCCAAACTTGGGAGGGCCCGGGCATCTCTGCAAATCTCTCAGGTTGCAAAGCAGAGGGTGCAAAGGGCCCAGTGCAGGCCCATAAGGCGGAGCCAAGACCCTGCATGGAGTCACAGAGGAGGCCCATTCAGTTCAGTGCATGAGCACTAGGTTACTTCAGTCATGTCTGACTCATTGTGACCCTATGGACTGTAGCCCACCAGGTTCCTCTGTCCATGGGGATTCTCCAGAAAAGAACACTGGAGTGGGTTGCCATGCCCTCGTCCAGGGGATCTTCCCAATCCAGAAATCGAACCCCTGTCTCCTGTGGCTTCTGCATCGCAGGCAGATTCTCTACCTCTGAGCCACCAGGGAAGCCCCATTCAGCTCAGTACAACGAATCAAATGGAAGATCAGAAGGCTCAGCCTGGAAGATGTGCCTCGAGAGATAATGAGTGAGCAGACTGTCATGAGAGGTATGCAAGCAGAGACTGTGGACCAGAGACACTGTAGAAGTCTTCTCTGCTGGGCCCACACTTCAGCAGCCCCTCTTAGCTCTGAGATACCCCCACCTTCCACCCTAGTCAAGAGAGCTGACATGGCCAGGTCCCCAGCCTCATCTGCAGCCCCATGCTGGACCAGACAGAGGGAGCCTGCTGCCCAGGCCCCCACCCACTCCACTCCCAGAGCCATGAGCAGGTTCCCTGCAGAGGGAAGCAGAGGAGGTGGTAGAGAGAGATTAATTCCCCGAAATGGGAAAAAATAGAAAAACACACACACACCACACACCCTAATAACATGTAATAAGAGGTTGGAGATGAGGAACAATGCCCTGGTAATGTCACCCTGGCGGCAATCAATTTGGGTGTCACATGAAATAGGCATAATTATTCCGCCAGCCCCATCGCTCGTCTCTAACCAGCTCCAGGGGCCCGGGCCCAGGCGGGGAAAGCGGTGCGGAATCAATTGTTGGTGCACCAGGCTGGTAGAGGGAGCCGCTCCAAATTAGCTTGCCGGCCCCGCGTGGCTCAGCCCCTGAGGGCAGGCAGGGGCTTGGGGGCCTTGCAAATGCCCAGGAGCCACCTTGTTCAGCCAGCCCTCACTTGCTCAGTGGGCAGGGGCAATCAGGGAGGACTTTCCAAGGAGGTGGGAACGGAGGAACACAGATACATGAGTTCACTCCTCGGGTCACCAAACTCTTACTGAGCACTCAGCCAGGCCAAGCCCCACACCAGGTGCCAGGGGTTTATCAGGGGGCTCTGCATTGTTAAAATGATGAAGCAAACTCTCCCTCTACCTCCCAAGCTGGGACCACCCTGCCCATCCGGTGGGTGAACACAGTGCTGCTAGGATTCCTTTGGCTCTAAATCTGCAGGGACTTGAGCGCTCCCTGTTCCTCCTTCATTCTCACCCACTGGGGAGAACTCCCTGACTGTTCTTCCCCATCCCTGAGCTTGGGGTTTGTATGGACAACATCTCAATACCTGGGAAAACTGAGGTGCACAGGGAATGACTGCTTAGTGAGCATCCATTACCCACTGGCGGTTGCCTATCTCAACCCCCATTTCATACACTAGAAACTGTGAATTTCAGAAATGCAAATCAAGGCCACAACATAAAATCATTCTACACTCATTCAGTCAGTCAAATTCAAGATGTCTGGGACGTCCCTGTAAGAAGGCCTGTGCTCTGCAACAAGAGAAGCACCAGAGTGAGAAGCCCTCGCGCCGCAACGAAGAGTAGCCCCCACTCACCACAACCAGAGAAAAGCCTGCACAAAAGCAATGAAGACCCGGCGCAGCCAAAAATAAATAAAAGATTTTTTTTAAGATGTCTGGCCATATCGAGTGTGGGTGAGTGTGGGGAATAATGGGGATACTCATCTCCTGCTGGGGGAGGCATTAATGGCCCAACCAATTTGGGAAGCGCTGTGGCACATTTCCTAGTGAAGCTGACAGTGAACACGACGTGTAGTCCAGCAATTCTGCTCCTAGCTGTGTGCCCCCAGAGATGCTCTGCATGTTGTCTCAGGGAAGGGACCAGAAAGTTCACCGTGGTATTGTTTGTAAGAGCAAAAAGGGAAACAGCCCACATGCCCGTTAATAGAAGAAGGATAATATACTGAAGAATAAATGCAAATAACAGAACATTATGCACCAGTGAAAATGAATGAACTACACCTATCATTATTTGCAACAATATAGATGAAGCTTAGGCATACAACATTGTTCTTCAATGTTTTTTCTTAAAAGCAAATTCCAGAGGATGGCACAGTTTCCTGTTCCTTTTACAGAGTTCAAAAATAACTAAAACGGAACAATTTCTCTATATTAAACTATGATTTTTAAAAGGTAAGGGAATACTAAATAGATCATTTAGGGTAGTGGTTGCCAAGGGATGAGGGAGAAGAAACACACAGTAGATGTATATTGCTATTAAAGTGCTGGTGTTCAGGTTGGGAGGAGGGTCATGATATTCATTATATTAGTAGTAGTAGTAATACTAAATATATTAACTAATTAACAGGCCATGCCTGCACCAGTGAGCAAGAGTCCCAGACCAGAGGTCAGGAAGAAGGCATTCTAGATTGAGCCCCATGCTTGTAAGCTGGGGATTTGGGGGAAAGTCATTCTGCCTCTCTGGCCCTCCATTTTTTCTTAGCTATAAAATCAAATCTCTGTACCACCTACAAGGCTAAGACAGAGAGTACATCACTGATACTAGGAGTAATAGCAGTTCTGGAGAATTTACTGTGTACTCTTCTAAATGCTTTGCACATATGAACACACAGTTTTCATAATGGCCCTCTGTTATCCTCACTTTATGGATAAGGAGGCCAAGGCCCAAAAGATTAAGTATCAATAACTTGCTCAGAGTCATAGAGGTAGGCAGTGGGAGAGCTGAGATTTGAACCCAGGCATCTGCTTCCAGGGACCAAACTCAACAGCCTCACTCACGATAAAATGACATTGAAGGAACTGAATGCACACGAGGAGAGGACTGTTGTCAGAACAGCTCTACTGGGTCCACAGAGCCCAAGGATAGTCACTCAACACAGAAACAAAGGGCAGCATGCTTCAAATGCATTTGGAAATGAACTTGCCTTCCCACACTCTTTCTACCAAAAAACAGTCCCTGGTTCTAGAATCCTGCTCTTTATGTCTCTGCCAAATCTTCTATTGCCTCAAGAGATACCCAGCCCCTCTGTCTTCCTAGAGGACCCCTGACTGCCGCAGCCCCCCAGGAACAAATCCCATCCTTCTCTGAGTACCCATGTGTACTACTGAATACCCTGCCGGGGCCTCCCCAACCCTGCCTGGGGCATCCTTGATGTCCTCCACCTCTGCCATCCACAGGCTGAAGATACTGTGTCTCCTCCAGGTGGTTTTAGCCACCAGAACCAGCTGCTCCCTGGTGCTTCCCAGAATCTTCCCTATCCTAGAGGCCAGGCAGGGGAGCCCTGGGGCTGGGTACAGGATTGCCTGGAGTGTTCAAGGCAATCCATGGGGGCCATGGGAGGGTCTAGTCCAGGGCAGAGCAGGCATCTCAACCGGGATGTGCAGAATAAATGTATGGATGAATTGGTACAATATTAGATGCAAACCAGGTACTGTGGGTGACTGGGGGAAGAGGGTCAGTGACGGGGAGCAGTCAGGGAGGCTTCCTAGAGGAGGAGCCAGGAGAAGAGAAGACCTTCTAGGTAGAAATGCTGAAGCAAGCCAGGTGATGGGGGGATATGTAAAGGGACTGTTGAGAATGGGACAGAGAGCCATCAGTAGGTAGCCATCAGGAGGCAGGAGGTCCCTGAGGAGAGCTAAACTAAGAGACCCCAGCCAGCAAAACCAAGGCTCTGGCTCTGAAACCACACACCTATGGCCTCCCTGGCCCTTCTCTAGCCCCATAGGACCCACTTCCTCAACCCCATGTCTGACACACTGCCTCACACTTCCTCGGGACCCTGTGCAAATCACTGCACTGTCTCATTTCTCAGCAGGAATGAATTTCCCCACCCTCCAGACCCTGCTCACCATTTGCTTTGGTGGCACCCAGAGAGCAGACCAGATGAACCATCACTGGTACCAGGCATCCTGTCTGGCTTTATGCTGAAAAATGACCCACCCTCACAAGACTTTTTTTTTTTTTTGGTATCCTGCTGGAATTTGGGTCTTAGGAAATAATATCTAATATAGGAAAAATGGGTACTCAGAGGCAGGGGATGGAGAAACTGATCTCTAGGATCAAAGAAGATTACTGCAAGGGTAGGGTGGTCTCTCTATTGCCCTCGGCCCACAGACTATGATGCCTTGGCCCTGAGCACCCAGCCATCCCCCCAAACCTGGCCCCTTGCACTGGGAACCCACTCTAACTCCAGGCACGGGGGAGTACTGCCGCCTTGACCAAGCCCTACCCAAAGCCCACCTTACACTTAAACTGGCAGGGAGTGGGAGAGTGGGCGGAGACAACAAGAATACCACAAGGGGACCGCCCTCGCCTTTGCTAAGCCTCCTTCCAGGAGGGGCCGCTGGGTGCTGCCCAGCGCCCCTCTCTGGGTTCCGAGGAGTTCTTGGCCTCTCCCTCCTGCCCCCTAATCCCTGCCTCCCACCTCAGGCCATGGGGAGAAGGCAGGAAGGGCAGGCAAGAGCTGTCCCAGCAGACTGGGTACTGGTGCCTTCCCAGAGGTGTGAGCACTCTGCCCCTCCTGGCCACACAAGGACAAAAGGTCTGGGAGCAGCTGACCCTCCCTTCCCGCACAGCACTCCTCGCTGGGTGTGGGGAAGCCTGGATGCCCGGGCTTATTGCTCCCTGGGCATGGGAGGCACCGGTGCTGAAGCCATCGGCACAATGACCAGCAGGGCTGAGCCGGAGCCACGGGCCAGGCAGGGCTGCGCACCCTCCGGCCCCGAGAGCACAGGAGGGCTGAGGGAGGGCCGGCTGGCAGAGAAGGGGCTTGCCCAGATGGTACTGCCCCCACCTCAGGGCTTCCTGCCCTTCCACCCTCCAAGGCAGAGCTGCTGCCAACCTCCCAGATGCCCCAACTCCCCTACCCCAACCCCAGGACCTTTGAGAACAAAGAGGAGATGCCGGTACAACCAGGGCTAGATGGAGCTGGGCTGAGACTCAGGGCAAGAGACAGGAGGGGACTGCCCACTGGGCCTGGCCCCACCCCTCTTCTACGCGGGATCCGCCTGGAGGTGCCAGGGGAGTAGGAAGCCCACAGCCCACCTTACAGAGGTGGGGAGAGAGGAGTCCCCTTCCTTCTCAGCCGGGTCCTACCTGCCACCAGCTGTGCTTCAGAATGAAAAGTGGGGCAGGGGGGAAGTGAGAAGCTGGGGCTGAAGACAAAGGGGAGGCTCCTCAATGGTTCCTGGGTCCCCCTCAACCCCAACTCCCTCTCCTCCATTCCTCTAACCCCCGGTTTCCCCTCTCCTCCCCCTCACGGGCAGGAGCTGGAAAGGGGCTGCTCCTAACCATTAGGGGAGCCAGGAGGCGCCCAGCCCCGTACCCGTGAAGAAACCTGGTCCCTGACCTGCATCCACCGGCATCCACAGGGGTGCCTGGAGCAGATTTGGGCTGCCTGGGGGTGTCTGGGGTCTATGGTAAGAGGCAGTCACCCAATGCTGAGCAGGGGGCTTACCTGCCAGGACGCCCAGTGCTCAGGATGGGAGGAGGGTCAGAGGACGAGCAGGACGGGGACCCCTCCCCAGCTCCGGGGTCCCAGCTAGCCAACCTGGAATCTGTTGCGGTGGGAGGAGCGGGAAAGCTTCATTTCTGAGGCTTCAGGGGGGCGGTCAGATCTGAGACCCCGAAGCGGGTCTGGGAGACGCCAGGGTGCCCCACAGACCCAAGAGGGCACAGCCCGGGCCGACGGCGGCCCCCAGGGGCGCTCGCCGCGGGGCTGCCTACTCGGGGCTGGGCCTCGGCCGCCGGGCTCACCTGCATTTCGGGCGCGCCGTCCGTCCGCTCGGCTCGGTCACCAATCGCATGTCTTCCTTGCCGGGCCCCAGCCCCTGCCCAGCCCCCTCCTCCGTCTCCTCCTCCTTGCCCGACACCTCCGCCCGGCAGTCCGCGCGCCCTCGCGGGGCTAGCCGTCCGTCTGTCTGCCCCACGCGGGCGGGAGCCAAGCCGGGGCCGGGCAAGGGCCCGGGAGTGGGGTGGCGGGAGGCCGCGGCCCCCGCGGGCGGAAGGGCGGGTGCGCTCAGAACGCGCGACGCGGGCTCTACGAGTCTAGTTCTGCGCCCCGGGCTGGCCTGGAGCCGCCGCCGCCGCCGCCACCTCTGCCGCTGGGGCCGGGGTCGAGGCCGGGCGCGCTCCGCAGCGGGGCCGGGGCCAGGGCTGAGGCCGGCGGGCAGCGGCCGCGCATGCTGCTAGGAGCCCCGCGTCTGGAGAGGAGCCGGAGCGGCGCGGGTGGGGACTCCGCGCGCTCCGGGACCGGGACCACGACCCGCCGCCGCCGCCGCCTGCGCTGTTGCCGGCCGCCCGCTCCGGCTCCCGCGCCGGCTCCCGCCCGGGCTCCGCGCTCTGCCGCGGCGCGGGGAGGGAGCGCGAGCAGCGAGGAGCGAGCCAGGGAGGGAGGAGGGACCGAGGGAGGGAGAGAGTGAGCGGCGGGAGCCGGGCGGGGGAGGAGAAGGCGCGGCCGCAAAACCTAGGGAGGGGGGAGGTAAGGTGGGGAGCTCGGCTCCTTTCAGAGAAGGGGGCGGAGAGCGAGGAGCGCCCCGACCACCGCCCTGCTTGGATGGGGCAGCGAAACTGGCAAGGGGGAGCGAGCTAGGGACGCGTCAGCCTTGGGCTGGGGGACGGGGGTTGGGGGGGGGGGAGTTGCGGAGGCGGGCAGCGTCCCCGTGCTCCAGCCCAGCATACGGCCGCGCCCCTCACGGTCCAGGCCAGCGGGCCCCGGGGAGTCCCATCTGTGGTCCTCTTGGGT
Organism: Bos indicus x Bos taurus; assembly: GCF_003369695.1. Classification (NCBI taxonomy): domain Eukaryota; kingdom Metazoa; phylum Chordata; class Mammalia; order Artiodactyla; family Bovidae; genus Bos; species Bos indicus x Bos taurus. The sequence continues at coordinate 32,836,054 of NC_040096.1, forward strand.
ATGTGTGCGCACCCTCGCGTGTGGCTACTTGCGTGTACTTGGGAGCGCGTGAGTGTGTTCACACGTGTTCACTGGGGTCATTGCACACTGCCATGGGGAACCGACACACGCACGTGAACCCGCAAGGTTCCCCCAGACCAGGGTTGTTTGGAGGACGGCGTGGGAAGGATCAGGCCAGGAGCCTCAGTCCTGCCTGCGCCTTGTCCCCTCTTCTCGGAATTGTCTGCGCATCCCCGGAGAACCTACATCCTGGCGGCCGGGAAGCTCTGGGAGACCCGGGAGAAGGCGCTCTAGCCCCGCGGCTCTACGAGGAGCTAGGTCTCGCGCCCTCTTTTGCAGCCTGGGTCCCCGCCCAGCCTGTCTTCCTGTCCAGCAGAGGGCAGCAGACCGCTGGGCCGCGGGCACTGCACCCAAAGACCAGCAGAGGGCAACGCCGAGCCTCAGGCTTGTCTTGGCTGTTCCCCGTACTGCTCCCCAAAGGTCCAGGGGATCCTGAGTTGAGGCGCATTCTCGAATAGGCCCAAGGAATGGGACCACTCCTCAAAGATCCAGGTCCTCCTCGACCGGCAGATACAGAGAATCGGCTGGTGGAAGTGTCTAGGGAAAGCCTGTAGAGTGGGCTACGACCCTTGGGACCTCACCTCCTTCCCCATAGATCCTGACATTCACTGCAATTACCTGTCTAGCACGGTAGGGCCACCAGTGTCCCCCTACTCCCAGCACCATCTTGCTTCTCCACTGTTCAGCCTCACACACAGCCCAGAGAGTTGCACAGACCTGTTCTAGCTAAACAGAGTTTGGGTCCTTCTCAGGCTCACGGCCACACCACAGCTCTGCAGTCCTGTCTGCAGAACGATCTGCTGTATTCCGTGTCCATCCAAATCCTAAGCCTAGCTGAAGCCCCTCCTAGCAAGTGAGGACGCTGTGCTGTGCACTCTGCATTCATCCTCCAACAACCCTGGGAGGAGGCGCTGTGGTTCCCCCTGTGACATAAAGAAGGAAACCCAGGCTCAGAGAGGTTCTGTCATTTCCGTGCGGACGAACAGCTAGTAAAGCCCGGAAAGGGAATCTGAATCGCCTTCCGGGGCTCCGAGTAAACCAGCAGGGGGCAGGCTCGGCAGAGGGACCTACAAAAGGCGGGAGGGGAAGAGAGGAAGCGACACATGAGTCGCCGCCTTCCCTTCAACAGCCCAGCAGGCGACTCCCCGGCCCCTCGACTCTGTGCCGCCTGGACCCCTGTCCCAGGCTCCCCAGCTCCCCCACCTCGGCTGTTTGTGAGTTACCCGCGAGCTCCCGCCTCCCGCGCCGCCTCCTCCCACAAGCCCGACAGGAATAGACGCGCTCTAGCTCCTGCGTAAAGGCTCTGCCAGGCACCCGGCGGGCGCTCAGACCCGCTGCGGGGCGGGGGCGGGGGCGGGGGCTATTCCTGGTGCGGCGACTGACGCAGACACCGCGCGGCCAAGGCTTCTATCCGCCCCCGACTCACCTGCTCCCCGCCTCAGTGATCTCGACGGGGAAATGGGGGAGAGCCCACCGCTCCCGCCCCACCCCGCAGGTACTGGCTGAGAAAGTTGGTGTCCTGGGATGAGGTCTTCTGGGGCCCACAATTGTCCCTCTAAACCTTGGAGGCAGCAGGGACGAAGAAAGTGCTGTATATCTCGGAGAAACTGCCCCCAGAGTCTTAGTTCTCCACGTGAACAGTATCCAAGCCTTTTACCCCTCCGTTTCGCTCAAAGAACTGACCCCTCCCAGCAGTCCTTATCTTATTTCACCAGTGGAAATGATGAGGAAGGGGAGGCTCTGGGGGGAAGTATTTAGAAAAAGACATTTTTGAAGGTCTAGCCTGGACCTGGTGAGAGTACACACCCCTGGCTTTGTCACCAGAGACCCTATGGGGTAGGGGGACTGTCACTGGGAACAGGTATCTTTCCGCTCCTATCTCGTGGGGTGATCCCCAACACAGTCCTCTTAAGGACCAAGACCAGGAAGAATGTGGATTAGGAAGGCCCAGAGACCATGCCCTGTAGCTTTAGCTGAACAGTGTTCACCCGCACCTCCAAGCCTTGGTCCTTACTGGCCCACCTGCTTGGCATGCCCTATCCCTGGTTCCCACCTGCATTGCAAGACCACACTAAGACCATTTGCTTCTATTCCTCTCCTCCTCTGGCTGAAATGCCCTTAGAGGCATGAGTCCAGTCTCCTCCCTCTCTGTCCTCAGACTAGGAGCTCCCAAGAGCAGGCCTGAGACAGCATATCTTACGGGTGGGCACACAGCAGATCTCAGCTTCGGGGTGAAAACTTGGCAAGTCCAAGTCACGCAGGAATTGATGGCTGGAAGGGGTCAGCCTGCTGATGCCTGAGTGCTCCCAGCAAAGTGGAGAAGCTGGGGATTTGTCAGGGGACTCAGGAGGAGGGGCAGGGCCTCTAACATTTATAGAGCTCCTACTGTGACCCAGGGTCTGCTGTACTTTATCTCACTTCAAGATGGAGATTGCTATCCCCATTGTACAGATGAAAAAACAGGCTCTGGGAGGGCTGGTCACTTGACCAGGTTTATTCTGTATAAGAAGTAGAGCTGGGCTTTGAAGCTTTGTGTGTGTGATGTCAGAGCACAAGCTCTGCTCTCCCCACTCTGGGAAGCTGAGCAGACAGGACCTAGTCCCCCGTGGCACAGGCAGGAATGGGTGGCACATATTGGTCTGCCAGCACGCCTGCTTTGTGCTGGTCCTGCCCACTTGCATCCCAGCAGCTCTCAGGGTTTTACGATGATGATTATTTCTGAAGGCACTTGAAATTAATGACAGCTCTAAAATGGCTGGGACAGTGGAGTCATTGCTGAGACCTCTAATTAGTAAGAAAAACGGAGGAGACCAGGAGCTGGGGAGGCAGGTGGGGGCTGGGCAAGTGGCACTGGGCATGAAGCAGGGCTGGGGAAGTGGTTTGGAGCCAACTCCTAGCCGGAGGTCCCTGTGGAGCAGGTGGACACTGTATCCCATTTGAGGCCACAAATTTGATTCTGAGCACTCATTCATTTGCTGTGTCACCTTGGAGGGAGTCATCGCCCTCTCTGGGTGCACGTCTCCCCAATTACGCAATAAGGAGTTGACCTGGGGGGGTCTCTAAGTTTGAGGGGTTCTATGGGAAGAGTGGAATGAAGCTGTAAGAGGGGGCTCCTTGAAAGACGACCCTGAGTCCCTGGAAGGCTGAAGCCCAGAAGGTAGGGGGCCCTGTAGCCTCCAGGAGCCACCTAGAAAGCCTTCCATGTTGGGATTGCCGAGGCTGCTGGTGTAATGAAGTCCTGAAGACTCAGGCTGGAGAGAAGTGGATCAGGAAATGGCAGAAAATCCATAGGTCAGAGTCCTGTGCTGGAGCAGCTATGGAGGGGGTGAGGGATGGGGTGACACCTGAGGGGGCTGGCAGGAAAGTTCTCTTTAGGAGGTAGGCCCGGAGCTGGGACCAGGGCTAAGACCTTCCTGCTCTCTCTTCAGCCCTTCCCTAAGAGCCAGAAGGGACTCGGGGACTCCAGGGTCCCACCTAGACATGTAACAGAAGATCTGGCTGAGGTACCTAAAAGGGAAAGGACTTACTCAAGGTCACTTGTCCAGGTGCGCCCTAGCTCTCTGTCCTGCCTGGGGCAGCTGGCACGCAGGGAACTTATTTATACAGTGGCTGGCTCTGTTGGATGAGGAGATGTGCTGGCTGACACAGAGGGACACCCACCGTGGGTAGAGGCTGAGGCCAAGACTCCAAGGGCAGGAATGTGAAACGCCCACCCTCCCTTCCTTGGGGCATCCTCTTATTTATCATTAACAGCTTTCCTAGATCCTTAGACCTGAGACCATTTCCTTGAATCCTTTCACCCACTCCCCTTCCAAGGCAGGGCACTATGTGGCCCCCTCCTTCCAGAAGCCTGCTCTGAGCCCCTCTGTCTCCTTCTCTGAGCTGGCCTTTGTATCCTTGGGCACCTCTCTAAGCCTCAGTCCCTCCTCTGTAAGACTGGGCGGATCAGTAGGACCATTTCATGGGCTGGTGTGAGGATCTCATGACAATACGCAGATACCCAAATCCGCAGACGTCCAAGTCCCTTACAGCTGGCCTTCTGAGTCTGTGGATGCAACCTGTGGATACGGAGGACTGAATGCACACCCTGTACTTGCCGCTGGGCCTGGCACTCAGTAGGTGGTTGATAAACTTAGGTACTTTTGATAGTTATTATACATACTGTTATGGCTGTGCTTTGCCTCCTGACCCTGCAGCACGTCCTCTGTAAAGACAGGGGCCTACCTTCCTCCTGACCCTTCAGCCCATCCTCTGTAAAGACTGGTCCACCCTAAGGTTCCTTTCACATTCCCATCAGGAGAAGCCTGGGCCGAGTTCCTTATTCTCCGAGAATCAGGAACACCCTGAAAGCAGAGATTGATCTTGTGTCTCCTCCAGTTTCCTCAGAGAGCCTGAAGCCCGGATTCCAGAGAGTCTGGGGTGTGCAAATTACACTCAACTGAAATCCATTCATCAGGAAGAAGCCATGGGTTCCTCTGGAGAAGGGGGCCAAGGCATGGAGCGGGGTGGGCATGGATACTCTTGAATCCCCAATTCTCACCTCCCCTCATCTCAGGGGCCTCCATAACCCACGCCTCCTTTGGAAATATTCCAGCATCGGTGACATTCACTTATCTAGAAACAATGTGGGCAGCAGCCTCCACTAGTTGGAATTGCACTGAGAATTGGGGGAGGCCAAAGTCTCCTGGGGAGCCCACAGCAGCCCACGGCAGGAGCCCACGGCAGGGATGAGATCCTGGGACTGCCCCTCCTCAGTCTGCTGAGCTTGGCGCCTGGCTGCTGCATCCATAATGACTGAGATGCAGGAAATCTGTCTGAGGCCAGTCGGTGAAGGGGCTCGTCAGTCCACCCTGAAGTCCCTCCAGGGGAATAACTCATGTTCCTGACCTTGAAGTTAGCTCTCCTTGAGAACACAGGGAAGCCATGCACTCCATTAAACACACACACACAAACACACACACACGATATCCAAATGATTAAATTGAGAGCAAAAACAAAAAGCAAATATAAAAAGTAGTTTGTATAAAGGGGCACTCCCTGGCTCTTTGGGAATCTAGGCTCTAGGCTTGGCAGAGCGACTTCTCCCAAGAGCCTGGGCTTGGCTGTCCCCACGGATCATGTCAGGGGGAACTCGAGCTAATGTGTGTAAACAGACAGCACTATTAGCAAATCCATTTATTAAGCACTTGTCTTGAGTTCTGTTGTGCAGGAGACTTGTTTATTAACTTAAGTCGGAACCTGTTATTAACTTAAGCCAAAGGCAGCATGGCAGCTCGGAAGACATCCAGCCCCAGAGCCAGGCAGCCTTGAGTTCTGGTCCTGGCTCTGTCTCTAATCGCTGTGTGATCCTGGGCAAGTCACTTTGCTTCTCTGAGCTTCAGCTGCCCTGTGATAGGCAGCTCCTAATGTCCCCCAATGGTCCCTGTATTCTGGTATTCCCCAGTCCTTGTGCAGTCTCCTCCCCTTGATTGTGGGCTGGACTAACTGACCCACTTCTAGTGAACAGAATATGGCCGAAGGGATGGGATGTCACTTCTGAGATTAGGTTACAGAAAGACTGTGGCTTCCATCTTGGGTACCCTCTGTCCATCACTTGCTTATTCACTATGAAAAAGGCCAGCTGCCATGTTATAGCTGTCCTGCTGAGAAGTGTAAATGGAATGAAACTGATGTCTCTAACCTAACACTCCAGGAGGGCCTGAGACTTGCCAATAGCCACACAAGTAAGCTTGAAAGCAGACCCTCCCCAAGTCCAACCTTGAGATGACTGATGCTCTGGTGGACATTGTATCCTTGTGAGAGATTGTATCCTTGTGAGAGACCTTGAGCCAGAGGTACCCAACTAAGGCTCACCTGGATTCTTGACCTACAGAAACTGTGAGAAAATAAATTATTTGTTGTTTTAAACCTCTGTGTTTTGGAATGATTTGTTATGCAGCAAGTGGAGATAACTAATACATGCTTCATCTGTCAAGTGGGCATACAAATTCCTTCCTCCCCATATGGCTGGGGGCATTGAGATAATGCAGGAAAAGTGCCTGCTGCCAATCGAGGTGAAGGATGACACAGCAACCAGGTGGTTATCTAATACAGTTGAGGAGACGCACGTTCTGTGACCCAACAATCCCCTCCTGGGTATACAGCCTGGAGAAGCACTTCACAGAAGACAAGCACAAGAATGATCCTAAGGGCAGTGTTTGTAATAGTGAAGAATCGGGAATCTCCTGAAGGCCCATTACAGGTAGCGGGCATGAACAGAGTGTGGTATACCATGAGTGGAATACTATGCAGCGTTCAAAGTGGACAAGCTAGAGCCACGCGTGTCAGTGTGGGTACGCTCACAAACACAATGTTGAGGAAAGAAATCAAAGATGGTACCACTTATAGAAGGTTTAAAAACAAGCCCCAAACCCTGTAAGTGATGTATGGATATCTCTATATATTTTTAAAAGCATAAACACACACATAAGGATGATCAAGTCTGACTCCAGGGGAGTGTTACCTCCAGGGAGGAAGGCAAGGGAGGTGTAGAGTTGGCCTGAACCCCATACTGACCACTTACCATGAGCACAGTGGATCTAAGTCACTCACTGAATCCTTTCCACAACCCCATGGGGTCCATTCTATTATTCTGTCATCTTACAGAGGGGAACACTGAGGCACAAGGTCCTCAGGGAGATTTTCCTGGAGTCCAGTGGGACACCAGGACTTGGTTCCTCACTTTGTCACTAAACGGAGGGAGGCCACATTACCTCTCAGGCCTCAGTCTGTTCTGTAGCTTGGGAGAGACTTGCCCTCTGCCTCCCCCTTCCTAGGTGTGGATTGAGATGTTGGGAAAGTCTTGATTAGTCAATCTGAAATATTTGCAGAAGCCCCCATGAACCAAGTCTGGGGCTGGCTAGGAGAGACTAAAAACAAGGAGGTGTGGATAAGAGGGGGCTTCCCAGGTGGCACAGTGGTAAAGAAGCCACCTGCCAATGCAGGAGATGCAGGTTCAATCCCTGGGTCAGGAAGATTCCCTGGAGTAGGAAATGGCAACCCACTCCAGTATCCTTGCCTGGAAAATTCCATAAGCAGAGGCCCCCTAGCAGACCACAGTCCATGGAGTTGCAAAGAGTCGGATGTGACTAAGCACACATGTATGCACATGGACAAAAGGAGGTGTGAAGAATATGGTTCCATTCAACACAATTCAGTTCCGTTCAACTTTGCACAGACTTCATTCACAGACAATTGTTGAAGTTAAGGAATATTGCTTGAACACCTACAATATGCTGGGCCCTATATTAGGTGCTTTCCTAAATTAGCTCATGCAAGCCTCAACCACAACCCAGGAAGGTAGGAACTATCATCCCCATATAATCAAGGGGGTGAGCAACTTCCCCAGACCACACAGTAGAACTGGGATTATCAGGATTTGTCCTCCCTCCACCCTTGACCTGCCCTCTGTTTGGTGTTAGGGGCATAGATGGGAAGGGTCCAGGCCTCATTGCCCTCTGGGGATCCTGGCCACGACCAGGAAGGTCTGGAGGAGTTGGGAGGAGAGAGAGATGTGTGTGGCTGGGGCAATCAGGACAGGTTTCCTGGAGGAGAGGGAGGGACAGTTGCTTCAATGGGCTCATTAATGGTGAAACAGGTGAAGGCATTCATCCGTCCATTCTCCCATTCATATCCTCAGTTAATGCTACAGCTTTCTCTGTGCACCAGAGCCCATGATCTCCTGCACAGGACAGCACAGCGCCATCTAGACTGAGGTGAGGGACGCATGGGGTGTCGTGCACACACAGAGCAGGGGCTAGGGAGGCGGGATAGATAACCAGGAGGTGGTGATAGCTGAGCTGAATTCCAAAACGTAAGGGGTCAACCGGCAGACAGAAGGTGGGGGATGGGACTCCAACAGAGAACACCAGGGGCAAAGGCAGGGCCCTGGGGCAGTGGGGACAGACAGCCGACCCCATGGAAGCCAACAATGACCAAGGCGGTTCCAGCTCAGCTGAGAAGGGGCTGGGGGGCTGAGGCCGCCACCATCTCTCTACCAGGTAGGGACAGTGTCCGCGTGCTGGGTTCTCTAACCAGCTGGGTCCCCAAGCCAGCTCAGCCCTATTGGGCAGGCAGGGCCCCTCTCCAGAGGGATTAAGAGCAGGCGAGTACGAACCATAACGGTGCATGTAATTATGTGCAAAAATGAAGGAGAGCGTCTTAATAATTGATGGTGGGAGAGAGTAAATATCAGCAGAGGAACCCGGCTGTATCGCCACCCCGTCCCGTCTGGCTGGGACCCAGGGCAGCGCCTGGCCGCTAATATGCCCATAAATTATTGAAGTTATAAAGAAGAAAGCAGGTGTCATGTCGCACCCATAACAGCTTGTTAGCTAAGACTAACGAAGGGGCAGCCTGCCGCTTGGCATCGTGTGGGCTCCCCCAATGGCCTCCCTGATTGCAGAGGGAAGATGGATGACGGTGGGTGTGGAGAGAGAGGAGGAGAGACTGGCCGCCCCCTCCCTGCCCCCATCCAGCATCCTGACCCACTGTGGAGTCAGGTGGTCCTGGGAAAGAGAGGAGGCCCACAGACGTAAAGAGCCCCAAACGGGCTGTGAACTCCCCTCACTGCAATGTACAAGCAGAGGCTGGACCAAATGTCCAGAGGGCACAGAGGAGCCAGAACTCTGAGGTCCTGCACAGTCTGACACACTGAGGCTGACTGGGGTTACTGGGAAGAACCGGATGCTAGGGCCAGACACGCAGGGTGCACATCACAGGAGAGCCACCTGCTGGCTGTGTGACCTCGGACAAGTCACCCACCCTCTCTGGGCCACTTCCCATTCACACTACCTGGGTCTAGCCACGCCTGTCTTGGAGGATTGTGAGGAGGATCCTAGGAGCATATGTATGTGATACTCTGGGTGTGCATAGGAGCCCCCTCTACCTCCCTCGTCCACCCCCACCCTCACAGGGGCTTCTAATTAGATCAGGCCTAATGAGGCTTCCCTCTGCCAGGCTCTGTTTATGCTTCATTTAAGGCCTGCAGGACATTAGGAGGAAGAGAGAGACAGCTGAGGAGGGGAAAGGAGTCCAGCTGCCAGGGCTTGGCCACCCCAGGCTCCACCACACACAGGGCATCCCCGCCCCAGGGAACAGAGGAAGAAGATGGGGGATACTCTGGAGCCAGAGAGAGAGACCTCGGGGTGGAGAGGGGAGTGGGAGGGTAGGAGGGAGGTTGGGAAGGCAAGCATTTTGGCTCCTGGATGATAAAGAGCTTGAACCTCACTGTCTCTCAGGCTGGGAGACCTGTGGTCTCTAGAATGCTTTCCTCCAGGGGGTGCAGCCAGTCAGCCTGAGTGGGGCACTTGGGTACCCATGTTGTGGTCAGCTCTGCGAAGGGCCACACAAGACAAGAGGGCCTCCTTCCTGGGCCTAGGGAGGGTGCCCAGGAGAGGCAGCCAGATCCCCCTCCATAACCTGCATGAGACCACACAGGGAGCTAAGGGCAGGCCTGACACCTGGGCTTGGCTTCCAGCAGCAGAAATACCCCCAGGAAAGCATTCCTTCTGTCTGTGGTTTCCTTCTTCTGGGGGAAAGAAAGGAATCCTGATAGTTTCTATCAGTTATGCTTTGGGCTGGGCCTCTCCTCCAGGGGTCCCCTCTGCACCCCTTATCTGGTGCAGGACTGCTCTGTCCCACCATGGCCTTCTTTGCAGATGCATAGAGGCATCATCACTGCCCAAGGTCACACAGCAAGTCAATACTGATGCCTAGAGCCAGGCCCTCCTGCCTCTTCCCACACCTGCTGGGCTCAGCCCTGGAGGAAGTGGGAGGCTTGAACTGTCACACTGGCTGCTGGGCACTGTGCTGTGACTGTTGGGATGTGAACACTCTGACAGCCATTGTGGTGTGGGGTTCCCAGGAGCACTCCTCCTGCCTGAGGACTCCCAGCCCCAGGCACCTGCTTATCTACCTACCACCTGCCCAGTGGGATGACAGCCAGTTGGCCTGGACAGAGAGGAATGGAGACATTTTGGAGGGACGGCTCTTGGGGCTGGGTGCTCACTCAGAACCTAAGGACACCTCTCCCTACCCCTGCCAGGAGAGGGAACATCTTTTGCCCAGGATCACAAAAGTCAGATGTGGGGGAGCTGGAACATGTCTATCTGGTTTCAAAGTCTGCACCAAACTAAAAAGGCAGAGCATATAGAAGGTGCATAGAGTGGTTACAGGCTGGTGTGCACTTTTGGGGGGGGTGGGTTGATCAGGTCAGCCCCTCATGGCTCCTGGAGATCCACACTGGTCCCTCCTTGACCGCTAGAGGGTCTGTCGCTCTATCTCTGTCTCTCTCTCCATCTCTCTGGCTTACTCTCCTTCTCTCAGAGGGTCAGGGAGAGAAAGGCAGGCCAGACTCCTGGGCCAGTGACAGGTGGACCTGACCATGCCCCCTGGATGGCGCTGGGAGCTGAGGAGTGGAGAGTAGGGAGGTTGCCTGGTCTGGATCGGTGGGGGAGAATAGGGCTGTCCAGGGGGTCAGGGGAAACACAGGGCCCTGGGGGTAGGACTGAGGGCTGGGCAACCCTTGAAGGTGAGAAGGACCCTCTCTCCTCCCTTAGCTAGGTCAGACCTTGATAAGGACTGCTGGACTATCAGCAATCGTCAGGTTACACGGAGGGGAAGAGAGGCTCGTTGCGGAAGGCTGGAGGGTGGACACATAGGGAGGACAGGAGCCTCAGGTCCATGGCACCTCCTCGGGTCTCTCCTGGTGACGTGAGCTGCACCCCCTTTCCTGCCATTCTTGAGTGTGCTGTCCACCAGTCATAGCACTGACGTCAGGGAGGCTGGGCCCCTGGGAGGATGCACCCCAAGCTCCATGGTTGAGTGTTTCCATCCCAAGAGGAGCCACAGCTCTGGCCCAGAGGCAGCTAGGACCAGAGGAAGATCACAGGCAGGGATGTGAGAAACCCAGGCATCCTTTCTGAGAGTCTGGACCACCCACGGCAAGACCCCTGGGCCTTTTGCCCTCTTGTCTCCTCTCCCTCTAGTATGAGATTGGGCAAGGGGATGATGTATCTGCAAACAGGGATATGGGTGAGTGTGATGAGTGGGATAACCTTCTGGAACAAGGAGCCCTCTGGGCAGAGCACTTAGGCAAGTCCTTTCACCTGCTCCAAAGTATTGTGAGGATTTAATGACATAACCCATTCAGAGCCCTGGAATAGGACCCAGCGCCACGATCGGCCTTCAAGAGAGTGCACCGCTGTGATCATGAGTCTAGTTGGTGCGGCAATGTCTGCTCTGTGTGTGTATCCAGTTTTTTGTGCTATGGTCTTATCATCATCATTATTATAACAGTGCTGTGTTGCAAATCTGTTTGTGTCATTGTTGAACGTGATGTGTCATTTCGGTCACGTATGTCAGGGTTAAGTGACCTGAACAGGACTTTTCTGCATCTCCCCATTTTCAAAGCCCCGTCAGTCCACAGATGGAAAACCCAAGTCCCCATTCAGGATTTCCAGCTGTGCTGGAGAGGAGCAAACTGTGGTCTACACCTAGATCATGTCCACCCTCTCAATCCCCTCTCTGCCCATGTTGTCCTAGAAGCCCACCTCCCCCAACTGGCTGACAAGAGCCTGAAGGGCAGATGAGTGAGGGGCGCACCCTGGTTCCAGGAGTTCCAAAAGCAGACCTGAGTACCTATCTGCCCCTTCCGGGCCTGCTACCTAATATGGCATTTCTATAACCAGTGAAATGAGGGTGGCACTGATAGACATATGAATGACACCAGGAGGGCAAGAAAGAACCCAGCACAGGAGAGGGGCCCCAAAGCACGGCTGAGGCCTGGTTGACTTCTCACTGGTCACTCCTGAAGCTGGTGGACACAATGCTGGACGGTACCCTCAATTCCTTCAGCAACATGTACAGAGGGCACTACTGTGCCCATTTCACAGATGGGGAAACTGAGGCTCAGAAACAGGAAGTGACTTGTCCTAGTCAGTGGAGCCAGGAATAGCAGCCAGGTCTGGCCCTGCTGACAGTCACAGAGGTTTGGGAATGGAAGGAGGACACTCCAGTTGGAATCTTTTCCAAGGGGTAAATGATGTGGCTCAGGGCAGCCTGAGGTGGAGACATCTAGAAGGCCCCAGACAAAGGGGGGCCCCCACACTGAACCAAAGCATGGGCTCATACACTCAGATGCAGTGTGTTCACACCACCTGCTGGGGTGTGAAAACCAGCCATAAATACCTGCATTGTCGTGGTGCTCATCAGGCAAGTGGGAAGAGAGGCCTGGTGTGCCCTCAGGAAATTTCCCAGTGACTCACAGACTTGTGGACCCCCCCCTCTTGGCACACCCAGACACTCCTTGCATAAGCACATCCCCTAAAACTGGCTAGTGGGGAGCCTCCTTCTCCCCCCCGCAACACTTCCCAACTCAGGGGACTGAGGGGTCCACAGGGCTGAGCGGAGGGTTGACCCCGAGGCCTGCTCTGTCTCACTGCCTCACTCCCCAGAGGCAGCCCAAGCAGCAGGTGGGGGTGGTACTCATCACCACACATCCCGCCAGTGCCCAGTGCTCTCTCCCCACCCTTGAACTTGGCAGGGACAGCTCCACATTTAGTTAACATGCTGGAGGAGTGTGTTGGGGTGGAGGGGTACCTGCACAGCTCATGGCTAAAGATAAATGCCAGCGAGCGTCTGAAGTGTGGGAAGCGCCGTGAACAATTTCAGGCCCTCCCATCCCCCGGCAGGTTGGTCCCTCCAGCTGCCTCCCTGGCTTTGCCCACACCTGCGCTCACTACACAGCTTCCCGGTCCCCCTAGAGAGCAGGCTCCAGACCCACTTTAGAAAGGCCAGCAGCCCTCCCTTAGCCATCAATTAGCTCTGGGAAATGGAGAGTGAAGAGAAGAATAGTTCAACATCTTGCTGCTAATTCTCCCCTCGTGGCGGACATTAGCCTGTCCTCCTCAGTGGATCCCAGGAGCACAGGATCCCAAAGGCCTCCCCCGACACTTCCTCTGCTGCAGGAGCCAGGAGGCCCCAGAAGAGCCTCAGCATGGCTGACGCATGAGTGCCTGAGCAAGCCTCAGTTTCCCCATCTGCAGATTGGGGATTCTGCCAAGCCTGCCTGCTTCATGGAGGGGACAGTGACACCAGAAGGGCCTTGGGGGTGTGACGGGGCGGACACCCATCTCCTGGAGGGGCAAATGTACCTACGCCCCCCGTAGTCAGTTAAGGCACAGCTGGTTCCTGTCTCTGCTTCAGCTACACGTCAGGGAAGCGTGTGTGAACCAGGGACCCCACCCAAACACATGGCCCCCACCGCTACTCCAGCACATGCCAGTGTGCCGGCGGACCCAGCACACGTGTACACAACGGCACACCCCAACCTCCACCCCTGGTATACATGCTGGCAAACTCTGGTTCTGTCCCCATAAGGAGTCCTGCTTCCCAGCGCCCTGTTGTCATGGCAACCAAGAGAGCTGAGTCGGGGGCAGGAATGAGGAAACAGGAGCCTGGGGGAGCAGACTGGGCTGCAACTCACAATCCATGGAGAGGTCAAGGACTCCTTCCCGCCTCTCACCTCTCTCTCAGCGCTCCCAATACAGGTCACACGGCTCTGAGCACATGGAGCCCAGGCAGAAACCTGCAGTTTCCCCCACACCCCGGTGGACCAGAGCAGAGCCCAGCGGGCCATCTCTCCTGGAAAGACCAGTAAAACCTACATTCAGGGCAGGGTCTGAGGGTCAGCCCCTGGCTCAGATATCTCCCCATGCTGAGCTGCCATGACCCTTCTCCGTCTCCATCCCCACCGCCTGCGGTTCAAGCATCGGGTGTCCTCCCTGGGGTCTCTGACTCTTCTCTGTCCTCAGGGGCACCCAGGAAGGGCAGGGACTTTGACAGTCACAAGAGATGGGGCTGGGATTGGCAGGCAGCCAGGTACGATGTGCTCCTCTAAATGAGGCCCAAAAGAGAGGCAGGCCCCACCACAGATGGTGGAGAAAAACAGAAATGCCTAATACTTCCTGGGCGTTTACTCTGTGCCAGGTACCAGGGCCCTCCTGTAATCTAGGCATTCACTTATTTCCCACTCTCAACAGCTCCAAGAGGAAGGTGCTCTGAGAGAGTCTCTGTCTTACAGGTGAAGACACAGAGGCACAGAGAAGCACAGTAATTTACCCAAGGTCATAGGGAAGGAAGTGGCACCCGGGGAACATTCCAGCATAGTGTGAAGACTGGGGAAGGCTCTCAGCTGGTTGGGTGTGTGGTGGGGGACCTGGAATTCATTTGTCTAACTGCCTATTTTACAGGTACTAATGCTGAAGCTGGGAGGAACGGTTCTCTTGTAGCCTCCCTGGTGGGAGTCTAGGGCCAGGTGGGCGCCTGGCTGAGAATCAAGGCCCCTGGAGCCTCCCAGACCAGGCCTCTGCTATGCCCCCTGTGCTGTCTTGCCCCCCACAGAAGGCACTAAGAAGCCAGAGCTGAAAGGGTTCCAGTTTGTCTGCCAGGGCACAAGCCAGTGGAGAGGCAGGCCCAGCTCACGAGAGGGTCTGACACAAGATGATCAGTGATCAGAGCAGGAAGGGAGGAGAGAAGAACCCCAGGGAAGGGAGGAAATCCCAGGGGTCTCCCTGGACGAGGCAGTCTTTCAGAAGTGGTAGGATTCTGACCTTTAGAGAATGGGACAGACATTCTAGGAGGAGGAACAGTAGGTGCAAAGGTGTAAAGGTTGGACAAGGTGTACACAAGGCCCATGGAGTAGCCACAACTGCCCAGAATGAGGTCAGAGTCAGAATATGATCAGAGGCTGAGTAGGGGCCTGGGAATTCTTCTTCAAGTCCTTCCTCCTCAGCACTGAGGGCAATGTTTAACTCATTGATGAGATGTGTCCTTTTCTAAAAGGCCAAGGGGCCCAAGGGGCTCCCTGAAATTGAGCAGGAAGACTCACAAAAAAATCCCAGTGTTAGAGATCAGAGACGGCTTCTTCCATTAGAGCCTGTGCTGGGGCGATGACAGCCTCGCTGAAGGCCATTCCAGGCAGCCTGAGACAGGCACTGGCCAAGCCTCGGTCCCCTCTCTGCTGCCATGCCCCAAGCCCTCTCTCCTTTATCTGTTTCGCCTACCACTCCCTTCCATCCCCCCCCTCCCCTCTTTCCTTGTGTCTTTCTATCATTGTTCCTTTATTTTCAGCCCTCAGCACTTTTCCTGAAAAAGAACAGCTGGGCTGCTGGAGTCACAGAGGAAATATTTTTTTGACTACTTTGCAGATTCCCCTTCTCTATGAAAACTGACGCCACCATTGCTAACTGACAGGTGGACGCTGAGATATTTATTTCCTTGTCTCCTTCTTTCCTCTCCCTCTCTGGGCTCTGTTCCGGGGTATATGGGAAAGACAGGGAAGTCACACAGCAGTGGGAGGAAAAGGGTAGTAAGGGGTAGAACTTTGGCATCAGGTGGGCAACTGGGGCCCTCAGTAGGATCGTTAATCCCATTTTACAGATGAGGAGACTGAGCCCCAAGACCACCCAGATACAACAGTAATTACAGTACTAACACTAAACACAGAGCTGGCATTTAAGGAGCACTTGCTGCGTGCCAGGTACTGTGGTAGACCTTTCGCATGCAATGAACCAATGAGGCGGATATATTACCGAGCCCATTTTACAGAGGGGAAAACTGAGGCTCACAGGGAAGTCACTAGGCCAAGGCCACAGAGCTGGACCAGTAGAGTGGAATATCCCCCCATACAACCATGCCCATGTTCATTCTGCCAGCTGCAACCCCCTGTTGCCCTCCAGATGGCTGGTAGTGGGAGAATCAAGATTTGAAACCACATTTGTCTATGTTCTCATTCCAAAGCTGGACTCTACTCCATGCTGATTGCTGTTGCCAAGAAAACATTAGACAGAAGTTCTAATCAGAGAATAACCTGGCCTGATCCTGACCCCAGTCTGATTCCTGAGGCTAAGGGGTACAGACCTCCAGACCAAGCCTGGCTCAGCCTCTGACCTGCCCTCTCTGGACCTCAGAGACCCTGCTAAGTGGGGGAGACTGGACAGGCTGAGCTCCAGGTAGCAACACAGGAACTGGGGCCGAGGGCCCCCAGGACCATGCTGAGCGATGCATGCCTCCTTCCCAAGGGTCCCTTTGCTCATCCTCTTCTCCAAGGCTGGAGAACACAGGCAGGCCCCTGCTCCTCTGGGATTCTAATCTGCTCCCTGTGGCCAAAAGACTCAAGGAGGGGACAACAGGAACCCTGGCCTGGGCCACAAACCTGCTGGTACACACCCCAGCAGCCATCAGAATCTTGCACACACACACCCTGGGGCACCCCTGTTAAGGCCAGGAGGCCTTCAGCTCTGTATGTGTTATTGTGGGTCCTGATCTGTGCACCCTCAAGTCCAAACTTAGGGACAGTGCCTTTAAGACTCATCCAAGGAATGACGATCAGTCCTGCAAGCTAAGAAAGGCTGTTTGGATCAGAGCTGGCAGTAATATAGGAGAGCAGCCTGTGTTATCTGCAAACCCGCGGCCCTCCTTGGCCGTCCAACATAAATGTGTTTAAATAGCAACACAGATGTACATGTCAATGGGAATGTTCTAAGCTAACGTGTGGCTCGTGTAAATGTTCATGACTTCAAAATAAACATGATAGGTGGCGATGCTGTGTTCAATGCACACATCCAGTCTTCGGTAAGAGAGAGGGCTTCGTGAAAAAAACGTCTAGTTGACGTGAGATGCACGTGTGGGACCAATGGTAATGCGTGTGTTCACACAGATGGACGGTTAAGGCAGATGGAGCGATCAGAGACGGAAATCATGGTAAGAAAGGGTGGTACCGTGAGAGCAAAGCCCCGGGGCACACTGGGGAAAGGAGAGAAGGGTTCCAAGTGGGGACGAGGGTGCAGAGAGAGGCTGGGCCAGTGGACTGTAGCCCTGGGGTCAGGGTGGAGAGCCTGCTCAGCTGGGGTCCAGACGTGGCTGGGGAAGGTCTCCAGCGGAAAACAGAAGCCAAGGGAGCCAGAGTGCACTGAGGGGACCTTGGAATCCGTGTGCCCAGGTGGACCCTGGACCTGGCCTGGGCTCCCACAGGCTGCCCCTCAGAGAAGAGCAATTCCCAAGACTGCTCATGACCAGGCAAGCGAAACCACTCTACTAAAGGGAGAGTGGGGAGGATAAAAGGGGGGCATCCTTCCACCACCACCCCAACTCTATCATCCCAGGAGGTCGATGACAGAAAAATAAAACTAGACTGTCAAGAAGCCTTAGTTCCAGCCCTAATCAAGGTAACACTGGTCAATGGACCTAAGATCCCAAGTCTCGGTCTTCTCACATGAAAAATGGAGGTTGACAATTTATTTAAAATATCCAAAACAGGCAAATCTACAAAGCCAGAAATTAGATTAGTTATTGGTGAGAGACAGGGGTGTCAAAGGGAGTCAACAGATTTGTGGTTTCTTTTGGTAGGCGGGGGGGGGGGGGGAGGGTCAAAGATGTTCTAAATTTAGTTTGTTGTGATGGTTGCCCAACTGTATGCAATACTAAAAGATATTTAATTGTATACTTTAGATGGGTGAATTTTATAATATATGAATTATATCTCCAGAATTCACATGCAGTAGTAAATAATTCACACACAGTAATTCACACATAATTCACACACGGTAGTAAAGAATATGCCTGACAATACAGGAGACGCAAGAGACATGGGTTCAATCCCTGGGTCAGGAAGATCCCTTGGAGAAGGAAACGGCAACCCAGTTCAGTACTTTTGCCTGGAGAAATCCCATGGACAGTGGAGCCTGGTGGGCTACAGTCCATGGGGTGGTGAAGAGTCAAACATGACTGGACACACACACAAAGATAGTTTAAAATTGATTGCATAAACAAATAAATGGACAAATTATTTCTAAAAACAATGTTATACATTGAATATATTTTGTAATAAATATACTAAAGAAAAAGAAAAACAATGGAGAGTGTGAAAATACCACCTGTGTGGCTCCCACATGAGATAGGGGCTTTGCCAACTGTAAAGTGATGCGCAATGTGAGGTGGAGGAGTCCTGGTCCCTGGGGCTTTGCTGTTGATTGACAAGCACCAGGGAGGCCAGTTTAATGTCTCCATGGTGTGTAAGCATGTGCACAGCATGTACACGCACGTGTGTTTGTATGTCTTTAAGGCCTGGGGCTCTCTGAGACTCTGCCATGGGGTTTTGAAGTGAGGGGGAAGAGAAGGAAGTAAAATTTCAGGATAATCTTAAAAGCGGAAAAAAAAAAATTATTACGTGTCAAAAGGAGTGGAGAGGCTTAAATGGCTCCCAGGTGGGACACAGAATAAAACAGTCTTTGCTTTTATTTTTCGATTGTCTCCACGCAGGGAAGACAGGCAGAGGGTCGTCATAGCAACCCTGGGCATCCGGCAGGGGGCGGCCTGGACTCCGCAGGTTTGTCTGGGTTGAACAGGGTGAGTCAGCTCAGCAGACCCTGGAGGATGGGGCTGGGTCCAGCCCTGTACCTGTGTCCTAGAGGCCACCAGTTCCTCCTCTTCTGGGGGCCAGCACAATGGGAAAAGGACAGACAGGAGTTGCCTCATGGTGGGGCCAGTCCAGGTTCAGCCTGGGAGCTGAATCTGAAGGTGGAGAAGTCTCAGGATGGGGATGGGATGAGATGGGTGGCTGAAGGCTTGCCGGGGCAGTAAGGGAATCCTATGTGGTAGTTACAGAGGGGAGAGGCCATGCATGGCCAACAGATGATTGAACAAGGATTGGAATAAGTGTTGGAGGGTCCACCCTGGGTGCTGGAATGGACAGGGCATGGTGTGGAAGCTGGTGGCTCTCCCAACCACCCCTGAGCCTGTGTTAATGGAGAAGTTATCATTTTAGAGGCTAGGTCTAGAGTGAATTTGGCTCCAAAGGTAAGGGTCAGACAAGAGAGAAATGGGGAGAAGAAAAATCCTGATTGGAGGGACTTCCCTGGTAGTCCAGTGGATAAGACTCTGAACTCCTAATGCAGGGAGCCTGGGTTTGATCCCTGGTCAGAGAACTAGATCCCACATACATAGCAACTAAGACCCAGTACAACTAGATAAAATTTTTTCATTAAAAATGAAAAAAAAATCCTGATTGGAAAAAAAAAGTAGCTATGGAAGATTCATGCATCTGGGTACATACAGAGGCCACTTTTAATGGAAATTTGAATTGGGGGATAGAAAGAGTCCTACATTTGTGAAAAATAGCTGGGAGTTCACTGCCCCTTTCACTGTGTATTCCTAGCACTGACATTCAAGGAACACTTTTTGAATAAATGAATGAATGGCAGAGGTCTGACTGAATGGTGTTCAGAGCACTACATGCGAGCTCTAAGGAGGCAGCTGACACCTTCTCTCTGATCATTTGCAGGCTGGTATTGAAAGTTAAGCAGCAAAAGAAACCAAGCTGACCTAAAAATGCAAATGAGGAGGTTGCTGGCCCAGGAAACCGGAGGAATCTGAGCATCACGTGGCCCAGGGCACACCCAGAGCGTCTGGAAACCTAAACTGGGGAAAAGTGGTCACCGTTCCTCTTAACGCCAAATGATAAAAACCCGCATTTGTATCAAGTGTGATTGATAAGAGTCCATTCCTACCAAGAAAGTACCACATTGTGCCAGGTGTTCAGGCTTCCTTAGGTCCTGCTTGGACTTAATAAACCACGATTCTGATACACATGCCAACCTCACAGTCTGACATCCTGGAAGTTATACTTGCCAAACAGCTTCAAATGAAGAGCAAACACATAGGCAGTGGGAAGTCTTTGATGGGTAAGCAATTCCAGCTAGTGGAAATGTAGATTCTGGGGCATGGTCAGGGCAGACCCGTTCACCCATCAACTTTTGCTGCAGTCTTGTTTCAAAGGAAAGAGGGTTTGCAATAGTTTGGGGCTTGGTATCTTTGGATCTCCGGGTTCGGTCAAGCCCTCAGGGACTCTCAACTGAAGGCTGAGCAAGGGTAGCCTTGGGAGAGAGTCCTTGGGAGACCAGCAAACCTTGAGAGACCTTTCAAGTCCAAGAAGTCAAGAAACTCCTCAGAACAAGACACCTAGAACCCATTTCCCATTCACGACAGAACCCTGCTCCCTCTACTCACCAAGGAACCGTTTCCCTGGTAAAGGCCCACATGGCTTCTGAAAAGCAGGCAGTATATACATCATGGGGTCAAAGGGCATGAGCACACCTCACGGACCAACCAGCTTTGGCCAAAACTTTTGTTTTCTCTGTGAATCAGGGACTCAGTGGGACAAACCATCCTTCAAAAAGCCACTGTGAGGACTGAATAAGACAATGAATACTCAAGAGCTTCATTCACAGTAATATGAACCAAAGAATTACTAGTATTCTTGTTGCTGTTATTGATTCACTGGGTAGAAGGGGGTCCCTTCCCACAGTCCCTGGAGATTCAGAAACCTGTCTGGGCCTTCCAGCAGCATCCCTGCTCTGAACTATGAAATCTTGGCTGACAGCTCTTCTGTCTTTCTGATCAGCCCCAACAGCTCTTGCCTGTGGCAGCAGCTGGGGAAATTGTGTGTGTGTGTGTGTTGCTAGAACATGGGGAAATCACATTTCTCCATGCAAATGTATACTCCAGATGACATCTGTCACTCACATCCACACCAGACGCACCCCACCTCTAAGCCATGTTCCTGCTGTTCTCTACCTAGAACCTGCTCCAGCTGAGTGGTTTGAGGTCCAGCTCCAATGCCTCTTTTATCAGGGAGTCCTCCTGGATTTCTCCCAGCCCAGCAGTGGTCAATGCCAGGATCTGGGAGGAGAGGACAAGAAATCAGGCTCAACCTATAGCCTGTCTGGTTTGTGCCATGATTGGTAACCAATGAGACTCCCTGGAGGGAGTGTGCCTCTGTCACACCACCTGGTCTTTGCCCGCTTACCTGCCTGTCTCTCCCTCTGACTGTGAGCTACTGCAGGGTAGGGCAGGGTCTGACTTGCTCAGTGAATATAGGGTGAGGAGAAGGGGAAGGAAAAGCCACCTCTTTCCCCAGTATAGGGGGAAACGCTGGTTGGTAGAGAAGCTCGCAGAAACCGGATGTCAGAGGTAGGGGTTGGGACCTAAGTCAATCCCTTCATTGGAAGAGACTGAGCCAAAATGAGAAAGGGACTTGCGTAAGATCACACAGCCTTATGTGGCTGTGACTTATGTGACTTAGGACTCAAGCCCAAGTCCTAAGTCACTCTGTATGCCTACTGTCCCCGCCTTGCCCCAGGCCTTGGACTCTAGGGCCTCCAGCCAGGGAGGGTGGCACCTTTCTGTGTAATGAGGGAAGGTGCTGAGTGAGAGGAGGGGTCCTTGGCTTGGTGGGCCACGCAGACCACCCCAGGCCTTCTCCATGTCAAATGCAACATTTGTTGAACAGAATTGAATTTACTATTCGATTGTAGGAGATGTAATTTGATCTAGGTCTTATGAAGCCCTTAATAAAGTCAAGGTATTACTGTTATCTCCTGATTTTTTTTTTTTCATGTGTTAAGAGGCACGCCATATGCCCTGGAGAAGACACCCCTCTGCTCTGTCCTGGAAGCAAAGGTCTTCATCTTCAAGGCAGGGACTGTCCGTCAGCCCTGATGACATCAGAGGAGATGGCCAGGAAAGGAAAGGGGGTTGATTCCCTAGGAGTTGGAAGTGCAGAGGAAGACAGCTAACACTAACTAGGCACCTTCTGTTTGCCAGGGTCTCCATCCCCTGTAGCATATTGTATGCTCCTGGCATCCTTGGGGGACAGGGTCATCAGTAAGGAATGTTTGCTAAGATCTCAGTTTTCTTCTTTCAGGCATGTAGTAAGGCATTGGACTTCCCTGTTGCCTTTGAAGTCGGACATGGCCATGTGACTTGCTTTGACCAATGAACTGTTAGTGGAAATTACCCATTTGGCTTTGGAGGGAGCGTCAGAGCCAGTGCCCCAGCTGGGCCATGCCTCTTCCCATTGCTATGGTATCGTGGGCACACGTGTTGAAATGGGGAAAGCTCCTTCAGCCTGGTGTCCTGAGTGACAGTTAAGAATGGACTCTCTCGCCTCCAGTTCCAGTTGCACAAGAAATGCAACTAAGATATCTTAAGTCTCTGAGATTTTTAAGGCTGTTTGTTATTGCAGCAAAACCTACCTAGCCTGACTGATACAGTGCTGCTCTGGACCGGTTTTCTAGATGAGGAAACAGAGGCTTAGTGAGGTTCAGTAACCTGCTGGGGAACCAGAGTAAGTAGTTCACTCAGTCTCTATATACCTGATGCCAAGACCACACTCTTCCTAAGCTGGGGTTCTGCGTCTGCCAGGCTGGCTAGGGATGGTCAGACTCCAGTCAGGGGATGGGGGCCCACTGCTCAGCATCCAGGTCTCCTCATTTTCCATTCCACTGAGTGTAGTGTCCCTGTAACCCTTCTGAGTGGCCCGTTGGAATGGCCAGATTAGGGTCTTTCAGTCTGTGAGGGCTGGTGGAGGTCAGAAGCAAGAAGTTTGGGGAGGTCATGGATACAGTCCAGAGTTAGGCAGACCTGGATTCTAATCCTGGTTCTGCTACCCTAGCTGGGCGAACTTGGGCAAGATATTCTCCTTCTTTGAGCCTCAATCTTCTCAACTGTCAAGTGGGAATAATGCTACTTCCCTAGATACCGTAAGAATGAAATGAGATGCAAAGATCTTGGCACATGGTAGGACCTGCTACTTGGGCTCCATTATTACTGGAGGCAACATACAGGGCTGAGGCCGCTTCACCCTCTATCCCTGCCCTTCCTACCTCCTCAACAGGAATAAAGGCAGGCTTCCCTGCTCTGATTTCTCTTGTTATTGTTGTTGTTGTTCAGTCTCTCACTTGTGTCTGACCCCATGGACTGCAGCAGGCAGGCTTCACTGTCCTTCACTATCTCCCAGAGTTTACTTAAAGTCATGTCTATTGTCCTGTTTCCTCTAGACACATCCTAAAGGAAGTTTGCTCCATCATCTTACAGGGCCCTTCTCAGCCCCTGGGGGAGTGAAGGAGAACTCTGTGACTGCATTTACAGTCAAAGGGGAGAGGCTTTCCCAGCATCACACATCAGAAGGTGCTGGTGGAGCTGGAGTCACTGTGCTGGCCTCCTTGTTCAGTAGCCCCATTTTCCAAAGGTCTGGAGGTGGCTTTCCAAGAAGGAAGCCTGGCTGCCCAGACATGCCAGGCAGGGCTTCCAGGAAGAGGAGTTGGGGGAGAGCTGCAGATTCAGTGGAGGCAATGGTCCTACTTTAGAACTGCCCATGTGGCCCCGTTCTACCCCAGCCCCAACCTCTTCTTCAAGTTGCCATCCCAGCCTCTTTTTTAAATGAATCAATTCTAAAGGAAATCAACCCTGAATATTCATTGGAAGGACAGATGCTGAAGCTCCAATACTTTGGCTCCCTGATGTGAAGAGCCAACTCATTGGAAAAGATCCTACTGCTGGGAAAGATTGAAGGAAGGAGGAGAAGGGGATGACAGGATGAGATGTTTGGATGGCATTACCGACTCAATGGACATGAGCTTGAGCAAGCTCCAAGAGATAGTGAAGGGCAGGGAAGCCTAGCGTGCTACAGTCCATGGGGTCACAAAGAGTTGGACATGACTGAGCGGCTGAACAACAACACAGCCTCTTCCTGCCAGCCCACTCTTCTTGATCCAGAGAGCCCCTCAATACAGTGCTGCTTCTCCACAGCATGGCCACATTGGGTCAGGCCTCTGCTTGGGGCAGTCCCTCCTCCAGAGTCGGGACCATACGAACTCATCCCTGTGTCCCCAGTGAATGCCAGGGATCACGTCCAGAATGACCACACCAGTGGCAGCTGCCTTTAATGAGATCTGCTCTAGCCCCTGGGCTATTTGCACATCACACAAATCCTACAGGGGAGGGATTATGAGCCCATTTTACAGAATGAGGAAACTGAGGCTCAAGAAGGCTCACTCGGCAGAGGTACTACAGGCAAGAAGAGATGGATCTGGATTCACAGCCAGGTCCCCAAAGCCTGTATTAACACACTCACCCCTCACTCCCTGATCAGATGGGTGGGTGGAAACCATCCTCTCCTTTCAGCTCCCCCAACCCTCCCAAGCCTAATCTCCCACCTCCTGCCTCTGCACCATTTCCTGTTCTCCAGGCAGCCCTCCACACCTGACCAGGCAGTGTGGAGTCCACCACCACCCAAGGAGTCTGTGATGCACTCAGGTTAGACGGATGCCTGCCCCTGACCAGGAGTGGGGCCTGAGTCTTCTGCCCATGTCTGCCCCAGTGTACCTGTCCACAGGGGAAGGCTCAGCAGACAGGGATAAGGGTGAGGAACCCAGAAAGGGCCAAAGAGTTGACTTGAAAACTCGAGCCGGGCACAGGGTTCCATGTTTTAAGGACAAGGTTTACCCAAGGCCTGCACAGGGGGTCGGAGGGCACGCCAGGCCTCCTGTGGCCCAGGGACGAGCTCTGCAGGACACAGAACCCTGATCAACCGTCCGCAGGAGCTCCCACCCTCTTGCTGCTGCCTCTGTCTTACTCCATCTCTCCCTCCTTGCCTTTCCCACCCCCTTCCCCTGCCCTTTTTCCCTTCCTAAAAAACACAGAAAAAAATGGGATTCAGAAGCCTACACCGCCTGCAAAGTATGGTTCAGCCTCCCCAAAAGAGGAAATGCCAGCGTGCGGGTTCTCATGGCAACCCCAGCTCCTCCCCGCCCAGCCGCCCTATGCCCATATGGTGAGATGCGCACGGCGCTGACTCAGCTGGGCCTTGGGGTCCCGGGCCTAGGCCTCAGTGTGGTCAGTGTTGGTTTATTCGGCTGCCTTGGCCACAACCCACCCTCCTGAGCAAACAAGACCACATCCTATAGGGACTCTTTGGGGGTGCTAAGCCCTACCCAGGATGCAGGCAGGTGGGGGCAATGTTCAGGAGCTGCTTCGGCCCCGAGAATGGGAATTCTGTGATCTGATGCAGGCTTTGAATTCTGTCTTTCAACCTTCAAGGCAGAACAGAGTGGGCTGGTCAAACAGGGTCAGAGGGAGCTCCCCTGCCTCCCCTTCCCTCTGCCTTTGCTCCCCATGCCGTGGACGTTAGGATTTCCATGTCAGGTGTGGAGGATTGCAGGAAGCAGGATGACCTGGAGAGGGTTTCCTTGGTCCTAGCAGCCGTGCTCCAGCTACTTGCCCCCACCCCCTCCCAAGCCACAGCACGCCTGCTGGTCTCGGAGCTGTGGAATGAGGAACCAAGGCTTGGGCCCTTGCCATGGCTAAGCTGCCCCAGGGTGCTGTCTGCTCGTGTGTCTAGCTGTTCCCCATGCCCAGAGCAGCTCCTACCAGCCTCCTGTGTGGACTCCTAGTTTTCCAGGCCAGTTGGCATTTTCATGGCTAATGAAACGGAAGCTAGTGCCAGGCAGGCTTGGGGACAGCAGGGCTGGCGGCTGAGAAGCAAACCTTCCAGGGCCTGGCACCCACGCTGCTTCCTTTTCCAGGGCCCTGCAGGACTAGACAAGCACAGCGGGGCGGCACAGGGATGTCTAGGTCGCTGGTACTGCCTGGATCCCCACCTGACTCGGAGCAGCTTTCCAGACCTCTGTCAGCCCTAGGTCACCTTCAAAGATCCACCCTGGGTGGGTTAGGTGCAGTGGGAGTCAAGTGGGGGACCCAGGCCCCAAACCTGAGGGGAGTGAAGGTTGGGACCCGCTTAGTCTGGCTTCATGTACGTGGTTCCCTCTGCCACTGTGGGGCCATCCTCCTGGAAGCTCTAAACGCAAAACTTGCCTTCCTGTATCTTTTCATCTCTAATCTCTCTCCCTATGTCATACACATGTCTATGAGTGTCAGAGTCAGGACACCCAAAGGGGGTGCACCTGACCCTCAGGTGCACACAGGTGGGGCCTAGAGAGGATCAGAAACCGCACAAGTTCACACAGCAAGTCTGAGGTCAAGTTAGCCCTGAAATAGGGCTCCTGCCTCCCTGCTCAGGGTCTCTTGGAGTATCAAGCTGCTTTCTCTGATTCTCCCTCTCGGCTGATGGAGCAAAGGGAGGAGGGAAGGATGGATGGATGGATGGATAGGTGGATGGATGGATAGATAGATGAGTAGATGGATGGGGGGTGCTGTGGGGAGTCGGGAGCAGGGATCCAGGAACAGATGGGCTTTGAGGCTCCTCCGCAGGGGCTTGGGGGAGGGGGAGGAGGCCTAGAGAATCTGGAACTGTTACAAAGTTGCGAGTTAAAACATTCTTCACACTCCCGCCTCCTTTACTGTTCTGATGCACCAAGACGTGACAAAAATGTGTCAGATTTTTTAAAAACCACACACATACACAAATGCCAGTCCCCATCTCTGCCGCCCGCCCAAGCTTGGGCCATCTGTTCCCCGGGGGTGGGAGGGGAGTGAAGCTTGGCAGTCGGTGTCAGCATTCTGGTCACCCCCAACCCTGGGTCTGGACCAACAGCCTGGCCCAGAAATGGCCCTCCGGTAATGGCAGGACATCTAGGAAGGTGAGGGCTCGGACACTTGGCTCATCCCCAGCCATGGTGGCCCACCCTACTGCCAGACCACTGTCACCTCTGCCCACCCTGGGGTCCAGTGCACGCACAGCCCCTCACTGAGCTGGGCACTGCCCCTTCTCTCCAATTTGCTGTGTTTGTGTGCACAAGGTCTGGGAGATCCCCTCATGATGTATATAAGAAACTGAGGCCAGAGAGGAGGAGAAGCTTGCTCAGGTCCGAGTGC
The DNA here is from genome assembly GCF_003369695.1 of Bos indicus x Bos taurus. NCBI lineage: Eukaryota > Metazoa > Chordata > Mammalia > Artiodactyla > Bovidae > Bos > Bos indicus x Bos taurus. The sequence goes on from NC_040096.1 coordinate 32,862,826, forward strand.
ATCCCCTCATTCATTCATTCAATGAATGAGTGTCTTCCAACAGAAGGGTGGCGAGGATAAGAAAACAGGTGGGCTTCGTGGCAACGGCTGGAGGGGAATCAGTGAGATCAACCATCGTGATGTGTCTGGGACTGTCCTGCTTTTGGCACTAAAACTTCTGCATCCTGGAAATGCCTCGGTCCCAGGTAAACCGGGATGACTGGTCACCTGATGGCCACTTTAAGATGGGCATACGTGCGTGCGTGCGTGCATGCTCAGTCATGTCCGACTCTTTGTGACCCCCATGGACTGGGGCTCCTCCGCCAGGCTCCTCTGTCCGTGGGATTTCCCAGGCAAGAATACTAGAGTGGGTTGTCATTTCCGTCTCTGGGGGATCTTCCCCACCCAGAGATCAAATCTGTGTCTCGTGTCTCTTGCAGTGGCAGGTAGATTCTTTACCACTAGCGCCACCTGGGAAGCGCTGGGCACGTATGCGCTGAGTCCAAACGTGGGGACTCGGTGTGAGGGTCTGAGACTCTGAGAAAGAAGGGGCAGGCTCTAGGGGTGGGGGAGTAAGTAGGCCCTGGAAGGGAGTAGGGGTTTTACTTGGTCACAGAGTCAAATTTTACTGTGGTCATAGAGTCAAATTAGGGAGTAGTTGGTGCACAGGTTAAAGCCTGTACGGAATTTTTTAAAAAATTCATCAAAGGAGGTTTCCCTGGTGGTCTGGTGGTTAAGAATCTGCCGCCAATGCAGGCAACACGGGTTCAATCCCTGGTCTAGGAAGATCCCACATGTGGGTGGGGGGGAACTAAGCCTGTGCACCTAATGCCTGTGCTCTGCAACAAGAGAGGCCACTGCAATGACAAGCCTGCGCACCTCAACGAGGAGTAGCTCCCACCTAGAGAACGCCTGCGTGCTGCAACGAAGACCCAGCACAGCCAAAAATAAATAAATGTTTAAAAAATTCATCAAAGCTGGAGACACCGGCTCGGGTATGTGAAGCTGGCAGGGACTAGATCTTGCCAGGCCTCTGAAGCTTCCCGAGGGAGTGGGGACTTTAGCCAAAGAGCATCAGGGAGCCACTGAAGGGAATGAAAAAGTGAAAAAATGTGTTAGTTGCTCAGTCGTGTCCAACTCTATGTGACCCCATGGACTGTACCAGGTTCCTCTGTCCATGGAACTCTCCAGGCAAGAATACTGACGTGGTTAGCTGTTCCCTTCTCCAGGGGATCTTCCCAACCCAGGGATCAAACTCAAGTCTCTTGCATTGCAAAGTGGATTCTTTACCATCTGAGCCACCACAGAAGGGTATATATAATGTGGGCTTACTGTGGTCAGATTTCCAAGTAAGAAACCCAAAGGCCACAGGTTGGTCAAGCCTCTGTGGAGGGCCCCAGAACACCATCCATTGCTGTACCCACCCCCAAATATAGGAGAGTCTGGTCATCCTTCAGGGCCCAGCCCAAATGGACCTCCTCTGAGAAGTCTTCCCTGATTGCTGAGAGAAGCAGGGGCAATCATGCCCTACTCTGGTCTCCTTCAACCTGAGGATCCGCAAGTCTGGGTCCCAAGGGAGCCCTCATCACAGTGGCTACCCTGCCAGTTCCCACACTTTGTCATACTAGATCCTCAAAGCCATCTGGCCAGATCCATTTCCAGGTGTGGCCACGGAGGCTCAGAGAGGGGAAGTGGTTTGTTTAAGACCATACAGCATTTGATGGTTGAGGTCAGTTCAGAACCATGTCACTTCTGTCTAAATTCAGAGCCCCTGGGGCCCTGCCCACAGCAGTGTTGTTGGCAGGGGGCTGGGGGAAAGGGGGGAAACAGAGGATGATCGGCTGTCTTCCCCTGGAGGAACACATGAGTGGTCATCACCAGGGTAAGCTGGATAGAATGGGCTGTGGGGCGTAGTAGCTGGGTATATGGGAAAAGCTGGCCACGGCTGGGAGATTTATAATGGAAGTCTCCTAGATCAATTACTGAATTACCAGGCAATCTGACCTTGAAAGCTTGCAGGCAAGAAAGGCTGGAGTAAGGTGAGGAGGTAGCCTGGGAGCAAGAGCTCAGCCTCCTCCAATAGGGGAGGGCGTGCCTGGGAGAAACAGGAGACCGCCTGGTAGAGAGGGAGAGGGGTAAGGACTGAAATGTCACCACCATCTCACGCTCGTCTGTTGAAAGTGGCGAGGTCTCTGTCAGAATGCAATCAGCTCTCCTCGCCCCTCACTGCAGAGCTCATCAGGGCATCCTTCTAGATAGGAGGAGTCCTCAAAGTAAGTTTCTCTTCTCAGAACCTCTGTCCCCCCACCTACAGAATGGGGATCCTGTCCCAGCTCCACTCACCTTATAGGGTTTGTCTGAAGCTCATGTTAAAAAGTCCAGCTTATAGATGGGCTCTGGGGCACGTGCAGCCTACAGTAGAGTCAAGAGTGGAGCCATGGGAGACGTGGAGGGGTTCAGAGACCATAAAGGACGTTGCATTTGGCTTCTCAGGGGCCCTTGTGATGACCCTAGGCACCAAGGGCCCTTCTAAGGGGTGCTCTGAGGTTCCTGGGGGAAGGCTGCCAACCCTGGAGCACCAGCCTCCCAGCATCGCCTGGGAGAACCCGGAGCCCCCAGGGAGCAAAGGAGACTCTCTTGCCCTTGCAAGGTGACCCCAGGTGAATGCCTGACACAGTCTGCAGTGCAGACAACTGGACTCTCTTCCGTGTACTGAGTGGGAGGTAATCCCTGTACAGTGGAGATGCACTGGTACTTCTCTGTACAACTGGATGGGGGTTTGGAGGCGGGAGAAGTTTGCTCCCACTCCCTCATTCTCCTCCTGCCCCTCAACACTGTTCCCTTTTCTTCCTACCAACAAGAAATTCATTTGGGTCCGTAGATTAATTATTAATAAATGGCTTTATACTGCTTTTTAATACTCATACAGTGTTAACAATAGTGCCTGACCCACAGTAAAAATTGAGTGTTAGTGATTATTATTGCTATTATTATTAATACAATTACTGTAATGCTCTTCTGTTCAAATCCAAATACCATAGGCAGGATAAACTGCTATCAGTCACTCACACCTTAGTATGAATAAGTTAAAAACCATCTTGCTAAAAAAATAAATAAATAAAAAATAAAAACCATCTTGCTTTCCTGCTCACCCATCTAAGATCAGCTTCTCTTGGGATGAGGGTAAATTTGAAGCTTGTTGGGAGGGGGGCACATAATAAGAAACACCTGGGACTTGAGCATCAGATTTCAAGGTGAAGATGTCCAGGTCTTCCTAGCCTGGCTAGGGGAAAAAAAATTGAGAGTGAGGGGTGAAAAGCCCTCAGGGGCTGAAGAGTCTGCCCCCTAGTTCTCAACTAAACAGGGCATCTGGTCTGGGAGCAGGAAGACTCACAGAGGAAGGGGTGAAATGCTGCCCAGAGCACAAGTCTCTTCCCAAAACAGGCAGGGGGGAAGATGGGGGGCTCTGAGCTGTGCCCAAGCCTGGCTGCCTGCTCACCACCACTCTGGGCACTGCAGGGGGGGATTGGGGAGATGGGGGTGGGTTGGGGGGGTGATTACAGGCAAACAGAGTGGAAAATGAAGCCCTTCAGATGGCAAATGAGTTTAATAGAAATGAGATGGGCAGAGGCTGTGATAAGAATGGCAATGCTGGGCAAAGGTGAGCTGATTCTCAAACAGGCCCAGCTAGGAAAACAGAGGGTGGGGGAGGTGATCAGCTTCACCCCTTGCCCTGAGGGGTGGCCAGGCTGCAGGGGGCAGGGTGCATACCCCGACACTCACCTAGAACCAAGAAGGCATAGGGACCCACAAGTGGTGGGGTGAAGTTAAAACATGAGTGACTGTGGTCAGACTTGCAGAGGAAGTTCTTGGCCAGCAAAAGGCACCAACTGGGGAGTCCAGTGTCCTAAAGACAAGTGTCTGCCTCTCTCAGAGGAGCTGGTCCCAGCTCTGCCTCAAGGCGTGAAGCAAAGCCCGCTTTGCTGAGAGTGTTAACCTGTGGGAGACCCCTTACCACGGGCAGGTCTCTGTCCCCTATGGGCAAGCACTGCCCCTCCTTATCCATAGGTCTTGGGAAGGCTTCCTTTGGGCCTCAGTGTGTGCATCTGTGAAATGGGGATAACAGTGTCCTCCCTGCCAGGCTGTACGAGAATCCGAATGAGACACAGTGCAGGTCACTGTCCGTTCCCAGCTGGGCCTCCATCCCTGAGGGCAGGGTGGAGACAAGCCCTTCCCTGGCCCAGGGGCTTAGACATCGTTTGCCAGGTGAGCTGGTGGTCACATCTTCACACCTCTCTAGATCCTGCACCCCCTCCCTGGCTGACTTCCCCACCCTCTGCTCCTTTCTTCCTCCTGCCCTTCCTGAAGCGGGCTGAGCAAGCTGGCACAGGGCAGCCCTCACCACACCCGGGCACGAGTTGGCCCTCTACCTTCACTGGGGCTCAATTTCCATCTGTACATGCTGACCCAGAGGTTCCTGTAGACACTCCAAGGGCTAATGGCTCTGGACAGGGAGAGGTTGTCCCAGATTCTGCCTCAGTCTTCATGGGTCATTTTGACCCGGGACACGGCACGCTGCCCAGCTCTCCTCCCAGCCGGATCCTGCTTGGGCCTCTGAATGGAGGTGAGAGGAAGAAGGCCACGGAGGAGCAGGAGCTACTTCCAGCACGATAACTATTAACCGGGCTGGCAGATTGAATTATACCTTTTCCAGTTCCTTACCCTATTGATCCGAGAGGACTCACATGTGTGAGCAGGCGTGTGCACCTAGCTTGCAGGGCTCTGGGGGCTCCAGTGCACGCGCTGAGTCAGTCAGCTTTGCAAACAGATGGTGTGCTGCCAGCTCAGGCCCTCCAGGAGGGAGCTGAGCTTGCCCCCAGCGCCCCACCCTGAGGGGTCCTGAACATGTGCTTGCGGCTTGGCCTGGCCAGGGCCACAGGGAGCAAAGGAAGGATGGGCTCCGGCGTGGAAAGAAAGGAAGAGAGATGGGACTGGCTGGGGCCCTTGGGAATGAAGGAGGAGGAAACTCCTCTCACAGTTTCTCAAGGAGGGGGCAAGTAGTCCAGGAGCCTAGATGAGGCCACAGGGACCCCAGTCTGAGAGAAAAAAAAAAAACAGTCCTGCTCTGGGGCCCATCTGAAGAGGCCGTGCATGACCCTGCTCTCACCTCTACCTCTCAACACCCCCTGCACTCCATCCTCTCTTTCCTGACTCTCCTTAACTCCTCTCACAGCCAGGCCAGTGTTCCCCTGAGTCCCCCTGCCTGGGAGTCTTCACTCCACAAGGGGCTGGTGAGTCAAGGGAGGCCGACCACCCTCTCTGTGGCCTCAAACACAACTCCTGGAGCTCCTAAAGATGGATGGTCTCTGGTTCCATATTTCAAAAGAGGTTCTAAGTCCATGAAGCAACTCCTGAGCCGTCCTGTGCATACACATCCAATACAACAACACCAGTGACACCAGCATTTCAACAGCCAGCCCCCACATGGGACACATGTGTGCATGTGCGCTCAATGGCTTCAGTCATGTCCGACTCTTTCAAAGCCCATGGACTGTAGGTTCATCTGCTCATGGGATTCTCCAAGCAAGAATACTGCAGTGGGTTGCCATGCCCTCCTCCAGGGGATCTTTCCAACCCAGGGCTGGAACCCGCATCTCTTATGTCTCCTGCATTGGCAGGCGAGTTCTTTAACACTAGCTCCACCTAGGAAGCCCACGTGGGACACACGTGTACACTCTGAAAAAGACAAGCAGTGTAGCAGGCTCTGGGCCTGGAGGCTCTTAGATGAGCTGAAGCCCCTGCAGGCAGGCCGCTTGCTCTCTCCCCACACCTGGTAGGTTAGGAACTGGCCTCAGCGGGAAGCTGGGGGTGGCTGGGGTCCCTCCTTCCACCTGACAGCCCTTTCGAATGTCTCACCTGTGTATGCATCACATCTGGAGGCTAAGGCTGACTCAGTGGCATTAGGAAGTCCTTTCTCCATCTAGCCTAAATCAAATCAACTGTCTATCCTTTCACTCAACAGATATTCTTGGGCAGGCGCTGAGGACCCAGTGGTCATGCCTTGGCAGAAGGAAGGAAAAATCTCCCGGGTCACCTGAGAACTGTGTGCTGGGTGCACTAAGGAGGAAGCGGCCTTGGTGTCTCCAGGGGTGGAGCGGGGAGAAGGTGTCCCGAGTCCCTGGGTGACTTACACCACGGCAATTCCCAGGATCCAGTTTTCCCAGCTGAACAGGAAATCCCCCTCCATCACTCTGCACCTAGTCCCAAGAATGTCTCTCTGAGCTCAAAGGGTGTGGCAACTTAGGTCCTGTCTCAGACATTGACTAGCTGAGTCCATCCTGAAACGGCAGTAATATTCTTGGCTGTTTCTCTGTCCACTTTCTCTTGGAAACTCCTTTCTACCCCTGAGGCATCCTACTCAGACTCCAGATCCTGCAAATTGCCCCAAATTCTACCACTAGGGTCCCTCCTGTGTCAGGCATTCTCTACATGGGGTTGCGTGCATCCTCAGTTGTGTCTGACTCTTTGTGACACCCCGGACTGTAGCCTGCCAGGGTCCTCTGTCCATGGAATTCTCCATGCAAGACTTCATTGCGTGGTTGCCATTCCCTTCTCCAGGGGAGCTTCCCAACCCAGGGATTGAACCCAAGTTTCTTGTGTCTCCTGCATTGGCATGTGGATTCTTTACCACTAGTTACCTCGGAAGCCCCCTACATGGGGGTTGCTATTAGATGAGCCCCAGCTCCAGCCAGGCCTCCCCGAACCACTCCTCCCCTCATCCCCAGACCCCAGGGGCTGAAGCTGGAGAGTCAGTGGGAGATGGGAGAGCTTCTGCCACCCTCCATGCAATCAGCAGAGGCTGGCAAAAATGAACTGTGAGTCCCGGGGCCTGGCCAGGGAAACACGGAGGCTAGAACATGAGGTCACCTGGCAGGGAGGCCCAGGGAAGGCCCACAGGGCCTCTGGGGCAGGACTGAGACAGGCCTCGGCCTTCAGACCACAGTCTTGAGTTTGCAGCGCTGAGCATCTGCTGGGGAAGGTGGGGAGATGCCACGGAGCTCTCCCTAGGAGACTGACCCAGATTTCTCTCCCTCTCGCCCTGCCACACAGGAACACCGGGTATGAGCGTGTGTGTGTGTGTATGTGTGTGTGTCTGTGGTGTGTGTGTGTGTGTGTGTATTATTCTCAGCTCTGGCAGGCGGAGGGGTGGGAAGGGAGGAAGCTTGTTGAAAGCTCTGGGAAATGAGAGAGAAATCCTCCCCAAATCCCTTGCTCTGTCACTAATAGCTAAAATATGCTCTTGACAACAAGGTGAAAGGCCCAGAAGACTCCGGCCTGACCTTGCCCCCGGGAGCTGCTGGCGCCCCAGGCCCGGCTGTTGAGGGAGGGCCCAGGCCTTGGGTGGTCAGAGCTGAGCCTCCACGCCACCCTCTGGCCTTCCTTTCTGGGTGGTGTCCCACAGGTCCCACGGATGCTGCCCTAGAAGGCAGTGAGCTCCTCGTCATGGGGTCTGTACAAGCGGCAGCGGGCAGGTACCTACCTGTCAGGAGCCCGTGACAGGCGCTTAGAGATGGGTGAGGAGGGAGCAAACACAAAAAAGAGCTAGATGGCCCCTCCCAGTCTGAGCTGTCCCCTTGATGCCACGCCTACCCACAGTGCCTGTCCCCAAGGGATTGGACCTTAGTATCTGGGGGCAGGCCTTGTGAGGGGGAGGGCCTTGTGAAGGGGCGGGCCTTGTGAGGGGGAGGGCCTTGTGAGGGGGAGGGCCTTGTGAGGGGGCGGGCCTTGTGAGGGGGAGGGACTCGTGAAGGGGCGGGCCTTGTGAGGGGGAGGGCCTTGTGAAGGGGCGGGCCTTGTGAGGGGGAGGGACTCGTGAAGGGGCGGGCCTTGTGAGGGGAAGGGCCTTGTGAGGGGAAGGGCCTTGTGAGGGGGAGGGCCTTGTGAGGGGAAGGGCCTTGTGAGGGGAAGGGCCTTGTGAGGGGGAGGGCCTTGTGAGGGGGCGGGCCTTGTGAGGGGGCGGGCCTTGTGAGGGGGAGGGCCTTGTGAAGGGGCGGGCCTTGTGAGGGGGAGGGCAGAGCTGCCCCCAGGCCTCCTAGACCCAGCCCCCGCGGGTTGGGGAGCTTTCTGGCTCGGGAGTGAGGATGAGGGTCGTGGGGGGCTGCTGGTTGTGGCCGGGGGCACTGGTGCACACATACACAGAATTATCCTGCCAGGTCACACTCCTTCAGACACACACACATGATGTACACAGAGACCTGAGTGTACACACAGAAGCAGGCTGTACACTCAAGCATGAGCTGGTAAACCCGTAGACCCACCAAGGATATGTTTGGTTCCCTCCTGGCTATGCTGGGCCCCCTGAGGCCTGTGAGAGAAATTTTCCCCAGAGGCTACTAGGGGCTCAAGCTAAATCCTTGAAACCCTTTCCATGGTAAGACTCGAGACAGAGGCCTCCTCCTTGGCCACATTCTAGGCTCCCTACCTGACCTCTGACCTCCACAGGCCCTGCATCACCTCCTCTCCAGCCAGGCCTTCTCTGTGCCAAACAAGGAGGCCACCCTGGCTCCATCCTGAACCCTGAGAGCTGGGGTGTCTGTCCTCCTCTCCAGCCAGGCCTTCTCTGCACCAAACAAGGCTCCATCCTGAGGGCCACCCTGGCTCCATCCTGAACTCTGAGAGCTGGGGTGTCTGTCCTTGCCAAGAACCCCAACATCCCGCTGAAGCGTGTTGTTGCTGTTCAGTCGCTCAGTCATGTCCAACTCTTTGCCACCCCACAGACTGCAGCACTCCGTCCTTCACCATCTCCCAGAGTTTCCTCAAACTCATGTTCATTGAGTCAGTGATGCTGAAGGGTGAGAGAAACGCTATGCTCACCTACTGCTTGTTTGAAACCCTGGGTGTGGCCTGCCACTGTCGGGCCTCAGTCTCCCTTCTGCCCATTAGGACTGACCAGCCTGGAGGGGCTGCTGGGAGGTCTGGAGATGTACAAGGGTGGATGCCTCCATGGTCATGGGCACCCTCCAGGCCAGCCGCAGCCCAGAGCACCTAGTTCCTGAGCCCGAGGCGACCTCCCAGCATGGTCAGGGGATCCTTTGTCCTCATACACACCCTCCATCCCCTCACCACGCCTGTGTGCACCACCACCCCTGGATGCTGACCCAGTCCACGCCTCACCCTGCACCAGGACGGAAAGGAGAAACGCTGAGCCACCCTGAGGCTGGGACCATCTGCAGAAGCCCTGGCCTCCGTCCTCACGTGCCCTGCCGTACATCTCCCCAGCATCTGCAGGGGAGACAGCGTGCACCCCTCCTTCCAACAGCGAGCCCTCCTCCGTCTCCACAGCCAGGCCCACTCGGTATTTTGTAATTGAACTCCTCGCCTTTTCCTGAATCTGCCCTGCTCTCTCAGGCTCACAGCCTCCACACAGGCTGTTCCTTTGCTGTGATGACCTTCCCTCTCTGTGAAATGCTTCCCTCTCCTTAATGACTCTTTTCAAATGTTTCCTCCTCTGTGCAGCCTTCGTGCCTCAATGTGCTTATACCCCCATGACGCTCTGGCACTGCCTCCATGGGACAAGTTTCACCTTGCACTGGTCAGATGTGCCTAAGCTCTTGTCCTGACCAGGCTGTGGGCACCCCAGGGCATGGCTGGGACCTGCACTCAGCATGCTTAAGGCCCTCCAAAGGGCCTGGCATTCAGTACCCAGGACCCAGCAAGTATTTATTGAATAAATGAATGGACAGTGCGAGCATGTGAACATCCTTGCCAAGGCCCAGCATAAGCTGAGACACAGCTTTGAAGGTCTCTTTCGAGGGGGGCAGATTACTTTAGGGAGTCTTGCAGTCAGACACTGGTCCCTCACTCAGCAGACACCACCAGCAGGGCATACGATGTAGGAAGCTCCATCCTCAGAGAGTGCACAGTGCCCTTGGGAGCACCAGAGAGCCTTGGAGGGGAGCCATCTGCACGACGCAGAGTTCAGAAGAGCGTGTTGTTGCCACCACTACCCTCGTTTGCCGACTATGAGCACCTGCTGCAGGGCCAAGGAAGCTATTGCCCCTGCCTGCCCTAGGAGCTCATGAAGTAGAGATGCAGGTAGAGGAAATGACTTGATGGGCTAAAACTCGAAGCAGGAGAGGGTGGCTTGGGAGCCACGCATCCTGGTTCATGCTGTCCACCACTTAGCAAGCCGTGATCTTGGGCAGCTAGCTTAATTGCCTTGCATCTCAGTTTTCCTCATCTGTAAAATGGGGATGCTATGTGTATTTATTCCATAGGGTTCCTATGAGGATCAAATGCTTACAAGCTGCTTTTAACAGTGCCTGGAACAGAATAAGTACCCAAGGAACAAGAACAGCCACTATTGTTTGTTTCATCATTAGTTAGATGGCAACCCACTCCGGTACTCTTGCCTGGCAAATCCCATGGACGGAGAAGCCTGGTGAGCTACAGTCCATGGGGTCACAAGAGTCGGACACGACTGAGCATGCATGCAGACTAGGCATGCAGAGAATGGGCAGGCTGGCAGCAATGGAGTTGGAGAGATGTCTAGGGCTGAGGAAATCAATCTGTTCAGAGGATGTTTGGTGTGGCTTTTTCTGCTCAAGGAAGCAAAGGATCTACAGAGATCTGGGCAGAGGGACCCTGAGGGAGGTAAAGAGGGGATGGTGTCAGCGGATGGATAAGGAGGTTCCTAGGGGTCTGGGAGTCCTCACGTCAGCCCTTGTGTGACATACATAGATGAGAGGAAGTGTGCCAGGCCCTGCAGGAAGGGGTGGTGCACGCCTTGCCTAGGAGGCCAGCATAAACAGGGAGATGCAGATCTGAGTGTGGCAAGGCTCGGGGTGGAAGTAGGGGGCATTTTTCCACCTGGAGGAGAAGGGCAGAGGGCTGAGGAGCTGGTCTCCCACCTCTGGCTACCTGGGAAGTCCTCCTGGAGGCTTCCTGAGCTGTGAAGACATTAGGCTGAAGCTATAGGTAAAGGGTTCACATACAGGGAGGAGAAGCTGGTGATCTTGCTTGAAGCCCAGGTTCACTGTGCAACTTCAGGCATGTCTTTTTAGCCTCTCTGGGCCTCAGTTTCCTCATCTGCCAAATGGATACATTAATTTCCCAGGAGGTGTAAGCCACTATATCCTCCTAGCCGTCCTGGTAGGACAGGGAGGGGCGAGGGGCCATGGGGTGAAGGGGGCAACCTGGAAAATGAACTGTCTTGGGATACACAGGATAAGGAGTACTCTAACAGTCTGTGCTCAAGGAGAACAAGTGCCTGGGGAGGAGAGAAGAGCTGTCGACCTTCTGCTCAGCCCCCCCTTCTCCTTCTCCCTACCTCAGACCCCCCCCACAACATCAGCCATGTCAGTGTGACATTAACTGGCTGACATTAATAAGCCAGAGCTCCTCCACTTGCCTGCCAGACTGAGCCTCAGCCGTGGAAGAATTGCTAATTACAGCCACAATAAGGAAATATCAATGTTGGACATCAATATTATTGCCTCTTGCGTCCCTTCCTGTTGATTTGAGATATCCAGGGCTGACAACATTGAATGATGACAGAGAGGAGGAGAACTCCATGTGGAGAAGGGAACACCCTTCAGTTTGATTCATTCATGAAACCAGGGCCCGTTTCCTCTGAGCAGGGTCTCCTTTACCAAGGACCAGGGCCAAAGCTGCAGGTAAAGGGTTCATACACAAGGAGGAGAAGTTAATGATCTTGCTTGAAGCCTGGGTTCACTAGGCAACTTTAGGTATGTCCTTTTGCCTCTCCAGACCTCAGTTCCTTCATCTGCCAAATGGGTACAATAATTCTAATCCTGCCTACCTTGTGCAATATGGAGGAGTGACTGAAGCGCAAAAGCAAGGCTTTAGAAGGGTGCCCTTCAGTGCAAACACAGAGGCTTCATGGGCCAGAGGAGACAAGTGAGACGAGGGTTAGAGGCTCAGGGGCCCGAACAAAGAGACAGACGTGTCCCAGTTCAACGAACTCTCAGAAGCAAAGGTGCTCCCCTGTGGCCCCACTCAGAACTCCAAACAGACAATAAGCCAGAGAAAAGAGAGGCAAAGCTTGACTCATGTGCGGCGCACCAGCTGCCACCTCTGAGCCCCTGAGCTTGGGAGGACTTCAAGGCTTTCAGTGCAATCCCAAGACCCTGAAGACTCCCAAGGTGGGTCACAGACAGAAGTCACACACAGGGTGGACTTCCACCCACCAAGAGGGTCTCCTAGGCAGCCAGCCTGGAATCACAGAACAGGGCACAGCAGAGAAGCACCTTCAGGGACAATCCAGACAGTGGTGTGAAACGCACTGTCCGTGCCAGGGTGCATCTCAGACACAGGCGTGTGTAAGCACACACACTCAGAACACACATGCACGACCAGGTTCACCAATGAATGTGCAGAGGCTAAACAGGCAAACACACTCCATGCACACCACAGACACACACGCACGCAGCCTGTCTTAGGCGCAACACCAAGCTTCTTCCTAGTCCATGGAAACCTCTCCCTGTAGAGAAGGAAATAAAAAGCCCCATGTGGCCTTCCAGGCTCATGTGGCCTCTCAAGCTGTGGCCCAGCCAAGCAGCAGCGATTAGGTGGCTGGGAAGCGAAGCCCAGCATGGCCTGAATATTTCACGGGAGATTTTGCTTCACAGAAAATCCCTTCTTTGCTCCATGCATGTCAGGGTATAATTACCCATTAGGTAGTGGAGCAGAAACCTGGGAAGATGTGCGTGCAGCTCTGAATCTGGGCCCCTCGCTTTGCCTTGCCTGCGGGCCTGGTTCCAGCCTGGTGGGGCCCAGCCCCCCTCTCACCCGCCCCTGAGGAATGCCATTTGGGACACAGGGTGTCCTGGCTCAGGGTCACCTCTGTCCTAAGTTCTCAGCCTCTGTCCCTAGCTCAGAAAGGGACAGATCCTTTTGCCCACGCACTCCCCACCCCCAGCTCTCTCTGTAGGGGCTTAAGACTGTCTGGCTCATCTCACTCCCTCATCTTTCCCCTTCTCCTCTCAGTTCATCAAACTGTTTCAGCTCCCTGAACAAACAGAAAAGACAGAAAGGAAAATGAAAACAGAGAACAGAGAAGAATGAGAAAGAGAAGATGGAGGGGAGGTACACACTAGAGGAAGAAGAGAGGGCCCTTCTGCTGCTCCCTGGAGTTCTCATCCATCCCCTACCTCACGAAGGCTCAGCCAACAAAGGAGAGAAAGGGGAGGGGGCTTCAAAACTCCAGACTTTTGCTTCCCACAGGGAGCACTCTTCCTCACTCCTTTTCCCTAAAAAAAAAGGTCCACTCAGCTTAAACTAAACTCAGGTGGCATCTCCTCCAGGAAGCCCTCCGGAGTCCTCCCTAGGTGAGGAGGCTTCCCTGGCTCCTACAGCCCCTGCGTCTCTCCATCACTGTCCTGTAGCAAGGGCTGGAAGCCTAGATGCCTACAGGGACCAGAGGGGAAATGACAGTGAGTAAAGGGGTGTAAGTCATGCAGTCAGGAGCTGGGTTAAGACTCGAGAAGGGGAGAGCTCGTGGCCTGCCTAAGGCATCAACACCAGGTCACTTTATGGCCCAGTGATTCCACTCCTGCGAGAAACCCAAGAGAATGGAAAACATGTTCCCACAAAGTCTATGACACAGATGTCCACAGTGCTAGTATTCCTAATTGCCCCCAGGTGGAAATACCTAAATGTCCATGAGCGAATGAATAAACAAAATATGGAATATCTGCAGACTGGAGTATTATTGGGCCATAAAAGGGGTTGAAATACCGACACGCACTACAACATGGATCAACTGAAACCATTCAGTTATGGGCAAGAAGCTAGTCACAGAAAGCCATCTCTTGTATGATTCTATTTATATCAAATGTCCAGAATAGGCAAATCCATAGAGACAGACAGAAGCTTAGTGGTTGCCAGGGCTTGCTGGGTGGAGACAGGAGGAATGACTGCTAATGGGTACAGGGTTTCCTTTTGGGGTGAGGAAAATGCTCCGGAATTAGTGATGATGGTTGCATAATCTTGTGACTATACTAAAAAAGACTGAATTGTACACTTTAAAGTGGCCCGTTTTATGGTATGCGAATTATATCTCAATGAGAAAAAACAAATGGTTTAAAATGGAACAAAACATATCCATCAGCCACATCCCTGGCTGGGGCCTCCAGTTTTCAACTTCTAGTTTATACATCTGTCTCTTCTGCAAGAATGGGGAGTCAGCCCTACCTGAGGCCAGCCCCTCAGTGGTCCCCAGAGCTGGCATTCCACAGGCAGGCACTTGAGCCACAACAGTGACCATGGCAGCATGTGAACGCAGGCCACATTTCATGTTTCACACAACCTCCCTCAGAGGGCCCTGGTCCAGTAACTCAGGCAAGGACCCCTGAGGCCCAGGTTCAGGGTTGACTGAAGTAGGGTCACACGACAAGCTGGAGACAGAACTTTGAAGCCAAGCCTCCCAAGCCAGCGCAGGATGATCAGGGCCGCTGGTAACCAGCCTCTGGTGGACAGAGGAAGTTGGACACAAAAGCATGGGCATTTCTGCCACTGTGTCCTGCCCAGGCCTCAGATTCAAGCCTAGCCGCCAGATCTGGGCACTGTGGTGAGCCCCTTGCTCCTCTCTCCTCTGTCAGCACCACCCCCAGGAGCCCACAGTTACTTCCCACAAGTCCCAGGCATGGCCAGCACCATGACCTAGATGTCCAGCCCTCAGAGGCCTGGACACGTAGGTTGCCAGGGGCAGAAGCTGAGCCTCTTGTAGAATGGCCTTCTGGTGTGGAATGACCAACGATCCCCGGACTGAGAAGTGCTAAACTGGACAGCCCTGGGCAAAATGGGACGGGTGGCCACAGTGCCTGAGAGGTCCATCTCCTTTCTCAGGCCCAGGGCAGGCCGCAGAGTATGGGGGCTCCTTTCTTCAGAAGCCTTTCACCCCTTCCTCTCACACTCACTTTCTCCTCATCTTGGTCATCCTTCCTTCTAGAACCATCCATCAGCAGAAAGGAGCCCTCTCTCTCAGCTTCCCCTTCAGGTCCCTCAAGGGCAGCAGGTTCCTGGCACTAGCCCCATGAGCCCCTGTGTTTGTGAAGACACCCTGGGAGCCACTGACTGGGTGAACAAGAGGAGAGGCCGGGGTGAGGCCGTTTACTGCTCCTTCAGTCACGGCCTCCCTGTAAATTGTCAGCTCCCAGAGGGCAGGAACCTACCTCTTGTTCAGTTCAGATGTGCCTAGTCTAGATGACTAGGTGCCCATTTGCTGAATGAATGACTGGGTCTATTTTCCATTCCAAGCATTCCTACAGTAGGTTTGAACTGCTAAAGAAGGCTTCAGGTGGCCATGAAGGCCTCCTCCCTCTGACCCCTCATACCTCCCAGCCACCCCTTAACTCACTGACAGTCCCCATGCCTGGCACCTCCAGAGACCCCCAGCCTTCGCTCCCATAGGACACCGTTCTGGAGTCTCTCTCAGGCCTGTTCTTGGGCACCAAGCTCAGTGAAGTCTGACTTCATCACTATCTGTCCCCTTCCGTGAGGCTCTCTCCCCAGCTGAGCCCTGGAACACCTTAGGGAGGGTGTGCAGGTGAGAAGGAGGGAAGAGCTGGAGTGGGCCCAACTGCAGGTTGCCCAGGACCTGGGTCATCCTCGAGATGGAAGGGTGTCTGGGTGTCTCGGGGTCTGTCGGCAGCACCTGGGTGCGAGGCCAGGGCTAGCAGAGGAGAGGAGGGGAGGGGAGGGAGGGGAGGGGAGAGAAGGGACAAGACAGGGAGGAACAGGGGGGATGAGGGAGAAGCTACTCTCAGCCCCGGAGTCCCAGGAAGGCCGAGTCAAAGTTCAACACAGTGATGAACGCGCAGGACAGCCGGTCACACTTAGACACAAATATCCCCCAGAGATGCAGATCACCGCCCCACGGTTCAGAGTGATAAAGGGGGAGAGAAGGTCCTCCTAACCCTGTTCAGACAGTGACCTTGAGCCTGGTCACACACTGTGTGCCCACGCTGTTCATACAAGGAGCCCCAACTGTCCTCCCACACGAAGCCCAGGCCCTGGTCCCATAACTCTCCTCACGCTCTGAGCCTGAAGCCTGTTCACACGCTGAGCCTCGACCCCCCTCGCACACAGGGATCCCCCACCCTCCTCACACAAGGGGCACCAACCCTGGTCATACACTGAGCTTCGGCCCTCCTCTCACACTGAGCCCCGACATTCTTCAAGTGGAGAAACCAGACTCTGGCCACAAATGGAGCCCTGACTCGGGTCACACATTGAACCGTGGCTTTCCTCATGCATGGAGTTCTGATCCTGGTCACACAGGGACCCCCCACCCTCCTCACACAAGGAGCACCAACCCTGGTCACACGCCGAGC
Source organism: Bos indicus x Bos taurus (assembly GCF_003369695.1). Lineage (NCBI taxonomy): Eukaryota > Metazoa > Chordata > Mammalia > Artiodactyla > Bovidae > Bos > Bos indicus x Bos taurus. The sequence goes on from NC_040096.1 coordinate 32,879,160, forward strand.
ACGGCCCCTCACTAAAAGCTGACCCCTGAGCCTCCTCACACATGGAGCCCTGACCTTGATCACAAACTGCACTCTGACCATGGTCACACTCCAAGCTGACCGTCATCACGTGCTGAAGCCTCTACACAAATGGAGTCCCAGCCCTCCTTACACAAGGAGCACCAACCCTGGTCACACACGGAGCCCCGACACTAGTTACAAATTGAGCCCTGACCCTCCTCACACATGGAGCCCGGACCTTGTCCCACATGGAGCCCTGACCCTCGGGGCAGACTGACGCTCAAAGATACGGAGGAGGTTCCAGCAGCATCAGCCTTTCACCTCCCCCATTCCTCAGGCCTGGGTGACAGACACCGTGTCTGGGTGTCTGAGACAGAGCTCAGCTCTGAGTGACTGTTGGCAGCTGGTGCCCAAGGTGGCTCATGGTGGCTGATTTCTTGACCTTCTCAAGACCAAGACTGAGCAGGTGACAAGCTCCTCTGTGTCCAGGACACAGCATGTGTCTAGTAGACACCAGGTCCTCTAGGAGCCCCAGCCCCAGGCTTCCATGGCGAAGCTGCCATGCCCATCCCTTCCCCTCCCCAGCCCAGCAGAGCTTGCTCCCTTGCTCCTCCTCATCCCTTCCCCTCTCCACAAGGATCCAGCTCTACCTCCCTCTCTTCCAGGAAAAAGCTGTGAATTCCTAGGTAACTGTCCCCTCTGCCTTCCCCCTCCCCCCCCCTTCCCCTCTCCTTAGTGAAGTTGCTCAGTCGTGTCCGACTCTTTGCGACCCCATGGACTGTAGCCTGCTAGGCTCCTCAGTCCACGGAATTTTCCAGGCAAGAGTACTGGAGTGGGTTGCCATTTCCTTCTCCAGGGGATCTTCCCAACCCAGGGATAGAACCCAGGTCTCTCACACTACAGGCAGACGCTTTACCATCTGAGCCACCTCTTCCAGGAAAAAGCTGTGAATTTCTAGGTACCTGTCCCCTCCGCCTTCCCCCTTCCCCTCTCCTGGCCTTCCCCAGCCCACATACACATGCAACAGGCCCCCATTCAGTGTCCTCAGCTGACTGTCAGTTAATCCCTGCAGAGGTGTTAGCTGATAATTAAGACGTTAGCTGAGAACTTAACATGTGATTCCGTGCCAGGAGTATTTTGGTTTTAACAGGTTGCTCTTTGAAATGGGAAAACCTTCAAGACCCAGCCAAATGGCAGACGGGGGATGCTGGGGGGGGGGGGGGTTGGGGGGGGAGGATATTTTGTGCCTGGAGCCCTTCCAGCCTTCCTGAAACCCACTCTGTCTCACCTCCCCTGTCATGGGATGGACAGAACTCAGGCATCGGAGCTGCCTCCCAGGCTTTCTCCACCTCCTTAGAGTTGATGCCACTGGACACGTGATGAAACCTCAGTGAGCCTCAGTTGCCTCATCTATAGATGGGTTTATAGAATACCAGCCTTGCAGGACTGTAACAGCACACAGGAGGCCCTCCACCCTTCAGAGCTCCCACCATCTCCAACTTCCCTTTGCTTCTTCCTTCCACACCTCTCACCTCCTCACACTCTACCCCTAATCAATGGCCAAGTCTATTCTCTGAACCCCCTACCATCTTTCCCCAGGCCACGATCAATGGAATCAAACAGCAAGGCCTGGACAGACATGAGATTGTGGGGACACTTTTCAGATGATGGGAAAGGAGCTTCAGAGCAAAGAGAAAGGACAGCTCACTCAGTAAACAGTGTCCAAACAACCGGCTAGTCATTTGGAGGGAAACTGCTTAGATAGCTATCCTCAAACCACACCCATAGAAACATTCTGAATGAACCAGAAATCTAAATATTTTTAAATATTATGCGTGCTGCATGCTCAGTCGCTTCAGTAGTAACTGACTCTTTGCAACCCTGTTGACTGTAGCCCGCCATGAGAGCTCTGTCCATGAGATCCTCCAGGCAAGAATACTTGAGTGGGTTGCCATCTCCTCCTCCAGGGGATCTTCCCGACCCAGGGATCAAACATGCATCTCTTACATCTCCTGCATTGGCAGGTGGGTTCTTTACCACTAGCGTCACCTGAGAAGCCCCTTATATATCATAAAGAAGTAGAAAACAACATAAGACAACTTTTCAAAACTTTTCGGTGGGTAATGCCAGAAACTCTAAAGGAAAATAGTGATGGACTTGACCGCAGGACCATTTCAAACTTTTAAGGGGTTTTTAAAAAAGCTCTATAAATTGAAATGACCAAAAAACAGCCACAAAACTGTGAAAAAAATTTGCAACATATGGCAGGTAAAGGGTTAAATCTCTCATCCTCTTATAAATCAATTTGCTCTTGCAGGTCAATAAGATGCATTTCACACACTCTCCCACCAAACAAGGTTGCCTGTGACCTCCCCACGGCTAATGCATGATCAATGCTCAGTCTGCATTGTACTCGACCTCATGCTTGAAACATGCCTCGCCCTTGGCTTCCAGGATAGCATACCTGGCTTTCTTCCACCTCACTCATTGCACCTTCCCAGTCATCTTTTCGGTGCCTCCTCAGCTCCCTCACTTCAGACCAAAGGAGGCTCCAGGACCGGGCCTCTGGTCCTTCTCTTTTGTACCTCTGTGCTGCATTTAGTCGCTCGGTTGGGTCCCACTCTTTGCGACCCCAGGGACTGCAGCCTGCCAGGCTTCTCTGCCATGGGGATTCTCCAGGCAGGAATACTGGAGTGGGTTTCCATGCCCCCCTCCAAGGGATCTTCCCAACTCAGGGATCGAATCTGGTCTCCCACATTGCAGGTGGATTCTTTACCATCTGAGCCACCAGAGAAGCCCAAGAATACTGGAGTGGGCAGTCTATCGCTTCTCCAGAGGATCTTCCCAACCCGGGAATCAAACCAGGGTCTCCTGCACTGCAGGCAGATTCTTTACCAGCTGAGCTACGAGGGAAGCCCTTTGCACCTATACTTACTCCCTTCATGCTCTTATCCAATTTCATAGCTTTATGCTGATGACCATGTATTTGTATCTCCAGTTCAGACCTGGGCCCTGAACTTCACCCTCATGTCCATTTCTACTTAGATGTCTACTAGCATCTCACACTCTACCTCTCCACAGCCGGGGCCCACCTGGGCGGTGTACCAAGCCCCACACTCAGCAAGGTCCCAGGCTTAGTTTAATGCTCTACTCTCAGAACTTTGAAATTCTTGATATTATTTTTTAAACAAAAAGCCATACATTTCATTTAGCTCTGGCTCCCATACATCATGTAGCTGGTCCCGTCCATAGCCGAGCTCCTCTCCTCCCCTACATCAAACCCACTCTTAATCAACTCACTCTGCTCTGTGGATGGCAGCAGTCCCATCCTTCTCCCTACTTGGGCCAAAACCTTTGGAATCACTGTTATGGATTCAATGTTTGTGTCTCCCAAAATTCGTACTTTGGAACCCCAACTCCAAATGTGATGGCGTTTGGAGGTGGGATGTGATGTGGGTTAGATGAGGTCATGAAGGTGGGGCCCTCATGATGGGATTGGTAACCTTATAAGAAGAGGAAGAGACACCAGGGCTCAGTCTCTCCGTGTGCACACAAAAAAATCACATGAGCATACAGTGAGATGGTAGTCATCTACAAGCCAAGTAGAGGGTCCTCGCCAAGAACTGTGTCTGCCAGCACCTTGATCTTGGACTTCCCAGTCTAAAGAAGTGTGAGAAATAAATGTGTGTTGTTTAAGCCACCCAGCCTATGGTATTTGATTATGGCAGCTTAAAATGACTAAGACAGTAATCTTTGGCTCTCTCTCTCTCTCACATACACACACACACCACCTCATCCAATCTGCCAGCAAATCCTATTGGCTCTACCATTAACATGTACTCAGAACCTTTTCACTTCTTCCCACTTCCATCAAGACCCCCTAGTCCAAACCCCACCATCTCTTCCCTGGATCATCACAACCGTCTACCGCCTGATCTGCCTGCATCCATTCTAGCCCCCTTCAGTAGCCGGAGCGATCTGGCTAAAATGAAATTCAGATTGTGTCATACCATTAGTCAGAACCTTCCATGTCTCCCTGATTTCCCCACTTCATTCCGAGGAAAAGCCCAGGCCTTAGGGTGCCCACCAGGCCCTGTGAGGTCTGGCTCTTGATCCCTCTCTGGTCGCACACTCCACTCTCTCCCTCCCTCACCCTGTTCCAGCCACACTGGCCTTCTCCCCGGGCCCTGAACAGGCCAGGCCTACCCCTAACTCAGGGACCCAGACATCTGTATGACTCATTCTCTCGCCTCCTACAGGTCTTTTCTTTACTGCCGTCTCCCAGCGAGGCCTTCCTGACTGCCATAACCAAGTGTCCCAACACTTCTCATCCCCACCCTGCTCGCTTTTCTTCTCATTAGCACTTAGCACTCATACACACACTAGATTTCACTTGATTATCTGTTTTTCCTTGGCTGTCTCTCCTTCACAAGAGCTTAAGTTCCACGGAGCAGGGATTTTGTTTTGTTAATTTTGTTCACTGTTAGGTCCCTAAACAAAACAGTATCCAACACGTGGTAGATGCTCAATTAATGCTTACTGAATAAAGGGACAGATGAATAGACGAATAAGCTGAGGATCTGACATGAATAAGCACTTGATAAACAGGCAAACAAACTGAAATGGCCAAAGAACACACACGAATATGCCCAATCTCATTGGTGATCAAAGAAATGTAAAATCAATCAGCTTTACCTACCAGGTTGGCCCGGATTTAAGTGTCAGGCTGGCAAGGGTGTCTTGTATGTGACAAGTCAGCACAAGTTTCTGGAAGTTGATCTGGCCTGTGGGTCAAACCTGGAAATGTGCGTGCCTTCTGACCCAGGCAGTCCACTTCCAGAAACACCCTCAAAGGACCCGTAGCACAAGTGCACACAGATGTAGGAACTGGGAGTTTCCCTGAGTGAAGTTTATAAATAACCAAACACCAGAAACAATCTAAATGGCCCCGGACAGGATTAATAATTGATAACATAACTTAAAGACTATCCATACAATGGGCGTAAAAGGAAGGGAAGAACACTAGAATGATCTATACAATAATATTAAGTGAGAAATCAAGCGACAGGGCTGTATAACTAGTGTGATAGTTTTTCCTTTTAAAATATGTTTCTAAGCACATAGAAACAAATCTGGAAGGATATGATATATGGAACTAGTTAGCAGGGGCTAGCCTTGGCAAGGAAGAGATTTTGGGAAGAGCGTGAACTGCATACTTTAGATACTTCTACAGGGACTTCCCTGGTGGTCCAGTGGCTAAGACTTTGCCTTCCAATTCAGGGGATGTGGGTTTGATCCCTGGTCAGGGAGCTAAGATCCCCATGCCTCACAGCCATAAAGTAGAAAGAATACTGTAACAAATTCAATAAAGACTTTAAAAATGGTCCACATTAAAAAAATCTTAAAAAATAATCTATCTACATTCTTAGATCAATAGGTAGATATAGGGAACATATGACCTTAATAGTTGGAAAAATTATTCCACCTGAGGAGAAAACACATCCCTTGTCTCCCCAGTGCTGAAGGATGCAGAAATAGGACATTCTAAGCCCTCATTATCTGGCCCTGCCTCATCCCTGTTATCCCACCCACCTCCATCCCCAAACCCCAGCACTCTGGGTTCCAAGCTCACGAAACAATTTTCTATTCCTGGTTCCTCTCACAGCTCCACACCTGTCTCACAGCTCCGTTCACAGGCACAAAGGCCCAGCTGACCCCGCACAGTGACCCCCTCAGCCTGAATTCTGCTGTCAGAGAGCCAGAAGGGCGAAAACAAGGACCCCAAGAGCACCCTTCACAGCCAGCCCTGCAGCCTCTAGCGGGAACCCCAGGTCTCTGCCCCAGGGATGGCTTGCAGGATCTATTTACTGTGGCCTGAGCAGGCTTGACCGCCCCTGGCTCCAGGGCTCCCTCTGTAGGCCATGGACACAGCTGCTCTGAGGGTGCCAACATGAGCCCAGCAAAGCGGGGACTGAACAGAGGAAGAGGGGGCTGGGGTTTCAGCTCCCATTAACATCGCCACATTGAATCAATAAAATCACAGGTCCCATGCAATATTTGGGACATACTTACGATGAAAAATGATCTGTTGTCTTTCTGAAGTTCACATTGAGCTGGACATCTTGTATTTTTTCTGGCAAGCCTAGCTCCCACCGCATCCCAGCTCTTGACCCCAAGCAGAAAGCCTCTACTGGGGCACCCAGGAGCAACCGAGAAATGTCCTCTCTCGGGCCCAACGCAGAGGGATTAAAAGGGATTAAAAGTGAGCAGGGCTCTTCTCGGTGCCAGAAACAGCGCCTCTGCCCTGGGGGTGTCCTGTAGACAGCAGGGACCTTCCAGAGTAAGAGCCCCCACTCACAGAAGCACACACACCAGGCGAGTGAAGACGGCAGCGCCGGCAGGGAAAAGCCAGTGACAGCAATGGATGAGAAACCTCATAGGCAAAAGCTCCCACCGCTGAAAGAGCTTGGCAGGTGTGTACCACGAAGGATCCTTAACCAGCTGCAGACAGCGATATGTGGGAGCCACACGGGGGCCTCTCCGTGTCTCGGGGATGAGGCCTGGTTTGCAGGCGTTGCTGCTGAGGCGGCCTGCCTCTTGGAGGTCTGGAACTCCTCCCCAGGAGGCCCTGAGGGGGCCTGGGGGCTTCAAACCCCACGCCATGTGCCCACCCCCCCAATCGTCCAAACAGGGGCTCATCCACCCAGTGCCCGAGGACCCTACTCTTAGAGTCCTCCCACCCACTGCAGAGACACAACGAGGGAGAGCCTACCTCCATCTCCCCCTACCTGGGTCAGACGGCTCCGGGAGGCAAACAGCCGGGCCTCTGGGGGCCGGGGGCGTGGCAGGGGGAGCTGCGGCCCGTCCGTCTCGGTCCCAGCATGCACTGCGGGGAAGAGCAGGGAGGTGAGTGCGGACAAACACTGGGCCTCTGCAACCTGGGGGTGCCCAGCTCAGCATGCGCCCCCCGCCCCCGAGCAGATCCTGACCCTCTGCCCCCGGGGGCTCAGTGCTGCCTCCCACTTCAGCGAGGGGCCTTCTGCCACCTGTCTCCCTGCTATCTCCTGGCTCCCTCGAATAGCCCCCCAGGTCTGGCATTTGAGGCCTTGTCCAAACCCCTCACTTTTCATCATCTCACACTGTCTTCAATAGGTCAGGCCCACCTCGGCAAGTTTTGTTCACCACACACACACACACACACACACACACACACACACACACACATAGACAGTTCTACCTCATTCTCTCTAAGATTCCCTCTGCCACCCAGCAACCCTTTCCCCTGCCTCCTGGAAGCTTCAACTACATGTCCTCACCCCCAGCACCTCACCCCAGCATGGCTGGCCTCTGCCCCACCATTGCACACAATACCCTCTGCCAGGATCCCCACTCGCCAGGCCAGTCCTCCTGCCCCAGCTGCTGGGCCTCTGGCCAACTGAACTCTCCCTCCTGTATGAGGCTCCTGACCCACACTCCCCTCATTTTCACCACTCCTCCTCACACATGGCCCCCAGCTGCCATGTTCCCTCCTTTCTCCTCCCTGGACCACTTACCCACACCTGTGTTTCAGTAACCCTCTGTCCATGCCCCCCAGGGGATTCCATCATGCCTGGAGGAGAGTCGAGGCCCCTGACCTGTCTCCCGCCCTCTCCTCCCTCCCTCAGCTCCAGCTGCAAGGCCCGCCCTGCAGCACACCCCACTCCAGCTCCACACAGGCCTGGCTCCTCCTCAGCCAGGTTCAGCTCAAGGCACCTCCTCAGACAGCCTTCCTTGACCACCCTGCACAGGAACCGCTCCTTCCCCGAGTCACACTACTCTGAGTGACTAACGTGTCATTCGGTGTTCCCTATCTCAACAATCCCACGGCGAGCTTTATTTCCAGTCAGGTTAATTGAGGTACAATTTACTTGCAGTAAAATTTACCCTTTTTTAGATAAAGAATTCTAGTGAGGATGTGGAGAAAGGGGAATCCTTATGCACTGTTGGTGGGAATGGAAATTGGTGCCGCCTATGGAAAACATTACGGAGGGTCCTCAAAAAATTAAAAATAGAACTACCATGTGATTCAGCAATTCCACTTCTGGGTATATAGCCAAAGGAAATGAAAACACTATCTCAAAAAGATAGATGCACTTCTGTGTTCACTGCAGCATTATTTACAGCAGCCAGCATGTGGAGACAACATAAGTGTCCATCAGTGAATGAATGAATGAAGAAGGTATGAGATATATACATATACATCTATATGATAAAATTATTCAGTCAGAAAAAATAAGGAAATCCATTTGTGACAACACGGATGGACCTTGAAGGCATTATGCTGAGTGAAATAACTCAAAGACAAATACTGTATTGCAGAATCTAAAAAAATAGAAATAAAAAACTAAACTCTTAGGAAAAGAGATCAGACTTATGGTTACCAGAGCCAGAGGGTGGGTGGAGAAGGAATTGCAGGAAGGGGGTCAAAAGGGCTTCCCAGGTGGCACTAGTGGTAAAGAGCCTGCATGCCAATGGAGGAGACTTAAGAGACTCTGGCTCGATCCCTGGGTTGGGAAGATCCCCTGGAGGAAATGGCAACCCACTCCAGTTTGCCTGGAGAGCCCCATGGACAGGGGAGCCTGGTGGGCTACAGTCCATGGGGTTGCACAAAGTCGGACACGCCTAAAGCAACTTAGCACGGCACAGCAGGGTCAAGAGGTACAAACGTCCAGTTATAAGATAAGTACGTGCCAGGGATAAGCACAGCATGATGACTATAGTTAGCACTCTGTTACACACGAAAGTTACTAAGAAAGTAGATCCTCAGAGTTCTTATTACAAGAAGAAAACCTTTTTTCTTCTTTCTTTTCTTTCTATATATCTATATGAGATGATGGATATTGGGCGGTAATCATTTCACAATATATGTAAATTAAACCATAGTACCGTACACCTTAAATGTCTACAGTGATGTATATTGATTATTTCTAAATAAAACTGGAACAAACTTTACACTTTTTAGTGCACAGTTCTGAGCTTCGATAGCTGTATATAGCTTGTTACCACTACTGCAATTAAGATAAAAAACAATTCTATTAACCATCCATATCTGAAAGTCTCCATGAGTTGTCCCCTTTGTAGTCAACTCCCCCTATCCCTGCCTCTCATAACCACTGATCTGCTTTCTGTCTCTATAGTTTTGCCTTTTCCAAAATCTCATACAAATGGAATCACCCATATGTAACCTTCTGAGTCTGGCTTTGTTCATTTATCAAATAATGCATTTGAGATTTATCTGTGTTGTTTCTTGTACAAGAATTTCATTCTTTTTTTATTGCTGAGTAGTATTCAATTGTTTATCCATTCACCAGCTGAAGGACATTTGGATTTTTTCCAATTTGGGGTGATTATGAATAAAACCACTATAAATATTCACATACAAGTGTTTCATGAACATAAGTTGTTATTTCTCTTGGGAAAATACCCAGCAGTAGGATTCCCCGGTCATACAGTAAGCATATTTTTAACTTTATAAAAAATAGCCAGACTTTTTTCCAAAGTGACTGTGCCATTTTTCATTCCCACTGGCGACATACGAGAGTTTCAGTCACTCTGTACCCTCACCAGCAGTTACCATTGTCAACTTTGTAAAAGTCAATGTTAGAGATAAGCAGTGGTATCTCATTTTTTTGGAGGGGGTGGCTATCAAATCCAAGTTTTTGGGGGGCATTTGTAGAATTGCTTTAACTCTCATTGTCATTTTGATTTGCATTTCCCTACTGACTCATGAAGATGAGTGATTTTTTTTAAATGTACCTGACTTGTTTTAGTACCATCACTATCTGAAAGTACATCTTGATTTAATTCTGTTTATTTTCCATTTCTCCCATCATATGTGAGAGCAGGGACCGTGAGATCTACTCCTGCAATATCTGGAACGGTACCTGGTATTGGATAATGGTGATGATGCTGATGCATTTACAAAGTCCTGATCATACGCCCAGCACCATTCTGAGTGCTTGACAAATACTAACTCATTTAATCCTGACAACCGCCCTAAGAGAGTCAGATGCTATCCCCACTTTAAAGAGGAGAAAACAGAGGTAGACAGATGTAATTAACTCAGAGCTAACAAGGCGATGAGCAGAGCTTCAGTCTCTGGTGTGCTGGAGTCAAGAGTTTGGAGTCATGATCAATACAAGAACATGGTCCATAGCGGTCACATTTGCTGAAGGAATGAAAATGTGGAAGAAAGACAACTCAGTCCAGCGTGGCATAGACTGAATATCTGTGTCCCTTTCAAAATTCATAGTTGAACCCTAATCCCCAATGTGGTGGTATCTGGAGGTGCAGCTTTGGGGAGGTGATTAGGTCATGAGAGTGGAGCTCTCGTAAACAGGATTAGTGCCCTTATAGAAGAGACCCCTGAGAGCTCTCTTGCCCCTTGTGCCATATGGCCACATGTTGAGAAGAGGGCATCTATGAACCAGGAGGCCAGCCCTCACCAGACGCTGAGTCTGCCAGCACCTTGATCTTGGACTTCTAGCCTGCAGACTGTAAGACGTCAACTACAGTTGTTTATAAGCACCCAGTTTCTCTGGTATTTTGTTACATAGCCCAAACAAAGACACAGAGGCTTCTAGATGCTACCTCTTGGATATTTCCCCTCCAAAGGTGAATTCATTCTCACTCTTGATTCTACTTCACCTCCTAAAAAATTCATTTTATGTTGGTATTGCAAGCAACCAATAGGGACAAGTGGGGTGAGGTTGAGTCAAACCTGGAGCCTGGCCGTGAAGGGCCCAGGCCTGCCAAAGGGCTTATTCCTTTACAGGGACTCTTCCTCAAAGCTTTTCCCACCACTCCCTCCCACACACTCAAGGCCTCCCCAGGCGGAGAGAATGAACAGGAAGTCATGGCCTCAGGAATTCAGAAACATCGCTCTGAGAACATCCCATAACATAAAAACCCTTTGTCCAGACTTCACTTCTCACTGCTCACTGAATGTCTGGCACATTTCCTCCATGCCCTCTCCCCAACAAAATGTCCCCACATTTCCTCGGCCCGTTTGCAGGGAGTTGAGACCATATGAGAAGTTCTAGCCAGTGGGCTGTGAACAAAAATGGTGTGTCACCTCTGCGCCAATGCATTTAGGAGCCCGTGTGCACCTCTACCATTTCCCCTCCTTTGCCACTGTGGCCAAAGAAGGCTGTGAGTTCCAGGGGGCAGCTGCCACATGGTTGAGCTTCAGCCTGGGTCCCCGTGTGACTAAATGGACCAGCTTCTGCCACCCTCTCCACTTCCCACATTGGTCATGTAATGTGAATTCATATGGTAAAAGAAGGGAGCCTTGTCACATTGAATCAGGAGTCCCCAACCTCCAGGATCTAATGCCTGGTGATCTGAGTTGGAGCTGATGGAATAACAACAGAAAGAAAGTGCACAGTAAGTGTAATGAGCTTGGATCATTCCCAAACCTTCCCCCACCCTCACCCCGGTGGGAAAATTGTTTTCCATGAAACTGGTCCCTGGTGCCAGAAAGGTTGGGACTATGGCATTAAATCACTGAGAGTTCAGAGAGAGCTTTTTAGGGCAGCACTTCACCACCTTCCCCACACCCCCACCAGCCACATGGGGGCATATGGTTTAAGAACAGGTTTGGATAGCTTTCTGGGTGACAGAACAATAGGATCCCCAAAATAACTAGGATTCCCGTGAGAGATATGACTTCAGTTCCCAAGTTGAAGGGTTCCCTGTGTTTACAAGGGAAAGGGGGGCAGTTCCTGGCCCTTCCACAGGATCCACTAGCAGGACAGTCCCCACCTGGAGAAGGGAGGTGGGAGCCGAGTCAACTGGGAGCATCTTTGCGACAGTGAGGGCCTTGGCCCACGTTCGAGGACTTGAACTTGACTTTAGAATAAAGGCTGGTACATCTTGAGTTTTATCGCTGACTCAGGCCTGGGACCAGCTCCCAGAAAGTCCCCTGAACTTCAAGCTGATTTGTCCTGGATGGACAATTTGGGGTGGGGGAAAGCGCAGGAAAACTCAACCAGGGCCCTGAAGCCACAAGCAACAGTGGGCCACAGGTTTAACTGTAGATTTATGTTTTGAACTTATTGGAACTCTACTTTGGCAATTATCACCTTAAATAGTGTGTACTCCTATGGGACAACACAGGGAACAGGGGAGGAGGCAGCCCTTCAGGATGACAGCAGGAGGCCGGTAGAGGACCTGGGGGGAAATCCCTTAGTTTATATAGGGTCCCTGTGACTTCTTGCCTTTTCCAAGAAGTGAGATTTGGCTGCCGTAAAATACACTGCCTCTGCTACTCACACTCACCCCAAATTGGTGCAATGCAGCTTCTTTGAGGCCAGTAAAAAGACTCTTCTTGAGAATGAGTGCTGGGTGCTGGTGTCAGTACTTGAATGTGTGCATCCAAAGGCCCGTAGTTTTGAACTGACGCCAGGGTAGATGAAAACTGCAGCAATGCGTGGCACCCTACGGAGATGCTGGGGTGGGCTGGGGGTGGGGACTTGGGTCAGAGGTAGGGGTGGGGTTGTTTAAAGTGAAGAAGCCCCTGGAGCAAAGGCAGGCTCTGTGGAACCTGGGGACCTGGGGACTGGGGGCTTCCAAAGGAGCGGTCGTGAAGAATCCTCTCTTGGAGGCTTTCGGGTTGGGGGCCTGCAGTTTTTGGTGTAGCTGGTCTCTGGGAAAAACTTAAGCGAGTTTTGCCATCCTTTTGGTTAAGAATAAAAGGGTGTGACTGATACAGTATAACTGAAAACTAAACCCTACAAAGAAACAGGCAAGAACTGCTCCATTCTTTACCACAAGCGTTTATTTACTTGGGGGCTTATTTTGATGATGAGAAATTCATAATGATAAGTTGGGTGATTTCGGTGAGCTTTTTGGCTTAGGAGAAAATTTAAATTGGGTGCAGACCTGAGGTTTTAACCCAGTTTGCATACCTTGCCCCGGCCCTGATGGCCACAGGATTTGCTTAGACATGCTAGCGCTAAGGAACCATGCCCAGAATGTGCTGCGCTTTCTCCTTTTGTTTCCTGGAGGCAAGTTTCCTGACCAATGATGCTGAGAATTACTCATCCTGGGGTCAGGGCTCCAGTGATGGCTTGTGGTGAGAGTAGAGATTTGGCTGAGGCGGGGTTAGCTCAGCCCCCTGGCTCGAAAGTACACTCGGACATCCCCACTCAGGGACGAAGGGGTTTCAGGCTTGGACATTATGGTCTGGTACCCAGGGACCCAGGCAATGTTGGGATGGATGCACTGGCTCATGGAAAATGCCTGACTAGAACTGCTTGGGGGAGGATTCCCTGGGCACAACATGAATCGTTTTCCCCTGAATGGTTTTTGCTGACTGACTGGGCTTTAATTCACTGTCTGCTAAGGGTTTGGGGGCTGAAAACAGAGGATGAAGTTTCAAAGGCAAATAAGAGACGTTCCTGTGGGGGATGGAGGGAGAGCTGGCACACAGGAGAGAGATGGCAGGCAGAGGGAGGGTGGGGGGTGGGAGAGGGTAAAGGGCACGGACATCCCCATCTCGTCACCGTCACCACAGTCAGCCTCCCCGAGAGCTCAGCCCTCGCTGTGCTAGGTACTTCCCACTCGCTGACACATTCAGTGCCCACCAGCACCCCAGGAGATGCAGACTGTCACTGTCGGCGTTTCTTTTATTAATTTTAAAAAATATTTATTTATTTGGCTGTACCAGGTCTTAGTTGCAGCATGTGGGGTCTCCAATCTTTGTTGTGACATGTGGTATCTTTAGTTGAAGCATGTGGGATCTAGTTCCCTGGCCAGGGATCGAACCTGGGCCCCCCTGCATTGGGAGTATGGAGTCTTAGCCACTGGATCACCAGAAAGTCCCACTGCCTGCATCTTCAGGGTGGGGAAACCAAGGCACAGAGAGGGGTAGTAACTTGCCTTATTTGGAATGGGGCTACGTTTCAAACCCAGGCAGTCAGGCTGTAGCACTCATCCTAAGAGTCCCTGATGAAGCTGGGTTGGTCAGGTTAGACTTGAATGAAAGGCTCCTCAGTGCCACTGACAGGAATTCTGTCTGTGTGTGGTCGGATCCAAGTTGTCAAAAAGATCCACTTTCTGCCCCTAGCTCTGTGACTTTGAGTGAATTACTTACACTGAGACTGGCTCCTTACCTATAAAGTGTATTTCATATGACAATAGAGATTACAGAGCACGTGTGAGTGTGTGTGTGTGTGTGTATGCGTTTTGCCTTGTACAGTACTTGGTAGAGAACAAAAACTCCACAAAAAGCAGACACCACCCCCCTATTGCCTGCCATGGAGCCAGAGCACAGATATGCCCATCTTCAGAGCTTCCAACCATGTACATGGGCATGCATGTACTCACGTGTACACATGTATACATGTGTGTATACTCGTGTGCACATGTGTCCCTGTCATGTGTGTACTCATTGCACATGTGCCCCTGTCATGTGTGTACTCGTGAGTACATGTGCCCGTCATGTGTGTACTCGTGTGCACATGTGTCCCTGTCATGTGTGTACTCATGTGCACATGTGTCCCTGTCATGTATGTACTCGTGTGCACATGTGTCCCTGTCATGTGTGTGCTCGTTGCACATGTGCCCCTGTCATGTGTGTACATGTGCCCGTCATGTGTATACTCATGTGCCCATATGTCCCTGTCATGTATGTACTCGTGTGCACATGTGTCCCTGTCGTGTGTATACTCATGTGCACATGTGTCCCTGTCATGTGTGTACTCATTGCACACGTGCCCCTGTCATGTGTGTACTCGTGTACACATGTGTCCCTGTCATGTGTGTACTCGTGTGCACATGTGTCCCTGCCAAGGGGAGCACTCACGTTCATGTGCACACATTTCCCTTCCTCTCCCATCCTTAACTCAGGCTGGTGGCGGCATCAGCCACGTGGTCCCCAGCCAAATACCCAGACATCACTCATGAGTCCCTTCTTCCCCTCTTCACCCTCACGTTCCCTCACCATGGTCAGCCAATGCCTGAATATTTCTCAATCGCATCTTCTCCCAGTTCTCCCTCACCCGCACCCCAGCCAGCGTGCAGTTCCCACTCCACCCACCCTCCACACAGTGGCAACCAGAATGACTTTTCCCAGTCGCAAGTTTTACCTCACCCGCACACCACTTAAAACCCTCCCAGGAAGCCTAATCAAGCAGGATGTAAAACTTCTGCTGCTGCTGCTGCTACTAAGTCGCTTCAGTCGTGTCCGACTCTGTGCGACCCCATAGACAGCAGCCCACCAGGCTCCCCCGTCCCTGGGATTCTCCAGGCAAGAATACTGGAGTGGGTTGCCATTTCCTTCTCCAACGCATGAAAGTGAAAAGTGAAAGTGTAGTCGCTCAGTCCTGTCTGATTTCTAGTGACCCCATGGACTGCAGCCTACCAGGCTCCTCTGTCCATGGGATTTTCCAGGCAAGAGTACTGGAGTGGGTTGCCATTGCCTTCTCTGAAAACTTCTGAGTTTCACATAAAGCCCTAAAGAGAAGCCTGACAGATTTGCCTGAATAAAGATCTAAAGCTTCTCTATGGCTGGAGATACCATAAACAAAGTTAAAAAGATAAATGGCAGACTAGGGGAAATATATCCAACACACATAACAGACAAAAGTTTTAAAATCCCTAATATACTAAAAGCTCCTTCATACCCATAAGAAAAAGGCAGAAAGAAAAGAAAAATAGGCAGCGGATATGAACAGTCAATTCACAGAGAAGAAAATACAAATGGCCAATAACCACATGAAAAGCTGCTCAGCCTCGCTGGGGAGAAAGAAAGTGTGTTGAAACCACAGTGAGATGTTTTCCTGGACTGGCGAAAATTAAAAAGCTTGATAATGTTCAGTGCGGAGGGCAACTGGGGAAATGGCTCCCCGCAGATATCAAGGGTGGGAGCAAAAACTAGTCCAACCTTTTGGAAGAGCAATGTGACAGTACCTATTAAAATTTAATAAGCATACCCTGCGCCAGGGCAACTCCACGCCTAGAAGCCTATCCTACAGAAAGGCTTACATGTGTCAGCCAAGATATATATACGAGGATGTTCACTGAAGCATTATTTGCAAGAGTGAAAAATTGAAGGCAACCTAAATATCCATCAACCCAGGCCTAGTTACATAAATTTCGTTACGGCCAAACAATGGAATATTAGGCAACGATTAAAAAGAACACGGGAGATCTGTATTCCGTGACACTGACAGATGCCCACAGCACACTGGGAAATGAAAAATGGAAGTTGTAGAATAATGCACATAATATGATTCATTCCTTTTCTTTTTTTAAAGATAACACACAATAAATATGTTTATAAAGGCACAGAAAAAGTTCTAGAAGGAAGCACACCAGATCAACAACAGTGGGACCTCGGCAGAATGAGATTTAAGGGCAAAGAAGGATATTTCTTAACAGGACGCACTTCTGTATTGTTTCAGTTTTTACATGAGCAGATATTGCTTTTGTGGTTAAGAAAGAAAAAGAAAAAAAAATGCCCCATCCACAGCCGCTCAGTGGCTGTGAGACAAAGTCCAAACTCCCCAGGCGGCAGCTGAAGTCCGGGACACCGCCCTTGTGCGCCGCCAGCCCTGGGTCTCCCACACTCCCTTTCAGGTCCCCACACCAAGCCTTGGTCCCTGCAGTTCCGTCTTCCCGCAGCGTCCTTTCCTGCCTTCCACGTTTCATCTTTCAGGTGGCTCCTCACGTATCGCCACCTTCTGGAAACTCTCCCTGAACACTCCCCCACACCCTGCTTCCACTCTCCCGGCAACGGTGACAGCCAGCATCCAGGGAGCATGTGTGTGTCTGTGTCGGGGCCGTGCTGTATGCTTTACTCCGTATCGACTCCTTCGATCCTCACAACAACCCTAGGAAGGTCTGCCATCACCTTATTTAATGCATGAGGAATCTGAGGCACAGACGGGTTAACCAACTTGCTCAAAGTCACACCACCAGCAATCAACAGAGCCAGTGAGTGGCGGTGCCAGGCAGAGCATGCGTGAGGCCCTCTGCCAGCACTCAGCACCCAGGACCTATACCTTCCAGGCTCCCAGACTTGCCTAGGAGTCCCGAGTTGGTAGGTGGGTGAGATGGGGGTTTGCCTTGTTCCTGCCCCCAGAACCTGGGTGGGTAAGTGTACACAGGGAAGTCTGCTGGGGCAACAAGCCAGCTCCCAACATCAACCATCCAGTGCTAAAGGAAGCAGCTGGTCTCCCCAGTGGGGAGAGCTGGGACCAGCTCAGCTGGAGGCCAGCGGACCTGGGACTGCTGAGGAATGGCATGGTTTGTGGAGGTGCAGCCCCTCCCGGGGCGAGGACCCAAGCGACTCCCTGCACACCTACTGTGAGCCAGGCCCTTAGGGGTCACGGGCCAGGGAAGCCAGGGGCCAGGAGACTGCTCTGCCCTCCACGTGCTGTGAGTCAGACACATGGAAGCCAGGAGCCAGAGAGGGGGACAGTGGGATGGTGCTCAGAGGAGCAGGGGCCTGGCTTCCGATCAGGACAAAGCAGACAGGGGTCTCTGTGAAGTGGCATCTGGGCCCAGCCCCAAAAGACGAAGGGGGATCTGGGCAGATGGAGCGGGGAAGGGAACTCCAGGGGGCTGGAACAGCTTAAGCAAGGGCTGGAGGTGGGCAAGTGTGGAGAGCTCTGGGGAAGAGTCACTGGTTTTGGCTGGAAAACAAGATAAGTAGGGAAGCAGCAGTGGATGTGGGGGTGCGAGATGCTGGGGCCCTTGGAGGGAGCAGCTGCCCACAGCAAGGAGGGGGCAATCTGAAGCACGTGGACTGCCTAGGACCGGAACCTGTCAGGCAGATCCACCTCCCCTGTCAGCTCGTGACAGTGGCCTAGTTCCCCACCTCGGTGCCCTCACCTATAGAAAATCACGCAACTTCCAGGACTGGTGAGAGAATTAAACAAGACGGTGGTTTGCAGCACCTTGAACCTGGGGAGGCAGGGGAACACGTCTGGTGGGGGCACCGTACTGGAGGAGACAGAGCGGCTCGCCGGGGGCATCGGCCTTTGTGATGAGAACTGGTGTGGGCATATGCCCCTCAAGGCCCCCCAGCCCAGCAAAAGTACTCAAATACTAGCCTTGTGTTTAAAGTACAAACTCCAGACAATGTGATTTCAGACTCTCTTCTTTCTTAAAGAGATGTGAAAGGCAGAGCCTCACGATGTTGAGCAGGTCTCTACCCCTCTCGGGGCCTCAATCTCCCCATGTGGGGGGTAGGTGACAGGTTGGGTGGTTTCTCTAGGCCTGGTTATTCAGAAGGGGCTGAGCCGTGGAAGGCGGGAAATGGGCCAAGGGTGATGGCAAGGAGGTATGGAAACCCAGAGGGATGGGATTCAGAGAGAGGAGGGTCGGGGATGAAGGAAGCAGAAGACGCTCCTTCCTGGGTTAGTCCCCTAACTAGCCAAGGGCCTCCTCACACCACCTACTCCAAGGCCCACAGCCCCAGTCAGAGCCCAGGGTGTATTCACTCAGTTGGGGGTGGAGAAGCTGAAAGAAGTGGAGCTCCATCGTCCCAGGGCAAGTTCACTCCTGGGAACAGCAGAAACAGCGATGGGTGGGCCAGGAGGCAGGTAAGACCGGGGGTCATGCCCCACTGGGCTACTTCAGGCTGAGTGCCACTAGGCAAGTCCCTGCACAGTTCCATTTTCTCTTCTATGAGATGAATAAATATGCTTTCCTTGCAAATAACATTATTACCCTGGGGCCCAGCGCACCAGCAACCTGCCTCATAGGTGAGCCCTTTGGTTCACCAGGAGCTGAGCAGGACCTGGGGGAGTCTCAGCCAGCTCTGGGAGTGGGGGAGAATCACTCACCCCCAGGAACCCCCACGACACCCATGGGTGCCATCCTCCTCATTGCTCACAGGGACCCCGTCTTAGCCTCCCCACTGGCCCACCTACAGCACTGCCCCTGCCCACCTGCTGCCAGAAGAACTCTCTAAGTGAGGCCTACCTCAACTCTAATCACTTGGCTGTCACTGTTTGCTTGTCACTTCCCCCACCAGCCCCGTGGGCAGGAACTACATCTGATTCATCTTGGCCGTTGCAGAGTGTGGGGTCTGGCACGAGAGTCCTGCCCACAGGCAGCAGAGCTCGCAGTGGGGATGAACAAGCAGGACCATTCACCCCTCCCACCCCAGCACCTGTTGCTCTATTGAATATTCATGACAGTGCTGGGTTCCACGTGGGGCTGGGGGCAGAGCTCAGTGTGGGACCACGATTCAGTCTGTCTGGGATCAGGGCTCAGTGGGGCTGGGGTCAGGGTTCAGTCTTCTGGGATCAGGGCTCAGTGCGGGGCTGGGATCAGGGTTCAGTCTGTCCAGGATCAGGGCTCAGTGGGGCTGGGGTCAAAGTTCAGTCTTCTGGGATCCGGGCTCACTGCGGGGCTGGGGTCAGGGTTCAGTCTTCTGGGATCAGGGCTCAGTGCGGGGCTGGGATCAGGGTACAGTAAAGGAAGTTTTCTGCCCTCTACCATGAAGGGCTCAGGACTTCTCCCAGCCTTACCCCCTGCTTTGAAAATAACTTCTCCTGCCCCTGGAGTTCTGGGCCTGTCTTGAGTCCCCACCCTGCCCACGCTCTACCCAGGCAAGGCCTGACCTATGCTCCACTCCAGGCAGCCATGGAGTGGAGGCAACCCATACTCACTGTGCCCAGCCACCACCTGACTCCCACAGAAGGGGTTCAAGGTGGGAAGTGCTTCCTTGCATCCCTAACTGGCCCTCAGAAACACAGCAAGGACAGTCAGCCTTCTGGCCTGAATGCGTTCCCAAGCCAAGGAGAAGTCGTTTTGGGTTAGCTCAGGTTTTTCTATTAGCCACCCCACTGTCCCCACTCTATTAGCCTAGATGATCCAGTGCCAGTGGAGGTAAATCCAGGTCTGGCTGAACATGCAGGCAAAGGTGTTGGCTGGTACGTGGCAACGAGATGTGCCACCCAAACAGTTCCTCCTGTCACAGTGCCTGAAATCCTCCTTTGTGTTCCTTGCTTGAAGTCAATCTTGTTGACCCTCCTCTGAAACCTCCATCCGGAATCAGTTTTTAGCTGGGCGTGGGGACTGCCAGATCCCTCGGCCCTGGGTGACTCATGTCTAACCCAGGTTTGGCACTCACAGGGCTCAGAAATGGGAGCTGAATCAGGGACTGACCTGAGTGCGTGTCAGAGTTTGGCAGGAGGCTGCCCGCGCCCCTCAGCACTCCCACCCACCCAGCCAAACCCTCCACTCCCTCTGCCTGCTACTCCCAAGCAGAGGGTCAAGTTGGTTTGCTGGAAAGACACATGGTTCTCATTTTAATTAATTAAAGAAAAATCTAATCACTGCATTAAACTTCTCATTACTCCACTTGAATACCCGTTAAGTAAATTTAATTACCAGAGGATTGGGTTTCCCAGCCTCTTTCATTAGCTTCTGATAAGATGGGGGAGTTGGGAGGGAAGGGGATGGGAAGCAGAACAATGCCATTCTCAACCCACAGAGGGCAAGGTGGACAGTATACTGGGGCTACTGTGGTCAGGCTTTGGTGTCTCCCTGAGGACAGGCTTGGCCCTGGGCATAGGGAGACCCTCCTCCCAACTACCTCTAGAAAGGAAAAGGCCTAGAATTTGGATACAGTCAGCGCTGAATGCTTCATTTACAGCCACTCTTGGTTATTTATACCCCACCTCCTTCTAAAAGAGTTTGAGGTGGCTAAGAACAGCACAAGCTGAAAAATAACAGAAGAAATCAGAACAAGGGAAAGATGTGCAAGAGAAGAAGAGGAAGCCAAAGCCAAGGCTACTGAGCAACTACATGCCACAGCAACCCGAGCACTTATCAGAAAGGGGCCACAAACCAGCTATGAGCTTCCTAGCAGCCAAGACAAAGAGAGCAACACATTTCGGCACTAAGGTCATAACCAACAGAGTATTCATAAGGAAATGCACACCAAACCTTGGTATTTCCATCTATAAAAAGGGCGGAGCTTGAACATGAACTAAAGGAGATGACCATTGGCGGAAGCAGTCAGCAAAGGTTTCCTAGAGCAGGAGGGATCTAAACTAGGCCTTGAAAAAGAGGATGGGGCAGACTCCATCTTTAGTAATCATTTATTATTTGTCTTCCCCAGTCAGAGGCATCTCCTTTCTGCCAGCAGGACTCTGAGATTCCTTTGAGCTTCTCAAAGGAAGCTTCTCTCTCATTCCTGGTCACATGGTTAAGGAAGGACAGACCCTTACCCCAGCCCACCCTCATTTCCTGTGTACCCAGTTAAAGGATCAGGATTATCTTAACCCTGTCAATAGGGCCCAAGAGATTTACAGTCACCTGGGACTACAAATCCCAAGTCCCAACTCCAGGACTTTTATTTGTTCTATCAGAAAAGCAGGTTTTGTCTCTAGCCGAGACCCCAGATTTCAACCTGGTAGCCAGTAGCCCCGGAAACTGCTGGCACATCTTATGATTACATCATGTGAAAAGCTACTAGGAGGGGAGCCATCACCAAAAAAAGAGAAGCAGAGAATTACAGACAGAAAACAGTCCTGGTCACATTGTTGAAGCGACTGGATCAAGCCCTGCCTGAAGCCCAACTTACCCCCAGACACTTCAGTGTCATGAGTTGATAATCTCATTTTATTGGAATAAGATTTTTGTTACTTGCAACCAAAGGGATCCTCACAGACACAGTGTTCAGAAAGATATCCTTCCAGTTCCAGAGATGTAGAAGGCTAAGGCATTCCCAGGAGCCAGGGAATGGGCAGGGTGGGTGTGACACCTACCGTGACTGCCACTGTGCCCCACTGAGTCCTGAAGCTTGAGGAGTCACTTCGGTGCAGGCTGGGGTGAGGAATAGGCTGGGGAGTGGGTCCAGGAGCTGGGCAGGGACAGAGCCCCGAAATGCTGGCAGGAGGCAGGCTCAGTGCAACCAGGACATGGCTGTGGAGTGCCTAGAAAAGAGGAAAAGCAAGAATGAGCAGTATGGTTCACATGGGGGACATCGGGGCACAGGGCATCAGGCAGACAGTGGTCACACCTTTACCAAGGTGAGGCCAGAGTCAGCCAAGTCTATCTTCACTTCCTCACCCCTTGTATGTTGCCACTTACCCCTTTACTGCACCCTCACCTGGAGTACCTCCAGGCTGCAGAAGAGCATCTGTAGGAGCCCTTCCCTCTGTAGAGAAAGGAGGGTGGGGGAGGGGCGTGCAGGCACGGCTGGAGTCCATGTGCTGTTGCCAGAGTGTATGTGCCTGGTGGCAGGTGGAGGGCAGGGGAGCATCCCTCTCAAGACTGTGGGCTCATTTCTCACAGTTCCTCTTCCAGTGAGTGCCCAGAACCGGGCCCAGGGCCTGAGGCAGCCAGAACAGGACAAAGGTGAGTGAGGCAGCTATCTTCTTTGATCGCTGGTCTGGACTTCTAAGTGGCTTCCCTGGTGGCTCAGATGATAAAGAATCTGCCTGCAATGCAGGAGACCCAGGTTCAATCCCTGGGTCAGGAAGATCCCCTGGAGAAGGGAATGGTAACTTACTCCAGTATTCTATGGGCTTCCCAGGTAGCACTAGTGGTAAAGAACCCACCGGCCAATGCAGGAGACATAAGAGACAAGGGTTCAATCCCTGGGTCGGGAAAATCCCCTGGAAGACGGCATGGCAATCCACTCCAGTGTTCTTGCCTGGAGTATCCCATGGACAGAGGAGCCTGGTGGGCTACAGTCCATGGGGTCACAAAGAGTCAGACATTGCAAGTCTGATTGAAGAGTCAGATTGAAGTGACTTGGCACACGGGACTTCTAAAAGAATTCTAGAGAGGACAATGCTCAACCTAAGGGAATGAATGGTGGTGTTCCAGGCATGGGCAGAGAACAATGTAGTGCCTCTGAGTGCCTTCCCATCTGAAGAAGCAGAAACCATCTACTCTGCCTTCACACCAGCCTCCTTTGGGCACTGATCCAGCTTGGGGGGGCCACCCCTCAAGGGGGTGATAAACACAGTCTTCCCCAGCTTCTCTGAGGCCAAGTGGCACCTTTGGGGAGGGACAAAGGGTGGAGATATTTCAGACTCAGGACACTGCCTGCAGTCCTGGCCGTTGGAAAGTCACTAAGCCCCTTTATCCCTTCGTGAGTCCTCTGATCTAAGGGATACTGGCTTGCTTCTTGGCTCCATAAAAAAGGCACAACAACTGAGATCCTGCGTCACAGACACTCGGCTGGCTGGGTCTCCAGAAACGTCTCTAGACCGGTGCAGTGGAATTGAGCTTTCTGCAATGATGGGTGTGTTCGATACCTGTGCTGCCTGATATGATAGCTGCCAGCCACATGTGCATGTTGAAATGTGGATACTGACACTAAGAATCTGAGTTTTCTTTCCTTTTATTCATTTATGCTATGCTATGCTAAGTGCCTTTGACTGTGTGGATCACAATAAACTGTGGAAAATTCTGAAAGAGATGGGAATACCAGACCACCTGATCTGCCTCTTGAGAAATTTGTATGCAGATCAGGAAGCAACAGTTAGAACTGGACATGGAACAACAGACTGGTTCCAAATAGGAAAAGGAGTTCGTCAAGGCTGTATATTGTCACCCTGTTTATTTAACTTATATGCAGAGTACATCATGAGAAACGCTGGGCTGGAAGAAACACAAACTGGAATCAAGATTGCCGGGAGAAATATCAATAACCTCAGATATGCAGATGACACCACCCTTATGGCAGAAAGTGAAGAGGAACTCAAAAGCCTCTTGATGAAAGTGAAAGTGGAGAGTGAAAAAGTTGGCTTAAAGCTCAACATTCAGAAAACGAAGATCATGGCATCCGGTCCCACCACTTCATGGGAAATAGATGGGGAAATAGTGGAAACAGTGTCAGACTTTATTTTTCTGGGCTCCAAAATCACTGCAGATGGTGACTGCAGCCATGAAATTAAAAGACACTTACTCCTTGGAAGGAAAGTTATGACCAACCTAGATAGCATATTCAAAAGCAGAGACATTACTTTGCCAACAAAGGTTCGTTTAGTCAAGGCTATGGTTTTTCCTGTGGTCATGTATGGATGTGAGAGTTGGACTGTGAAGAAGGCTGAGCACCGAAGAATTGATGCTTTTGAACTGTGGTGTTGGAGAAGACTCTTGAGAGTCCCTTGGACTACAAGGAGATCCAACCAGTTCATTCTGAAGGAGATCAGCCCTGGGATTTCTTTGGAAAGAATGATGCTAAAGCTGCAACTCCAGTACTTTGGCCACCTCATTCGAAGAGTTGACTCATTGGAAAAGACTCTGATGCTGGGAGGGATTGGGGGCAGGAGGAGAAGGGGACGGCAGAGGATGAGATGGCTGGATGGCATCACTGACTCGATAGACGTGAGTCTCAGTGAACTCCGGGAGTTGGTGATGGACAGGGAGTCCTGGCGTGCTGCGATTCATGGGGTCGTAAAGAGTCGGACATGACTGAGCAACTGATCTGATCTGATGCTAAGTCACTTCAGTCGTGTCCGACTCTGTGTGACCCCATAGACGGTAGCCTACCAGGCTCCCCCGTCCCTGGGATTCTCCAGGCAAGAACACTGGAGTGGGTTGCCATTTCCTTCTCCAATGCATGAAAGTGAAAAGTGAAAGTGAAGTCGCTCAGTCGTGTCCGACTCTTAGCGATCCCATGGACTGTAGCCTACCAGGCTCCTCCGTCCATGGGATTTTCTAGGCAAGAGTACTGGAGTGGGGAGCCATTGCCTTCTCCGTTATTCATTTATATTTAAATCTAAATAGTCACATGTGGCTAGCTGCTACCATATTCGATAGTACATCTCTGGACCAACCCTTGCCTAGCCCCTGGCCCCAGTGCTATGCATGCTCAGTGGTGTTGGACTCTTTGTGACCCCATGGACTATAGCCTGCTCAGCTCTTCTGTCCATGGAATTTTCCAGGTAAGAATACAGGAGTGGGTTGCCATTTCCTAACCCAGGGGATCTTCCCAACCCAGGGGTAGAACCCGCGTATCCTGCGGCTCCTGCATTGCAGGCAGAGTCTTTCCCTCTGAGCCATTGAGGAAGCCCCCCTGGTCACAGTACCCAGAGACAACTGAGGTCCAGAGAGGAGATAGGATTTGCCCAAGGTCACACAGAGAGTGGCAAAGGCAAAATCTAGAACCTAACTCTTCGGACTCCTAGCCCCAGCTCTCGATAGCGCCCACTGCCCTTCCCATATTGGGCTCATGTTCTCCCATCCTGATCAGGCCCGTCACACAGAGTCTTGCTATCCCACAAACCGTGTTACTGCTCCCAGGACAGGGAATCAGGCCACCTTTGAAGGGATCATCTCTCCCAGCCACTGCTGCTGGCCCATCTCTCAGGCCCCTAGTCAAGCAGCCCCAAAGAATATAGCTGGGGAAATCATTCATCAGAGAGGAAGTGCTCTGGGCACAGAGCTGTTCACTGCAGGGTTATTAATAACAGCAAAATGCTGGAGGCTGCCTAAACATCCCACAATAGAGATGACGCAGTGCATCATGACACCACTGTTTGATGGAATATTATACAACCACTAAAAATGATAAACACAGAGGCTAGTAGCAGCACAGAGCAATGTTTACCTAACAATATTGAACAAGAAAACAGAAAACGGATGAGGGTGGGGTGGGGTTGCAGTGGTGTACAGCACCCTGTGCTCACTGAGCCCACTTATATCTGTTATCCCAGCCTGCACTGCAGCATAATGACATCCAGAGTTCATACCCATTCCATAGATGGAGGAGCTGAGGCTTCAATAAGCCACCCACAGCCCTGGCCACATGGGGAGGGAGGGCTCGAATAGGGCTTGAACTCTTGATTTCTGACTCTATGGACAGACTTCCACAGCTGTTTCTTTGTGCCATGATGGGGACGTTAACTTTTGTCCTCTCCTTTTTATTTATTAACTCATCTTATTTAACAGATACATTCTAAGTGCCTTACAAACGTGGGCTCATGTGATCTCTACAATAGCTGTAAGAGGGAGAAGTTGATACTCATTTTTTTTGATCAGGAAACTAGGGCACAGAGGTCAAGGGTCACTTCTACTTCCCACATTTCTACAAGCCTTCAGCGTTGTCTTCACAGGAGGAGGGCAAGGTGACAGGGAGGGAAGAGCTGCTGACTTGGAGCAGCAGAAACACAGGTGTATGTGTGCAAGCACACACGTGTATGTGCGTGTGTGGCCTCCCTTTCTAATTGCATGGAAATTCTTTCTTGTAGCAGTTGAAAGAAAAAAGTTCCAGAAATAAAATATTGTACCAAAAATTCTTTACAAAACAAGCACAAACACAAAGATGAAAACCTATTCAGAATTAAAGCTACTGATACATCCAAGAGACTGTGAATGCAATCCAGCCCCTGGCAGCCAAGCTCATGTCTCCAGGCTTTCCTGCCAATTTCCTGACCCCGGACTCTTCCCTCCTGCCTGGGTGAGATCCTCACCTCAGAGGGCAGCGAGGAGCGGCCCTGTGTGCGAGTGGACTTCAATAAACACCTCCCAGAGCCCTCGGCACAACACAGCAGGCCAGCAGACAGACTTCAGAGCCCGAGCTGCTGCGGCATACTGTCGCTGGCCAGGGCTGACCTCGAAAGGCCAAGTCATCCAGGCCTCTGCCTCCAGCCCCAGGCAGCCCCGTTCCACAAGTGGAACAACCGAGGCCACCCAAAAGGTAAAAGACCTCATCAGGGGTCACACTGGTACTGAACAGGGGAGCGTGTGCGTCCACGTGCCTATGCGTGCATACAACCCACACGAACATATGTCTACCGTGTTTGCTAAGTCGCTTCAGTCGTGTCCTACTCTTTGCGACCCTGTGGACCGTAGCCCTCCAGGCTTCTCTGCCCATGGATTCTCCAGGCAAGAACACTGGAGTGGGTTGCCATGCCCTCCTCCAGGGCATTTTCCCCACCCAGGGACTGAACCCTTTTCTCTTAAGTCTCCTGCATTGGCAGGCGGGTTCTTTACCACTAGCACCTCCTGGGAAGCCCTGTGTGTCTCTCATGTGTGCGTATAATTAAAATATCCGCTGATATTCAGCTTATACACTACCACACACAATGATGATTATGTTACTAACTGCTACCATATCCACAGTGGTGTTTCTATTTCTCCTTTACATTTTTCTGTTATTTTTCATTCTCTGTCACCAGATACTTACGAGCACTTACTATGTACCAACTATATTATAGGTGCTGGAGATTAATTGGGGTGCCCCTCACAGGGATGGGGGGTACAGACGATAAGCAAATAAAGAAACAAGATAGTTCCAAAGAGTGACAAGTGCGATGAAGATAAGCCTGGGCACGTGAGAGAGAGCGCCTGGGATGGGGCTCAAGGGTCCCTCGAGTGGGACGATCCGAGGAGGCCTTTCTGCAGAGGCCACATCTGAATTTACATCTGGACAATAAGAACTCAGTCAACCTAGAGCAGCAAGAATGGGGGAGCCTGGTGGGCTTCCATCTATGGGGTTGCACAGAGTCGGACACGACTGAAGCGACTTAGCAGCAGCAATCTAGAGCAGCAGGAACAGGGCAACGAACAGAGTGGGGAAGGAGACTGGTGTTTCTGAGGAGCAACAAGCTGTTTGGCTCCTAGAATGAGACGGGCAGAGGTGGGGCAACTGTGGAAAGGAGGCCACAGAGGGAGGCTGGGCCCTGAAGGCCAAGATAAAGCTTCGGCCTTCATCCCTAGTGCAATGAAGAGTCACCTGGGAAGTGCTGGGACGTCTTGCTAGTCGTGAAAAGTTCCTCTGGGCTGCCGACTGGAGACTGGATTGAAGGGGAGCAGGCCCAGGAGCAGGGGACCCGTGGGCTGGCTCTGGCACTTGCCCAAGACAGGGAGATGTGCCTTGAGCCAGGGTGAGGGAGGGACTAGACAGATTGAGGATATATGCTGTTACAAACACAGCTCATCAGCAGTTGGTTGATGAGTTGGATGTGAGGAGGTGGGGGTAAGAAAAAGGAATCAAGGATGACTCCTAGATCTTCTACCACGGACACAAACTGCTTTTACCACCAGACCCCCCACGAAAAAATTTTAAATAACCGTTAAAAAATAACAGCAGATGAGCCACCATGAAGACCGCCACCCCACACACACTGAGTCTCACACACCCCAGGGTGCATCTTTTTTTCCAAGCCCCTGCTGTGTTCTCTGGTCCTGCATGTGGCACACAGGGCGGGAAAGAGATTGGATCCCACCCTCAGGCTGGCAGGAGACAAGATTATCCAAAAAGACAGGACAGGGCAGGATGGGGGAGGGTGTAGAGGGGCTGGTCCAGAGCAGGTTTTAAAGAATATGCTGGCTGAACCTGAGAAGTTCTAGCATGGGGCATGGGACTGGGGAGGCAGGGCGCAGCATCTGGGAAAAGCATGAGTTTGAGGGTAAGACCATCCTGGGTTTAAGTCTCCGTTTCACCCCCGGCCCACTATGGGACCCTGAGTTAGTTCCTTTGCTTCTCAAGGCTCAGATACCACAATCCTCCCATTCAACGTTGTGATGAAGACTCAGTGAAGTGATATATGTCAAGAACTGACATTTATAAATATTAGCACCTTTCCCCTTTTGTTTAAAAAGGGGCTAAAGAAATCAATTTAAGCTTAGACAGGTAAACTTACATCTATCCCAATCAAGATTCTGGAAGTGCTGCCGAGAATGCAAGGAAAGACGATGGTAAGTGTCCGAATCTCATGACCAAAGAGTCTTGTGGGATAACTGCACGTCCTCTCTTGGCTGCTCAAAAGAGTGACATGCACTCCAGCCAGCCAAAAGTGAGGCCCTCATACATCCTTGTCCATGAGACAGAAAACTATGGGCTGGGCTTCTCAGTGGTTAGCTATATAACCACGTCCAAGAACGTGGGATAGTGAGGAGGACTGGCCCCTGGGATGGAATCTCACCGGCATCAGCAGGGTTGGTCCTTGGCCCTTCCTGGAACAACCTTTTTTGCCAGAGACTAGAGACTAGGATGTGGGCTTCCCCAGTGGCTCAGTTAGTAAAGAATCTGCCTGCAAGGCCGGAGACCCGGGTTTGAGCCCAGGGTCGGGAAGATCCTCTGGGGAAGGGCATGGCAACCCACTCCAGAATTCTTGTCTGGAGAGTCCCATGGACAGAGGAGCCTGGTGGACTACAGTCCAACTCACAAAGAGTCGGACATGACTGAGTGACTTTCAACTTCAGAGACTAGGATGGAGCTTCGAAGGGTAGCCTGAAAGGGTCAATTAAGTAGTCAGGATCCCCTGTTCAAAGCCCTCTACTTAGCCAGGAAGGGGCCAAAGTGGACAAGAGAGGGTTACTAGGCTCAGGCGGAGTTCTGTGAGTAGCTCCAAGAACGGCCAGGGAGTTGTGGCGTCTGTGGATCCTGGTGGCCAGGACTCGCAGGGCCTGGGTAAGCCAACCACTCCAACTCTGGAGATGGTGCAGCCATGCTCCGTCATCAGTGTACCTGTCGAGATGATTTTGGATAAAGTGAGGTCTGTGCACAGGGGCTTGACAGGAAGAGGTGGGCCTGAGCCCCATGTTCCCCGGGGAAGCCTCGAGGGCCTGGTCAGGACTTCAGGCCCCTGGCATTGGCATTTATGGGCCCAAAAAGCAGTGCTAGGCCCAGTGAGAAAAGATTCCAGGAAGAGAGATCTCTCTTCAGCACGAAGAGTAGTGACCTCTCTGTCCCTGGGGGCATGCAAGCAGAGGTCTGGAGAACATATATGCTGGATAGGGATTGCACTAAATGTGGGGGTTGCTTTCAGCCATGGGGTTCTTTAATTCTATTCACATGTGAATCAGGACTAGATTATGTGGATCAAAGAAGGTGTTACAGAGAGTGAAGGGAAGGCAAGATAATGCCCAGAATAATAGTTATTATTATTATTATTACTACATTATAGATCACCAAACATTCCCATCTATTCTCTAACTCGATCTTCTGCCCATCCCAGAGGCACAAAGGATGATTAACCCCATTTAGCAGACGTGGAAACTGAGGCCCAGAGAGGGAATGGCACTAGCCTGAGGTCCAACAGCATGTCAGCCCAGACTGAGGGGCCTTCCCCTCCTGAATTCCAGTGGTCATCCCACCACTCCTGCTGCAGAGGAGGGAGCAGGAATCTCCCCTCCAACCAGGGCTCCTGTCCGTTTGCCAAGACTCCCTATCCCTGAAGGTTAGAGGCTCACTTTGTGCACCCCCACAAAAGACCTTGGAATGGAGTCCCAGGCCAGAAGGTGTCTCCTCCCAGGTTACACGTGTCCTGCTCCCCACCCCTTTCCTCTCACTCCCCTATGGTCCTGGCACAGCCCCTTAGGTTGGTTCCTTCAGACCAGATTGAGGACCAGACACTAGGCTTTGCCCAGGAAATGAACTCAAGGGGAAGTGTCCCTCCTGCTCAGCCTTATTCTTCACCTCACACCTACACAGGCAGCTTGAGACAGGAGAACCAGAGTCCACCTTACCAGGTATCCCTCCAGAACACCTTCCCTTTTCCAAGCCAGAGGGTCAGAGAGAGGGCATCTGGGCAGGAGATGTGACGGTGTCAGTGAGTGGGGAGACTGGGACCACCGAGGCAGGAAAGCTGACACCTTCAGTACCACCCCATGCCACATCATACATCGACCCCCCGGCTACTCTTGTGAGCCAAGGAGCAGCATCTCACTTTACAGGTGATGGAATGAAGGCTCAGAGAGATTAAGAATTTGCTCAAATTCAAAATACTAAATTGAACAGAAACAGCCTGTAAGTTCTAGAGCCAGGATTTGAATCCAGGACTGGCTGGTTCTAAATACCCTGTGCTTTCCCAGGCTCCCTGCTGCCTCCACAGAAGTGCAAGGAAGCTCAAATAGGCAGCCTGGTGAGCAGATGAAAGGGGGGCAGTGGTGGCAGAGAGAGAAGACAAGACAAAGACAAGACAGAGATCAGCAGGGACAGACGAACTGACAAGCGGACTCTGCAGGGGCCAGAAGGAGGCAACTACAGAAGCCCCAATCTTGATCAATGAAAAGCCCCCAAGTGCTACCTCTGCAGCCATCTGCTGCTCCAATTTAGCTACTAGTCTTCCCTAGGTCCTCTGCAGGATGCCCAGGTCCAAGGAGCAGAAGAAAACTCCCATCCTGGGAGCACCCCATCAGTGAGGGTGTCAGGTCAGATCCCTGGGTCAAGGAGGTGGGCAGAGAAAGAGAGGGGCCAGTCTGTCCCTGGGCAAGGCCCTCAGCCCAGCTTCTGTTTGCCCATGCCAGGCTGGAGGGTCCACCTGCCCCGACCGCCCAGCAAGTACAGCATTCCTGCCGGCCCCATGCGTCTGGAGGAGCATTCTGGGCTAGCCAGGTGTTCCCGGGTCCCGCTGGCAGCCGAGCACAATTGGTCTTGTCCCCAGAGTATGCAGGGTTTAGCAACAGCCTCTCAACTGAATATTTAAGAAGAAAATTACCCCTCCTGTTTTTTTTTTTTTCCTTAAGAGAGAGAGAGAAAGGGAGGGAGCAGGAAGCCAGCAAAGGAGGGAGAGGGAAGGAGGGTGGGAGAAACCTACCGCATCACTGCAGTCAAGGTCACAGGCATCGTTGTGGGGCAGTCGCGGGCAAGGAGCCTTTAATCTGGGAGTTCAGGCCAAGGAAACTAAACGCTGGAAGCTGGAGTACATTACTGCCCTGAATGATCTGTCGGCTTCTATTAGGCTAAATATCTCTGGATAATAGGGAATTATCCTCTGAAAAGGCAAACTGCCGGCCTCTCCAGGGAGGGGGGCGCGGTGGGAACCTCTCATCGTGAGGGCTCTCCCACGGCGGTGGGGGAAGGAAAGAATAGGCCCAGCTAGGAAAGCCGCCCCCCACCCCACACCTACTCCCGGGAAAGTCACAGTCACCAGCTATGCGAAGCTTGTGGCGGGTGCCAGCACCCCACCCCCTCCTCCCCAGACTCTCCCTCCACTAAGGAGTCTGAAAAGATGCTAGATGTGGGGTCGAGGCCAGACAATCCTCCATGACAGCAGGTGACCCTGGGTGAGTCCCTGAGCCCCTCTGAACCTCTGTTTCCCCGTCTGCTAGATGGAGCTAATAATACTCACCCGAAGGCTGTGCTGTGGGGAAGATGACTGGCGCCCAGCCTGGCACAAAATGGGCACCCAGGACAATTCTGCTCACGCTGTTCTGCCCACTGGTGAGGACCTCCTCTTCCTCCCCTCCGCCTCATCCTCACTGGCCCCCACGGGGCATCACCCCCTCCTCCCCATTCTGTCCACTGTGAGGACCTCTTCATCCCCTTCTTCTCATCCTCACTGGCCCCCGCAGGGCATCACCCTCTCCGCCCCATTCTGCCCACTGTGAGGACCTCCTCTTCATCCGCTCCTTCTCATCCTCACCACCCACCATGGGGCATCACCCCCTCTGCCCCATTCTGTCCACTGTGAGGACCTCTTCATCCCCTCCTTCTCATCCTCACTGGCCCCCGCAGGGCATCACCCCCTCCACCCCATTCTGCCCACTGTGAGGACCTCTTCATCCCCTCCTTCTCATTCTCACTGGCCCCCGCGGGACACCACTCCCTCCGCCAGGAAACCCTCCCTGACCGCCCCCCCTTGGGTATCTCCTACAGCCAGAACCCCACCTCCTGGGTTTCTGGGCTGTGCCAGCTTCCAGTGGTGGTTCACACGTGGGCCCTTCACCTTCAGGGGTTCCCTCTGAACCGGAGAGTATTTCCGCCTTCCCATCCTCCCCAAGCCCTCTCACCCACATGACTGGCACTCAGGACTCTTGCTAGATGTGCAGACTAGGGCTGGAGGAAGCCAGGACCAGGCATGGAATGGGTCCATGGAAGGGCATCACTCGTGGAAACACATTCAGCACCAGGGAAGCTGAGCTAGGAAGCCAGACATTCCAGAACATGAGTCTGTAATGGCAGCCAGACCATCTGCAGGCTGGCCAGGGCACAAGGCAGGGCTCGGCCAGGTCAGAGAAGCATAGCGGTGGGACTTAGTACTGGGTTCCTGGCCCAGTACTGAGGCCCTGGAGGTGCTCAGGCCAGGAAGGGCCTTACGTGTCAAGAGGGGCATGGCTGACCTGTGCGGGGAGAGGAAAGGGTCAAATGAGTAGCTGGGTGTGGAGCAGCGATATCCTGCTGAACATCATGGGTGCTCATGTCCAAACAACACTGTCCAACTTTGTCAATTCAGTTCAGTTCAGTTGCTCAGTTGTGTCCGACTCTTTGTGACCCCATGGCCTGCAGCACGCCAGGCCTCCCTGTCCATCACCAACTCCCAGAGTTTATGAGTTGGTGAAACATGAGTCTCTGCCCATGAGTTTCACCAACTCATGTCCATTGAGTCGGTGATGCCATCCAACCATCTCATCCTCTGTCATCCCCTTCTCCTCCCGCCTTCAGTCTTTCCCAGCATTCAACTTTGTAAAGTCCTTTAAATCCACTAGTTCCTTTGATCTGCACAGCCTTCAGGTGAGGGGACAGATTGTGCAAGCATGCTAAGTTGCATCTAACTCTTTGCGACCCTGTGGACTGTAGCCCGCCAGGCTCCTCTGTCCATGGCATTCTCCAGGCAAGAATACTGGAGTGGGTTGCCATGTTCTCCTCCAGGGGATCTTCCCGACCCAGGGATTGAACCCACGTCTCTTACATCTCCTGCTTTGGCCGGCGGGTTCTTTATCACTAGCGCCACCTGGGAAGCCCGGGGGACAGTTCAGGGATTACTGTTAGCAGTTCCTTAGTTCGTTCATTCAACAAGAACTTGTGGAATGCCTGCTTTGTTCTAAGCATTGTTACGCCTCACTCAACAGAGGGGAAACTGAGGCCCAGAAGTGCTGCCCAGGAAGTTCCATGGCCCCATGGAGCGGGCGGAAGTCCAGGCTACTGTCAGTCTCCATTAGTGAGTGGGGCCACAGGGCCTCTGCTATAGCCCCAGAGACTGCAGGAGTGATTGGGGATGCCCATGGGCTGGGAGACCCAGATAGCCTCCGGAGATGGGGAAGGAAGTGGGCCAGATGCCAGACAGGAGCTGTGGAGAAGGGAAGCCCAATGGTGGGTGAAGGGGGATCATGGGCGGGAGCAGGGAGGGGCCTCAGTCTGGAGTGAAAGCACCTCTTCCTTCGAGGTGGGGTGGGAAGCCAGAAAGTGTGAGGGGAAGAAGGGAAGTTCACGGTGGAGGGTGCTGATCTCTGTGGGTAAAGGCTGGGGACAGGGCGGCAGAGGCACAGGTGAGGAATGACCATCAGCCCCACCCAAGGAGAGGAAGCAGCACGCAGGCAGGGCCAGAGGGTGGGGGTCAGGGGTCAGAGTGGGCCCATCAGGAGGACCCAGAGCTGAGCTGGGTCCCCTAAGGTGTCTGAGCTCTAGGGGAGGGGCAGAGGGCAGGGAACCCCAGCAGGGAGAAACAGGCCTCATGACCGCCCTAGTGGGTGCCCCACCCAGTAGCCTCAGGCTGCCCTGTGCCCCTAGGGGACTGAGAACCTCCCTGGGGTGTGGGCTCCCAAGGGCCCAGGCATGGGAAAAGCCCAGAGCAGGCTACATGCCTCTGAATTCTCCCTGCCACTGAAGGGAGCCCCTGAGTCAGCTCAGGAATGGCTCTTCCCTCTCAGTTCCTCAAGCCAGCCCATCCACTCTGAGCTGTCGCCAGCAGGCTCCCCACTGCCCTGGGCCCTCCTCTCCTCATGGGTAAACTGAGGCAGACCTCACCTCTCAGTGGCCAGTCAGGTCAGGAGAGCACTGCCCAGTGCCCGGATGCACACACATAGGTGTGCACAGATGACTGGCCCTCCTGTCCCCGGCGGTGGAGCCTCTCTAGTCCTCATAGCATCCGCAGTGCCTCGCATGCACTCTTGCTCAGTTCACTTTTATTGCACTTTACAGCTAACCAGCTGGTAGCAGTGGAAGGAGGTCAGAATTCTGCCCACTGGACGCAGTGGGTAAGGGGCTGAGAGAAAGCAGGACAGCAGCGGGGGGACGTGGAGACACCCTGCGGAGCAGACGTGAGGATGCCCCAGAGGCCAAGGTTGCTGGGGCAGCAGAGGCCCCTGCTCTCACCACACGCATTAGCACTCCTTAATAATTCAGCAGGCAGGGGGGCCAGGGGAGGGGAGTGAGGGCGGCAGGGAGGGGGGTCCACCCAAGGGGAGAGTCCCAGGGAAAATGGGCCTCGTGGGCCCCAGGCCTCCTCATGACCCCCAAGCCTTGTGAGCTGCTCCGCCAACTCACCCTGCCCACCTCAGAAGCCAGGCCCCGCCCAACCAACAAGAGCATTGGAGAGAAACTGACACAAGTCAGAAGGAAGGAAGAGCCACTTCTGGGAGGAGGGGCAGAACCTGGAAGGCTTCGCAAAGGAGGTGGCTTTTCAACTGCTCCGGGTCTCACCTGGCTTTTCTGTGAAATAGGACTGTATACTCCTCCTCCTCTTCTTACTGCTGTAACTACTACTAGTAATAATAATGCCTTAAGTATCTGGGGTGCTCACTTGGTGCTAGGCCCAAGCGTGAACACTTTGTTCCCAGAGAGATTGAGGTGGAGCTGAGGCCAAGCCCACCCCCTCCTAGCCTCCCTTTGGCTGGACCAGCTGGTGGAGGGTTGACTGAGGTCTGAGCCTTGGGCCAGCTGGAGGGAGGTCGGTAGGCAAGATGCCAAGGTCTGCGAGTTGCCCCATGTTGTCAGCATAACTCCAAGTGAGTTGGGTGGGGGGAGGGGGTGGGGGAGGGAAACTTCCAGAGCCAGGTCAGATGCAGCAAGATCAGAGGTTATGCAATGACCATGGTGGCAGCTCAGTTTGGCCCTCCCAGTGTTTAAAACACTGGTGATGAGTACGGCCTCTACCTGCCACTTCAGCCTAACCATCTCCCACAGGACCAATCTCACCTACATGCCAGCTTCCAGAAGTTCTCTGTTCTGAAGAGGCAGGGCAGGTAAACTGCACTATGATGCTAGGCAGTAGGTATTATTGTTGCCACTTGATGAGGAAACAGGTTCCGGGAGATTATGTCCCTTGCCCAAGGTCACAGATGGGAATGGCCAAGCTGGTACTCACACCTAGGACTATTTCTAACAAACAAGGAGAGGCCAAAGGCTAAAAGGCTCATGGGGCTGAAGTTGGAAGGTGTCTCAAGCACAATCAGTAGGCCTGGGAGAGGCCTTTGGGGGGTGAAGTTTTCCTGGCTCCCCTCCCAGTGGCTTCAAGCTGTCCACAACCAGGACTCAGATGGTCTGGCAGTTTGAGAAGATGAGGAGCTGAGAGGCAGGGGACGGTGAAGGAGACCTCTCATGGTGGCTTCCAGCAGCCCTCTGCCTCACCCCAACCCTGCCTGAAACATCCATCTCCCTGGTGACCTGATGTTGCCAAAAGGGCTTGAGAAAGACTTTTTTATGAGGCTGGGGTAGGGGGCAAAGGGTGTGGTTAAAGAGAGATGAAACTCAGCCCAAAGATAGAACAAGACCACCTGTGGACTAAAACTAGTAGCAGGGGATGGGAAGGGATGGTCAGGAAGGCCCAAGGGAACAGGTCTCACAGTGCCTAGACTCCCACTATTAGAGCATAATTCCTTTGAGTTCCCAGAGGTGTTTGGTTTCCATAAGGCTTTGAACCAGGGAGAGGCACCATCTAAGAATACCGGCAGTGGGGGGTAGGGCTCTGAGGTTATGGTCCCCCTCCTCTATTGATATACTGTGTTTCTTGGCACACGTGTCTTTCCCACTCTACTCCCCAGCTGCCCCATCTGTAAGATGCCCAGGCCTGAAGGCTGGGGGACACGGAAAGGGAGTGGAAACACCCTAGACAAGCAACCCCTCCCAATGCCTGTATCAACTAGACGCAGGCTCCATGCTCAACATAATCCTCTGTGGTCTTTCTTTAACCTCTCAACAAGGCTATGACATAGATATCGGTACTCCCATTGTCTAGGGGAGCAAACTGAGGCTCACACAAGAGAAAGGGCACTCCGAGCCTCCAGGAAGAGCTTCAGACAGGTCCTACCAGTGCTGTTTTGTTCAGCACGCTGGACAGCTCCCAGCCACTGCCTTCCTTCCAGGCCACCACCTGTCACCCCCACCTCTCTCTCTCACACACACACACACTCTTAGATATGTCTGCTTTTCCCAACTCCCTCATCCTATATAAACTTCTCCTAGCTTTCCCTTACTGCTCCAGCTTAATTGATCTCTCCTGAACTCCTGGCATGGCCGTGATCTGTGCACACAGCACTGGGCCCTAGGTCAGTAGTTCTTGCTCCCTTTTACTTCTCTGACTTAAATCTCATTCTCTCAGCAGCAACCTGAGGGCAAGGAACTATCTCCCTCTCTCCTTTCTCTGCCACAGTCTGGGCACACAGAGGGAATTTGTGGAAATCCACTGACTTTGGATTGGATGTGGGTGAGAATAGGCTGATAAACTCTAGGCTCATCATTTTACTTCATTCACTGAGTTTCAGGTTCCCCAGCTGGGAAAAGAGCTGATCCTGTCCATCTCACAAACCTACTGTGGTTTACACAGAGCACAGATAAGCCATGCGAGGAGCTGCTACCCCCATGACAGTGTGACTACCTGCTGACACCCTCTTAAATACCTTCCTGGGACCTCATTCAAGTTATGGACCACTTCCCCCCATGAAATATTCCAAATGATTCATAAATAGGTGGATTCTTATCACTGAGAAAAGTCTGAGCCTAGCAGACAGGTTAGGGAAGCCCACAAAAAAACAGCTGGTACAGTGTTCGGAGTTCCACTATTAGAATTGATGCCTTTGTGGGCTCATGAGTGTCCAATTGCCATAGTGGCTTTGAGCCTGAAAGCAGAAACACCTAGGAATATTGACAGTGGAGGTGGGGTCCTGGGGTTCTGGTCCCTCTTCTCTACTAACATACTATCACTTAGTAGAAGTGTCTTCTCCTCTCTGGCCTGCAGCATGCAGTGTCCAGGCATCCAGGAGGTGAGATGGCCCTCTCTGCACCACTTCCAGGAGAAAATGCTTGCAGGAGTGACGTCAGAGGCGCTGGGAAGGACCTTCTGAAGCTCTCAAATCCAGGACCATGATGTCCAAATGCCTCCACTGGGATTGCCACACTCCTTTATCCTCCAACAAAGACCAAAGTCAAACTCTTGGTCTTTAGGGGACCCAGCAGACGCTACCTACTCCCAGGCCCAATGAGGACAGGCCTGCCTGCATGCCTTGGACCTTGGAGAAGGGTCCCCTCATTTATCCTCAGGCCCAACTGACTTATACAGGGAGCTTCAGCCTGAGAAAGGCTGAACTTACACCCCCAATCTAGATGGAAAAGAGAATAAGATTCCATGGGAAGCCTGGGCAGGAAAAGCTCTGCTGAGGCCCCTTCTCTGGACCAGGAAGGGATGCTGAGGGAAAGAGGGGAAAGAACAGGGTTCTATCCTGGCTCCACCATTTAACTAGCTGGCTGACTCCAGGATGTTGCTTTACCTCTTTGAGTTCCACTTTTCTTATCTACAAAGTGGCAGAATAATCACACCATATAGTGTCCAGTAGTGGCAAGTTCTGGAGGAACTGTGATCAGATTCCTGGCCAGGGTTTTGGGTTTTCTCATCTCAAAGCCCAGAGTGGGTGACATCAGCTATGGACAAGTAAATAGCATGCCCCATGGAGGAGATGAGCACTGAAAGCTCAGAGGAAGCATGGATAAGGTGGGTACCAAACCCACCCCAGCAGGGTTCTCCCTAGAGAAACAATCTGAGTCCTGACCCTGGACACACACTGGGCCCAAGCCTGGCTACGCTGAGCCTTGAACCAGAAACCAGCCACTGCAGGCAGTCACCACCAGAGACCAGTGTCATAGCTTGCCCTAGTGAGGGCTGTCAGACTCCCATTTTCCTGTAGAAAAGCTGCTGATAATCTTCCATTGAATAAATTGGCTCATCCCCAGTGGGGAGGGGGCAGGGGCCTGTGGGCTCAGTGTGTGTCCCTGGCCTTTTGCCCCTCTGTTCACACCCTCCTCACCCCTTTGCCCTATGCCACTGGCTTCTGTCTAAAGATGCACCCCACACACCCCAGACCTGCTTCCATCACCCTGGCCATGTTTTCTAGGCCCCCTGACCAGTTTTGTCCCCTGACCACAGCCCCACAACCCAAGCCCTTGGTATGTTTTGCCACTCTGACCTCAGATGGTGGAGATCCTAGGATGCTTGTGGGAAAAGACCCCTGGTCTTATCCACTCACTGGGCTCCCTGTCCAGGTGAGGACGCTGAGGTCACTGAGGGTGAATGGCAACCCCGGGATTTCCATCCTGGCCCAGAACTTTTTTACCTGGCCCTCTGGCTGCCAAAGGCCTTCCCTTCTCTCAGTGGCCCCCCACCCAGCCATCAGAGGAGGGGCCCCAGCAGATGGGGGTCAGGCAAACCCCAAACCCCCTCCCACATCCAGGCGGGCAGCAGGAGGCAGCGAAGCATCATGGAGCCACCCTGTCCTGGGCTCCTCTGTCCTCAGAAAGCCCTAACTCAAGGTTAATTTTGGACATCTTCTCAGGCTGAACAATTGAAGAACTTTTCCAGATCCTCCCTGGCATAATGGGGCCACAGGGGTGAGCTGCCCCCACCCTTCCCAGGGCAGCTGAGGCCTCCTGGCCCACAAGACTACAGTGTGACACTAGGCGGGAGTGTGCATCTGAACGCAGACCTGGCCCCAGGGGAGACCAAGGTGGCAGTGCGGGGAGACAACCTGCCCACCCAGGCTGACTCATCCTTTTGGGTAAAGCACTGCCCTTCTCGAACACAAGACTAGGCAAGGGTGGGGGTCCCCTCTAGAGGTGATGGCTCTGGGTTCCTATCCTGGCCCTGAGTACTACCAGCTGTGTGGCTTTCTGAGTTTCAGATCATTCATCTGTAAGATGGGGATGATAAGATGTCAGTCACCTGGCTGGTACCACGACGATCCTGACATCCTTGCCATCTCCCTCAGGGTGTCCCACAAACCCCTCGTCCTGCATCTTCCTCCAAGTCTGCTCCCCCTGCTCTTGAGCTATTGCTTCTGTGAATGTCTCCACCATCCACCCAGCTGTGCATTCCAGAAACGTGGGAGCCCCTGTGACTCCTCCCCAACTCTCACCCCATCCCAGCCAGCATGAGTGCTCAACGTATCTCCAGTCCAAACTCCTCTCTGCACCTCCATCCCAGGCAAGCCCATCACTGTCTGCTGGGCTCCACCCTTTGCCCTTGTGCCTCTCCCCTCTGCTCCCCATCTGCTGGCAGCCAGTAAATTAGATTATGTCCTTTTCCTGCTTAAAACCCTCCAGCAGCTTCCACTTTCTCTTAGAACAAAACCTGCCCACCCTCCTGGCCATGGTCCACAGACTCTGCCTGACCCACCCCTGCCCACCTGCCCTGACCCACCTCCTCCAGCTTTCTTTCTCCTACCCCGTAAGTTTCCTCCCAGCTTCTCAACACACCAAGGTCCCCCCCAGCTCCCACCAGCATGGAATGCTCTTCCCCGATCCTTGCACACAGCCCACTCCTCTTCATCCATCCAATTAAGGGATGAGACACCTCCTAAAGAAGCCCTCCCGGATTACCCTGTCTCAGGGAGCCTGGAGCCTTCCGCATCTCCGCATTCTCTATTATTCTCTTGTACCACTTGTCACAATTTGCAATTATACATCTATGTGTTTGTTTACTTGTTTATTATCTGTCCCCCCCTCCAACAAAAGCTGTGAGCTTCACAAGGGAAGGGGCCAGAGCTGCCTTGCTCAGCCCTGTATACCCAGAGTCTGGGCCTAGTTAGATGCCCGATAAATAGGAATCCCCCCTGAGGCCCATCACCCCAGAGCCAATCAGAGAGTCCACCCTCCCAGCTTCCTCAGCCAGTTCCAAAAGCCATATCTGGAGTCTCAGAAGAGGACTTGGCAGGCACAGACACCCAGAAAGGCAGAATTCTGCCTCCCTGGCTGGTGCCCATGACTGCAGCTATGCCAAGACACCATGCAGATACCCTGCAGGGAACAGCACAGTGAGGGACACAGCAGGGCAGGACCTGCAGCTGTTGAGACTGTGCCAGGGGCTGGGCATTCTCACGGCAAACCATCTCAGCAGGCAGCAAGCAGTGGGCGGGCATGTGCCCACATCTGATGCTCCAGGATACACAGAGATGAAAAAATAATCCAAGTTCGCCCCTCTGACTGTGCCTTCTCAGTGTTGGGCTCTGGCAGGTCCCTGAGCCTGGCCCCACCCACAGCAGCCTAAGGCAGGTCAGCCCTCCACGGGGCACACCCCCCACAGCACCCAGGCTCAGGACTACTTGACCTGGGTTCAAGGCGAGCAGTGGCTACGTATGATTGGGTCTCACACACAGGGTTCTCAGGACTCAAATCATGGAATTAGATCAATGTGAACTCTCCTGGAAGTGCTGGCAGGGCAGGGAGTAAATGGCATCTGTGCCCAGCATCGGGGATCAGCATCTCCCTGATCCCTTCAACATCCTCCTACGTGGGTCCTCCCCCAAATTCAGATTCCTGTCTTCCTGCCAGCAGGCC
The DNA here is from genome assembly GCF_003369695.1 of Bos indicus x Bos taurus. Lineage (NCBI taxonomy): Eukaryota > Metazoa > Chordata > Mammalia > Artiodactyla > Bovidae > Bos > Bos indicus x Bos taurus. Next base: position 32,920,609 of record NC_040096.1, read on the forward strand.
GTCCAGTCACACTTTCACATCTTCCTTCTTCATCATCTCTCTTTCCAGATCTCATCTTGATCAAGTCCCACTTCACACAGGAAGCACTCCTGGACCCCCCGGGCCCAGGGAACCCCTACAGAGGCAGCCCTCTGCTCCCATCACTGCTCCTGCAGGTGAAGGTCGGCACCCCTAGGAGACAGGGTGGAGACCCGGTGAGCAAGGTGGAGGGCCGGCAGCAAGCAGGGCCAAGTGTGTGCTGTGATCCAGCTCTTCCTGCTCCTTAGCCAGTTGTGCCCTTCTGAAAGGAGAGGGGGCGGCAGGCATGATCCCTGCCCCCAGGATGCGCTGGTCTGATGAAGGAGACCTAGCTACAAGGTCCAACCCTCCTGTCAGTCAATCATTGAGCAAACCTACACCAGGCTCTGGGCACTTCTTGGGTGCTGGGGATACCAAAGTGAATAAACCCAGCTCTGTTCCCTGGGCGACTACCGGCAGAGAGGACCACACAGTAACATTCCTGCACGCTTGCCTGTTCAGGGCCCCCGAGGTCCTGGGTGGTGCACCGGCGCGTGGAGTAAGCACTCTGTGGTTGGCAGTCCAGGATGCTGAGGGGGCCGCCTAGCCCAGACTGGGAGGGCTTAGGGATCCTGGAGACAGACTCCCTGGAGGAGAGTGTCTGTGCTGAGATGCAGTGTGTGACAGAGGCTAGGCAAGTGGTGCAGGGAGGGTCTCGGGCAACTGTCACTAAACCCCAGGAGCCCTGTCCTGGCACTCAGGGGCCTCCACACACAGACTCTGCCCCCCAACTCCTGATCGCCAGGCCTATCAGGGGAGGGAATTTGGTCTCTTCAAAGATGTCCTAACACTGGTGCAGCAGGCCCCCTCCCCAGAGAGCCACTGCGCCAGGCTCCACGACGCCACTGACATTTCCGCATGCCGCCATCTCCCGGCCGTGGCCCACCTAACTAGTCAGTGGGGACCAAGGCGGTCCTGAGAGACTCCCAGAAAGCTGAGAACTGAAAAGTTCAGGCTGACACAAAAGCTCTATGGGGGCGGGCATCTCCAGTGAAGGGCACCCTAATGGTCTCTCCTCCCCTCCCACTGCAGCTCCTCCAACATGGTGCCAACCTCAGGGCAGGGTGAGGCTGGACGAGTGGTGAAAGGGGGAAGAAAGCATCCCTGAAACCACCCCTCAACGTGCATACACACCCCCCCGCCCCAGACTGGAGGTGTATGAGAGAGGAGAGCCACCCCCACCAGGACCACTGAGCGATGCGCAGAGCCACTCTTTAAGTCAGCAGGGTGACCACTCCGTCTGGCATTAAGCAGAGGAGGGAGAGAGAAGCCCCCACGCAGCCTCTTCTGGGGAGGGAAGCAGTGAGGATTCACTCCCCACTACACACCAACGCCAGGCATCCACATGGGCAGCCATGCCCATCTCACCACACCCTGAAGCAGAAACAGTGCTGACCATTCTGCAGGTGAAGAAATTTAGCTCAGAAAGGTCATATGACTTGCCCACCATCACACAGCCAGGAAGAGAGGGGCTTAAAATCAGGTCAACATCAGCAGAAGGGGTTTTAGCCAGACACAGAAGAAATCCCCCAAGGGCTGGAGAAAACTTCATCCCAGGAAGATGGTCCCAGGAAGGCTGGAGCCCCTTCTCAGGAGGCTGCTGAGGAGGACTGGGTGAATCCTGCTATTGACCCTGAGGGTCCCATTCCACTGTGATTTTCTTGGACCACCAGGCAAGTTCCATCAACCTCCTGGAGGGTAGGCTCGAGAAAAGCTGGGAAGCTCCTGAAAATGGCTGGGGGAGGCTCTGAGCACAGGGTACACACCCAAAGCTGCCTCCCCCAGCCCTGGCCACTCTGCAGCTCTGCTCTCTCCATGGGAGGCTCTGACCCCCTGAGGCCTGGCCACTCTGCAGCTCTGCTCTCTCCATGGGAGGCTCTGACCCCCTGAGGCCTGGCCACTCTGCAGCTCTGCTCTCTCCATGGGAGGCTCTGACCCCCTGAGGCCACCAACGGAGACAAGGGTGCCCAGATCCCAGAAGAAAAGGGACCAGAAAGGATTAAATGGGGGAAAGGAAGAGCTCACCCCTAGTGGCCAAACCAGCCAGCGGTGAACCCTGCCGGGCGGTTCTGACAGTGCTGGGCACCAGCTCATCCAGAACCTCCTTCTCGTGCAACATAATTACAGTTCTCCCTGTGTAATGAGACGGTTTTTAAAGGCCATTCAAAAGAAATTTCCTATAATGAGGTGAAGGGGTTTATAGTATTATACATCAAAGCGGCTGCTAATTGGTGGGACCTGGGCTGTGTCCTGGAGTGCAGCAATGGGAGTTCCATGTCTAAAGACGAGGAGAGCAGGGGGAGGGACGCCAAACCCGGGGAGGCAAGATGGACACTTTCCCAGAAACATGTCTGCAACACCAACAGGTGTCCTGGAAGAGCAGACAAGAGCCCGGAAGGCTGACAGAGCTGCGGCTGGACAGGGGAGAATCTCTGGGGTAGGGTCACAGGGGTGGGTTCAGGAGAAGGAAAATGAAGGTCCTGGTTGAATTGTGTCCCAGATTCATGTCAACCTGGAAACTCAGAACATGGCTTTATCTGGAAACAGGGTAATTAGCCACTGCAGACGTAATTAGCTAAGATGAGGTCATGCTTTATTATGGTAGGATCTTGCCCAGTGACTGGTGTCTTTATGAGAGGAGGGAATTTTGGACACAGACCCACAAACAGGAAGAATGCCCTGTGAAGATGGATGTAGAGAGTGGAATGATTTTTCTACAAGCCAAGCAATGCCAAACAACCATGAAAAGCTGGAAGAAACAAGAAATTTCCATCCCTAGAAACTCCAGAGGGAGCAGAGCCCTGCCAACACCTTGATTTCAGACTTCTAGCCTCTCAGTTCAGTTCAGTCGCTCAGTCATGTCCGACTCTTTGCAACCCCATGAACCGCAGCACGCCAGGCCTCCCTGTCCATCACCAACTCCCGGAGTCCACACAAACCCATGTCCATTGAGTCGGTGATGCCATCCAACCATCTCATCCTCTGTCGTCCCCTTCTTCTGCCCTCAATCTTTCCCAGCACCAGAGTCTTTTCAAATGAGTCAGCTCTTAACATCAGGTGGCCAAAGTATTGGAGTTTCAGCTTCAACATCAGTCCTTCCAATGAACACCCAGGACTGATCTGCTTTAGGATGGACTGGTTGGATCTCCTTGCAGTCCAAGGGACTCTCAAGAATCTTCCCCAACACCACAGTTCAAAAGCATCAATTCTTCGGCGCTCAGCTTTCTTTATAGTCCAATTCTCAGAACTCAGAAAATAAGTTTCTGTTGTTTTAATCCACTAGGTTTATGGTACTTTGTTATGGCAGCCCTAGGAAATTAATATAATGACCATTCTAATAACTGCAACTATCCAGCGATTTAAAAGGCAGCCTCAAAAGGTGATGAGCACCCAGCCTCTAGAGCTGTACAAGCAAAGCCAGGAGTATCCCCATCTCCCCCCTGCACTCTGAACAGATGCTGGGGCAGGTTCACACTTAGTCCCCCATCTGACCTCACTGTATGAAGTCCAGAGTGCTGGAGGAAAGAGCTATCATTCCCGTCCCCAGATTTGGAAACTGAGGCTGAGAGAAGGTAAACAACCTGCTCAAAAGCACAAGGTAGCCAGTCAGTGCCAACGACAGGTCTGGAATCCTGGAGTCCCCAGTGCCAGTCCTGGGCTCTTTCAGGCTCATGACCCTGAGTCTTCCTTCTGTGCCTCCCCTGCCTCTAGATTCAACTGCAGTTCAACATCCTGAAAGGCAGAGAAAAACCCATGGTTTCCCAGGACCCAGGTGTTCCAGACTGAAAATGGAACACTGCTGAAAGCCTAGCCCAACTCTAAACAGAGGCTTCCAAGCAACACTGGCTGCCTACTGCGTCCTGGTACAGTCACCAGCCCCTCACAGCATCTGGCTCAAGGAGGCGCTACCCTGGCCCACAGACCCTTACTGAGCACCTACTATATGCAAGGCCCTTGGCACAGTGTGGGGTGGGGGTGAAAACCAGGGAAGGCGGGATATTGCATCCCCTTGGGGACCCAGAGTTCATGCGGATCAGACCACCCAGCAAGATCTCACAGGGTGTCCCCAGACCAAGTGTGACCTCGGGGTAGACATCCTAGGCCCTCTCCTGGGGCCTCCGGAGAAGGCAGCTGAAGGATGGGAAGTGAGAGTGTGGCGTTCTCCAGCTCCTCCCAGGCTCTGAGCACCGGCAGACTGCACCACACTCCCACCTGCGCCTGGCACTTGGCTTGGCTCTGTTACCCCAGGAGCTAGAGAACGGCGCGGAGGCCCCCAGCTCTGGCACCAAATGGAGCGTGAGCACAGCCAAGCTCACCAGCCAGGGTGGCCCGCTCTAAATGCTGGCTAATTGGCGCTGCACGGCAGAGGGACAGAAGGAGTGGGCTTTGAAGTCACCTGGTGTGACTTGTCCAGCAGGAACAATGGGCCGCCCAGCCTGGTGAAGAGTCTCGGCTCTTTCTAATTAGGCGTCGCTTTGAACACGGAGGCCTCAGATTAATGAGGTTTATGGTGCTCAGTTTCACGGCGTGGCAGGCTGCCGCTGTTCTCTGATCGCAGTTTGATGCCAAAACCTTGTTCTCTAAATCAAAGCTTCTCCCAAAACTCTGCTTTCTGACGTGCCTCGGGTTTCTGCAGGGTGTCTCTGCCAGGGAGCTAAGAGCCTTCACCTCCATCGCATCACTCCCAGCGCTGGCTTCTGTTTCGCTGAAGAAGACTTCACAGGGCCGTGACACCCCCCACAGCCTGCCCGGGAGGGTCAAGGAGCGGCCAAGGCTAGCCCCGTTTTGCACCGCTGGCTGGCCCAGCGCACCCCCAGGGGCCAAGAGCCCCCACTCCGGCCTGCAGGCCCCTCTGCCTCAGCTCTTGGCGGCTTCAGGCGTGCTGGGCCACAGAGAATCCACTGGCCAATTTCCCGCTGTTGGCATCTGTTCACAAGCCTCAGGGACATCTGGTTCACCAGTCTTGGAGAAGATTGAGACATCGTGGGAGCCGGCCTGCAAGGCCTCACCCTCCGCCTCTTCTCCTCTAGCAGAAGCCTCCTCCCCACCCCTGCTCTGGGCTTTTGCTCACAGCTCCTCTCCTCTCTCTCCCTGAGAAGGCCCCCTCTCTCTAAACTCATAGCACCCTTCAAATCCCAGCCCCGCCCCTTGCTCCTCCTTCACCACCGCAGTCACCAGAGCTTTCTTTCCCCTTCTGAGATCCTCCAGCCCCACATCCCTGTCACCTGGAGCAAGCATTTCTTGCTGTGTATTCCATTGTTTAATGCTACTTCCTTGGCTCATGGTTTTGTCCTGCCTCCCCTGTGACACTGTGGCATGGGGACTGGAACAGTGTCTATGTCACCTCGGTGTCCCTCCCACAGGAAAGACTGGCTGATAATACAGAGCCTACCCTCCCTGGGTGCTCCAGAATGCACCTAGAGAAAAGATGCCATCCTGCCTCAGTTTCCCCATCTGCCAAATGGGAACGAGGCCCTCACCCTGCTTCCTTCTAGGGCTGCTGGAGCATCCAGGCTGACCCTGACAGAACCATGTGTTTGGGGGAAGTGAGGCAGTGCAGTGGGTAGGATGTGCCTGGAGCAGGGGGAGGGGATCTGGCAGGGATGCCAGGGACCCCTGGGACTGGACAAGCAAGTTTCTCGCTCTGAGCCTTAGTTTCCCTTAATATTAACAAGGTTGGCTCCAGGACTCATAGGATGCACGTATTAACTCACTCAATCCTCATGACCACCTGTGGAATATATACTGTTATTAGCTCCATTTCACAAATGAAGCAAGGCCCAGGGAGGTTTAAAAAGCAGCTTATTGGTAGGAGGAGGCAGAAGAACTCAATTCTAGGCAGCATGCTAGCTCCTGAACCTGCCTTCTTCACCACCGCACTAACTTTCAAGGAGGCTTCAGCCAAGCTTCCACAGAACCCATCATTTCTGAACTTGCTTAACCTCTCAGGCCTCTGTTTTCCCATCTGGGGGATGGGCATACAATGACATTTATAGATGGCTTCTGCTAGACCATCTATCTGCAGGCTGAAGTGCTCCCTACTCCTCTGAGCCCCTTCCAGACCTCAGCTCCAAACCTCTCCCACCTAGAATTTTCCTGCCCCTTGGATGCTTACCCTGTCAGACTGCCTCCACCATCTCCTCCTTCCACCTTCCTGGCCACTTCTCCTCATCCGCTGAGAGGCTCCCATCTTCCTCTGAGCCTCAGCCCTTGTCACCCTTTAGGTGACCTCCCCACGCTAGGGATGACCAACGCTGTGGTTCCCTGTTCCCAGATCTCCTGCCTCCAGTGACCTTTGGCCTCCATGTCTGCCAGCTCCCATCCTGGGCCACAGCCAGGCCCTTGTCTCCAACACAGCTTCCAGTCAAGCCTCCTTGCCCGGCCCACCTGTGCCTCTTCTTAGCCCTCTTGCCACCAGTCTCTCATCACCCTGAGATCTTCACACCTCCCTCTTTCTCTCACTGCTCTTCTGTCCTCACCCTCTTTGTCTAGTTTGAGCTCCACGATCCATCAGTATAATAAATCCCTCAAACGCATTGCCTGCCTCTCTCCTTTGGCAGTACTTTCATGAAACCTGTATCTGGAGAAATCCAACTAGCACCTTCTGGGCACCTAACACTGAAAAGTCAAATGTGCTTGGAGAAAATGAGCCTGCCATGCACACCGTCCCCTCTGTGAGCTCAAAATCTCAGACCTAGAGTGGTCCCAGCACTGCCCAGCAGTCCCAGCTCAGTCATGGGCTGGCTCACTTCCTGCTCTCCAACATGACCATGTCTCCCCGTCCCCACTTGCCCCGTACCTCCCAGCTCTGTCTGACCTGTCATAAAGCACCAGATGTGAACTCCCTCCCTGCCCACTGCAGATTCCAGAAGCCCACTTTCTTCTGCCTGTATCCCCTCTTCCTGCCTGCGGAGGGGCCATGCTGCCTGTCAAGGGTCCATTGCTCCTCTTGGACTCTGAGCCCATCACTTCTGGTCCCAGGAATTTGGCTCCCACCACTACAATGTCTCCTGGCATCACCCATCTTATCATCTATTGGATCCACCATCCTCCCCCATCAGCAGTCATGTTCTGCTATCTCTTGTCCTTTAAAAACCCCTTTCTTAATTATGCTGAGTTTTTAAAAAATTCAATCTCAGACGATTCTGTAGTGTATGATTCCATTTATACAACACTCACAAAGTAACAAAACTACAGAGACGGAGGATAAAGTAGTGGGAGCTGCAGGGGAGGGACCGTGGGGAGGGGTGGGGTAGCCCAGGGAGCCTCATGGTGATGGAACAGTCTGAATCTTGACTGTGATGGTGGTTACCAAACTACACATGCAGTGCAATTACACATTGAACTGTAATGTGTAACGTTACACCGTGTAACTCATCAGTTACACAATTAACATGTAACTGATGCGCGCTCATACACTCACATACACATACGACTGGGAAATCTGAATGAGATCTATGACTTGACCAATGTCAGTGACCAGGTTTGATATTTGCTGTGTATTAGAGCTACACAGAACATTACCACTGAGGGCAGTCCGGTGGAGGGGTATCCGGGACTCACCTAAACATTCTTTGAATTTTCCTGTGACTCTCCCCTCTCCAGCCCCCACTCCATCCACTGTTTTTCCCTCTTCACAACATTTCTAGGAAAAGCCAACTACGCTCTTTCTCCCTTCTCTCTCCAGCCATCTTCAACCTACTTGAAGTTGGATGCATTCACCCCTTCATGACACTTCTCTCTTCCCATCCTGGCCTCCTATTGTCAAAAGCAACAGTGTCTCCATCTTACCCACCCTCACAGCATCCTCAACCATGGCTGTTTTCGTCCTTCTGTTTGGAACCCCCTCTTGGCTTCTGGGGCTTCCCTCGTGGCTCAGCTGGTAAAGAATTCTCCTGCAATGCCAGAGACCTGGGTTCAATCCCTGGGTTGGGAAGATCCCCTGGAGAAGGGAAAGGCTACCCACTCCAGTATCCTGGCCTGGAGAATTCCATGGACTAGATAGTCCACGGGGTCGCAAAGAGTTGGACACGACTGAGCGACTTTTATTTGGCTTCTGAGATGCCACCATCCTGGCTTTCCTTGCTCTCCTGGGGTGTGCCCTGTCAGCCTCCTATGCTGACTCTTTCACCTCCACCCACTCTCCATGCAGGAGCCTAGGCCCCAGACCTGGGTCCTCTCTCTCCACCATCCAGATCTCTTCCTGGGCGATCTGTGCCTTTGTCCACAAACTCCACCTACAGCCATTGGCCCCCGGATCTCCACCCCCTGCTCAGTCTCTCCCTGATCTCCAGCCCTGTGGACCCAGCTATCAGTGGACATTTCTGCTTCCGGAGGTAATCAAAACGAAACTCCCATCTGACTCCCGATCTCAAACCTCATCTGGTCCTCCCCATCTCAGAAAATGGCCACAGTGGCTCAAGTCATGAATCAAGGAGACCCCTTGCTTCCATCATGTCTTTCTCCCAGTTCTTTTTTTTTGGGGGGGGAGGGGACACCACATGTGTTGTCGGATCTTAGATCCCCAACCAGGGATTGAACTGGGGTCCTCTGCAGTGAGAGTATGGAGTCCTTAACCACTGGACCAGGGAATTCTCCCAACTCTTAGTTCTGCCTCCACGATGAGTCTAAAATCATCTTCCTCTCTCCATCTCCATGGCTACCACCTTGGCCCAAGCCTCCATCACTTCTCTGCCTTACCCTCCTACAACAGCCAGAAAGCTCTTTAAAAATCATAAATCAGATCTGTCACTCTCCGGCTTAACCCATCAGGAGCTAGCTGGTCATCACCCCCTTGGAAAACATCACAGTTCCTCCGCATAGCCAGGGTACCAGGCCAACACCCTCATGTGAGATCCCCCCCCTCCTACCACACAGCTGCCTCTTTCACACTCGGGGCCTCACACAGATGCAGCCTCACCTGAGAGGGGCCTGGGCCCCACCCCACAGGTGTCCCTATTCACCCCATCACTGCACCATCAGCGATTTCAGATCCCCTGTGTGCTGTTATTTTGTTCGTGTCTTCTTTTCCCGCCAGCCAGAGGGAGTTTGTGCATCAGTACCTGACGCATAGTAGGCGCTCAGTCGTGCTTGTCAAGTGAATGAGCGAGAGCTCCCCGGTCTCTGCGCCCCTGGCAGCATCCTCTCTCCCCTGATGAGGCTGGCTCGCCTGTGCATGGGGAAAGGTGCACGTGCCTATAAATACCCACATGATCCACTCTCCCCAAAACAGTAACTGACACCCCGATGACTCGACGACAGGATAATTCCCCCACATCTTGCTGGAAGCTGCTTCCAGTGGTAAAAGTTTGCTGTTTTATGGCCCTGAGAAGACATCAGCTATAATGGGCTAAAATTATAACCTGGTACACTCATCTGTTTAAATACTCTTGGAAACTGAACACTCCAGGCTGAGCACTATTCCGGGTTGCCCTGGATGCCACTGAGGGGCCTGGCTGTGTGGGACACACAACGCCTAGGGCGGGGTACAAGCCTGTTCTACAGGGCGACCGTGGCCACAGGTGGAAGGCCACGGTGCCATGTACCACATCCGGTACGCTGCAGGCACTCACTGAAGGGCACTTCCCATTACTTTCCCACGTCCGTGGGACACAGGGAGGAAATGGTGCAGCCTGCTCTGTGTGGGCCCACCAGGCAGGGCGGGGCTCAAGGGGTGCGGGGTGCGTGAGGGATGACGTAGAGCAACTGGAGTTGGGCTGAGGCTGAACACCATGGTTAGAGTGAGTGGAACCCTGTGAAAAGGGCATGAACTGTCCTGAAAGGCAGTGACCTCCTGTCACCACCGGTGTCCAGTGGAGTAGGACACTGTAGGGAGATGGTGTGGACCGGCTGCTTTTCTCCAGTCTTGCACCATTGGAACTGGAGCCACAAGTGGAGTAGCGCTTCAGGATTAAACGGACACCTATTCAAATCCTGCCTCTGCCGCAGTTCGGGTGACCTGGGGCGAGTTACATCTCAGGGTTCAGATGCAGTTTCCTCATCTCCACAGAGAGGTAACATGTACAAGATCTCTGCAGGCAGTTGGTGCCTACTAAATGTTTGTCCTTCCCCGCCCTGCTTCCCTAGAATCAATGTAAGCATAGCCATCTGGGCCCTGGGACTCTCCAAATATTCTTCCTGCCCTGGCCCAACAGGTGCTCAGGTCCACCCATGTATCTGGACCCCTAGTATCTACCTGGACCCCAGCACCGGCACCACCTCCTCCAGGAAGCCGCCCCAGGCTGCTTTGATAGGTGCTGGGCTCCTCCCCCCTTGCAGGCTGTGGTACCCACTGGGTGTTGGAGGCACGTGGGTCTGGGCACATGTGCCGACTGCATCACTGGTATCTCATGGTCAGTGGGTTGGGGGACGAGAGTGTGTTCTGTGTGTGTGTGTTAAACAATTACGACAGCAAACATTTATCAATACACTGCACTTAATATGTACCAGGCACTTTATAGGCAACTAACCCATTTAATCTGTACAACAAAGTTATGAGGGAAGCAGTATTTTATCTCTGTTTTACAGATTGGGGAACTGAGGCTCAGAGAGGTTCAGTGACCTATCCAAGGTCACACAGCACTAAATGACAAAGCCAGAATTGCACCCAGGCAGAGTCGGTGTGCCTAACCTCCGCCTGTACCATTCAGCCTCGCAATGCAGATGTGCGTTCCCCGCTGTAGGTGCTCTCACAAGTCCTGCAGAGGATCAGAAGCCATCCCAGGTGAACAGTGGTGGGGCCTCATGACCCTGGAGGCCAGGACACATACATAAATACTCTCACACAGACTTCCATACGGATGCAGGCATTAGTGAACACGTGCACACTCATGCACACAAAGGCATGAAGATCCATCTCTACCAGTCCCATTGCCCAGGAGTCTCTCATCTCTCCTCTCCCCAAGTCACCATGGGTGGGGCAGTCACAGACACTGCCCACCCCTGGTGTCAAGTCTATCCTAGATATTAAAACCAAATCCTGCTTGGTCCCTATGGTGAGATTTATTTATATTGGTGGAACCTGGGGGCTCAGAGAGGGTCGGACACTCCTTTTAGGTCACACAGCAAGTCAGGACAAAACTAGACTAGTGCCCAAGCCTAGAAAGCTCCCAACGAATGCTTTTTCACACCATCCCGGGGTCCCCTCCACAACCTCTGATTCCAGACATCTCTATTTCTGCTTGCTTTGAACAGGACAGAAATAACAGAAATGAAGAGAAGACAGAAGAGAAAGAGAGGAAACAGAGGCCAGAAGCAGACCTGGGAGAAGAGAGGAGAAGAGGGGAGCAGCAGGAAAGTCTGAGCAGCGAGCTGCAGGGGGCCAGGCTCAGCGCGCCAGCCCTCCTCGCCCGCCTGCCTGAAGCTGCCTGCTTCTGAGAGGAGCGAGAGGAGCGCAGCGAGGCGGGGGTTAACTCTCTGCCGTGGAGCAGAAAATGAGGTTCCAGTTATTAGTTGATTTATTGCTCTGTCCTCAATCTGCGCTCAGGTCCTGGAAGGAAATGTTCCACTCGAAAGCATTAAGCGTCTTCAAAGAGCAGAGGCATTAAAAATTGAAATCATAAAATAGACACGTAAATACAGTGGAGGTGAGAGGGGGGCAGCCCCCTAGGCAGGCTGAGGTGGGGGTGGCAGGCCCAGGTCCCAGCAGGCCTGTGGGGCCACCACACTTAGGCAGGAGCCAGCTGTGTCTACAGAGGCGAGGGGGTGTTCCTGCCCAGAAGGGGCACCCCCGCCATGGCTCACAGTGCCTGAGACCCCTCCATTAGCATACCATGTCCTGGGTCGGGGGGGGGGGGGGGCGGGCAGGGAAATCATCCTATCTTTGAAAACACATTCCCTCTTGGGAAGGGGACAGCCCCAGGATAATAGGGGGAGAGACAGGAGAGGTGAGGCAGGACTGAGCTGATTTCTACCATAGCCAGTGTGTTGGCAAAGGCAGGGGCAGCCCTGGGAGGCTGGGGCAATCGCAGCTCCTCTGGCACCAGGCTGCCCTGTGGGAAGGGAACCCCAGCAGACAGGCCCCAAGACAGGCCCTCCTCAGTGTCGCTCAGACCCCACTGCACATCCAGGGCTTGGCTGGGCCATGTGGGGACCAGCCTACCCCAGTCATGGCTGGGTCTCGGCGGGAATGGCCACAGAGGGTCCCTACTCTGTCCTCAGCCCTCCTCTGGGCAGCGGAGTCATGGGCCAGGTTATATAGCCCATGCTCTTTCCACAGAAGGGCAAGGGGGCCAGAGAGCCGCCAGCAGGGTCTGAGCCCCGCCTAGAAGGACAGTATCTCCAGTGTCCCCAGTGGGCCGGCTCCCAGCGCAGTCCACAAACACGTGTACACATGGGCCACTGGGGCAGATTCTGCCACTGACAGCCTTTGTGATCCTGATCACAGAGGAATGAGAAGGGGCCCTTGATGGCAGAAATCTGAGTTCTGGGCTGGGGTCCTCCACAGACGTGCTGTGTGACTCTGAGCCTGGCCTTGCTGTCTCTCAGCCTTGATGCCTCACCTCTGCTCTCCTGGTCCTATCTCACTCCCTTCCAGCTCAGCTTCCCTGGGGTGAGAGACAGGTGTCACCCCCACCTCCCCCTCTTCCTTCTCGTCCTCTGTCCCTTCTTCACTTCATCTCTCATCCTTGCACATCAACAACCACCCCCATCTCATTCGGGACCCTCCCCCTGCCCCTTACCCTCCAGCTCACCCCCCTTCCATACTCTCCCCACTCCCACCCACCAAGGCCAGGATGGGGGTCACCCCTCAGCTCACCCCTCAATTCGAGAACCACTCCTGGTCCAAGCACCTCTTTCCCCAATATGTAATTTTTCTTAATTGGGAGCTCATCAATTATCCCTATGTTTTCCAGAGGAAATAAACAGCAATTAGAGAAATAAGTGGTGTTTTTATTCTCCGGGATACTCAGCAGCACGGGGCCCCCATCATCCCCACCTAATGGCCAGCCCAGCCGCCTGCAAGGTCCACTCTCCCGCCCTCTCCCCACATCCATCCCCACATGTGTGTGAGCAAAGGGCCTGCCACCGGGCCACCCGGCAGCAGGTTGCCTCTTGGAATCTGCGTGAAGAACCATAAATCGCTGAGAAAGGGCCTCTTTCCCCATGCAACAGAAGGTTAGAGTGTTTAAAGAGAGCAGTGGAACTGTTTTTATTAATCAGAACTGCTATAAAGAAAGCATTTTAATTAACATAATTATCCCGATTGAGAAAAGCAGTCCTTACTCCATAGATACTTTTCAGACTAAAGATGCAAGCTGTCACAATCAGTCATAATTAAGAAAAGCGAGCCTTTTTTTTTTTTTTTTTCCCTCTCGCTCCCTTCCCCTCTTGGGCAACTGCTCCTCCCTAGGTTAGATCTCAAAGTAGAGACAAGGCAGATGTCACGCCTTCCACGGGTTCATACTCTCACACCCCGGCTGCCTCTGGAGTTGCATTTCAGAGAGGGTGCGCCCCTGGTCAATGGGCCCTGCACCATGACCCCCTCTCCTGCCTGACCTCAGAAGGTTCTCCCCACCTCCTTGGGAAGGAAGGAGACAGACCCATCTCCAGAGGCATCCACCTCAACTCCCTGCTGGATGACAAGTCCTAGAGCACTGCTCCTCCCTGACACTTGCGGGGACTTTCCTGGGCCAGCTGACCCAGAAGGAATAATGGAGGAGGACAGCCAGCCAGTGGGCACCCCAGACCATCACCCTGGTCCAAGCCACCTGGATGCTCAACCTTCACCTCCTACCTCTCCCTTCTATTCTTGACTCAAATTCAGGCCATTTAGCCACATAACAGCTAGAAATCTGTTCATACCACAAATCTAAGTGTATAACTCTCCTCATTCCAACTTAAACCCCTTCTTGGGGACTTCCCTGGTGGTCAGTGGCTAAGATTTCAAGCTCCCAATGCAGGGGGCCCGGGTTTGATTCCTGGTCAGGGAACTAGATCCAGCATGCCACAATAAAGAACTAAGATCTAAGACCCAGCGCAGCCAAATAAATAAACTATAAATATTTTTAAAAAATCTTCGTGGACCTCACAGAGGCCTGGCCCAGCCCGCTTCAGCCACACCTCCCACCATGCCTCCCCAGTGTTTTCTCATCCTTCTCAGTTCACATGCCATGCCCTCTGCTTGTTGCCCTCATCCCTCCAGCCACCACTGCCCACGCTCTCAGCTCTCCTGTTCATCTTGCAGTGCCTAGCTCATGTGTCACCCCCTCGGTGAAGCCCTCCTTGACCTCCAGACCTGATCCATCCCCTCTTAAACCCTCTCACAGCACTGCATCCCCACCCCTTGCTAGTGTGTGTGCGGTGGCCTTACAACAGTGCTGTGATTCTTTATTTAGCTTTAGTTTCCTCCATTCAACTATAAAGTTCAGAAAGCAGCCAGACACTTTATTGTTTTGCTTTGTTTGACAGTATTCCTGTTTGTTCACTCTTGTGTCCCCAATGCCCATGACGGTGCTTGGCTTGTGGTAGGTACTTAAGAAATACTCATGGAAGGAAAGAAGGAAGAGAAGGAGGAGGGAGGAGAAGAAAGTCCTGGCTCAGGGCATGCGCTGGTAGACTGTCACAGCCCCTGTGTCAGATGAGGGCATTTCACGGAGGAGGTAAGGACTGCTGAGGGCATTTCGAGGAGGTAAGGGGTCACCCCAACAAACTATGAAATGTCCTACTTCCCTCATCCCATCTCAGCATCATTGCCACACTGTGCTGTGTGCTAGTCACTCGGTCGTGTCTAATTCTTTGTGACCCCATGGACTGCAGCCTGCCAGGTTCTTCTATCCATGGGATTCTTCAGGTAAGAATACCAGAGTGGGCTGCCATGCCCTCCTCCAGGGGATCTTCCCAATCCAGGGTCGAACCCAGGTCTCCCTCATTGCAGGCAGATTCTTTACCATCTAAGCCACCAGGGAAGCTCTTCAATACTGGAGTGGGTAGCCTGTCCCTTTTCCAGGGGAATTGTCCTGACCCAGGAATTGAACTGGGGTCTCCTACATTGCGGGAGGATTCTTTACCAGTTGAGCTACCAGGGAAGCCCCTCAGCATCATTACTCTCCCCATTTTACAGAACTGGATACTAAGGCCTAGAGAGGCAGGATCAAGGTTGTGGTGAAGCAGCGCAAGAGTCTGGGCCTGTCTCGGGCTCTGAGAATGTCTGTTTTGAGGTGGGACAACAAGGGAGGAGAGAGATACAGGAGTACCCACTGTGGGTATAGTATTCCCCTCGGGCTTGGGGGATTGAGAACTGCTAGGAGCACGTCTTAGGATGTGTGACTTTGGACTTCTCAGCCCATCTGAGCCTTAGCTTCTCCATCTGTGAAATGGGCAGTCTGGAGCAGGTACCATCCTCTGCCTTCTACCCACGACCCCTACTCCCACTCAGCTGACATCTAACACCCTCAAAGCTTCAGACCCACCCTCCTCCTTCCCCTGAAGAGCCGGAGATACTGACAAACACACCTGCTCGCCCAGGACGTGCCACCCTCCGTGGCCACCCAGGGAGGGTGACGCTGGGAGCCTGCTGCTACCCAAACCAACACCTGCAGTGTGACATGTGCATAGGTGACACCACGGGCATATCTTACCCAGACATGCTGCCGTTTCCTCCCTGAAAAGGTGCTTATTTTTTAGTACCTCTTAAATAGGAGACGCAAAGTGTATTGTCAGCGCTTTTTAAATGGCTCGTTAATGCCCCCGTAAAGCTCAGCGCTGGCCAGAGGAAACAGCTCACTCCTGGCCCTGGTGTGGCCTGAACTCCCTTGCAGTCTGCTCTCTGAGTAGCACCCATGCTACCGAGTCCACCTGCGCTGGACTCTGGCATTGCCAGGAACTAGACAGTTCCCAACAAAAATATGCCCAGATCCCTACTAGGGCCACAAGATTCAGTAACCCTTTGGGAATGGCTGTGAGCAGACTTGGACCCTGCCTGGTAGAAAAACAGTGGAATGAGCATGGGCTTTGTAGTCAGGTATCCTGGGTTCAAGTTCCTTCTTGGTCACTTACCAGCTGTGTGACCTAAATCCAGTTACCAAATCTCTCTGAGCCCCAAGTTTCCTCACCTATAAAATGGCAATGCTAACTCCTGCCTCAGGGCTTTTTTGAAGAGCGAATCAGGTAATAAAAACCAAGTGCCGACTAACATTAGATTTTCAAGGTATGGTTATGGCTTCCCTGGTGGCTCAGATGGTAAGGAATCTGCCTGCAATGCGGGAGACCTGGGCTTGATTCCTGGGTGGAGAAGATCCCCTGGAGAAAGGAACAGCTGCCCACTCCAGTATTCTTGCCCGGAAAATCCCACGGACAGAGGAGCCTGGCAGGCTACAGTCCATGGGGTCGCAGAGTCAGACACGACTAAGTGACTAATACTTTCACTTTCTTTCAATGGCATTATGGTTATGTTTTTTAAAGAGTCCTTACCTTTTAGAGATATACCCTGAAACATTTATGGATAAAATTATACGATGTCAAAATAACCCAGTGGTGGCGGGGAGTGGGTGGGTACAGAGGAAACCAGTCTGGTCCTGAGTCCACGCTCCCTGATGAGTATGTGGGGTTCAGTAGTCCCTCCACTTTCAGATAGGCTGACATTTTCACACTGAACCATCACATAGGCATCCAGCCAGCACGTGTTCATTAAACCCAGGGACGTGCTCTCCCAGCCACTGAAGCCTTGGACCCCTTGCACAGCAAGGGCCAGCAAGACAACATAAAACACCAGGAAGGAGCGTGGGGTGGGAGCTGAACCTTCACAGGGATACCCCCAGAGGCTCCTGCCATCCACAGAAGGGGAGACAGGGAGGTGAGGGGCCCCAGTAATCCAGAGACTTGGGATACCCTGGGAGTCAGGCAGCCTCTGTTTAAGGGACGCAGGGACTATGGCTTTCCCTCTCTGAGCTCCAGATTCCTATCATCGTAAGGGGGTGGTAACACCCCACCCCACTTGACCTGTCTGACCTGCCCAGGGTAGCAGGGGCCCAGCCTGAGGCAGGTGCTTAATCACCCTTGGACTGGCCCCGCCTTACTCAGTAAATTTATATAAGACAGCCTTCAGCTACTGAAGCCTGGGGTGGGCAGGCCAGCTTCCTACTGGGCACAGGGATGCAGACCTGATAAGAGCCATTCCGCTCTCAGGAAGCACCCAGGGATAATGTCATTTTGTAAACTACACAGTACCCAGCAAAGCCTCAGGAAATGGGGCTGAGATGACTCTAGGACTGGGGGAAAAAGGGACTTGGCGCAGGAAAAAGGCAATAGTAATACAGTAGTGATGTACCTATGTGAGAGTTGGATCATAAAGAAGGCTGAGTGCTAAAGAACTGATGCTTTCAAACTGTGGTGCTGGAGAAGACTCTTGAGAGTCCCTTGGACTGCAAGAAGAGCAAACCAACCTGATTTCCTAAAGGAAATCAACCCTAAATGTTCATTGGAAGGACTGATGCTGAGGCTGAAGCTCCAATACTTCTGCCACCTGACTTGAAGAGCCGACTCATTGAAAAAGACCCTGATGCTGGGAAAGATTGAAAGCAGGAAGAGAAGGGGATGACAGAGGATGAGATGGTTGGATGGCATCACCCACTCCATGAACATGAGTTTGAGCAAACTAGGAGATTGTGAAGGACAAGGAAACCTGGTGGGCTGCAGTCCATGGGGTGGCAAACAGTCCGACAGGACTTAGCGACTGAACAACTCCAACAATAACAGCAGCAACAACAACAATAGGGCCTGACTCACTGCACTGGGTCACAGGCTTCACCTGCACCTCTCCCCACCCCCGCCCAGGTACCCGGTACCATTCTCCCCGCTGGAGCCGAGGACATCGAGGTGCGGAAGGAGATGTTACAGCAAGAGAGGGCCGAGCCAAGCCCAAACCTGCCACCCAAGCCCAAGGGCCAACAGGGCGAGAAGCCGCTGGGGACACGCGATCACCCCAAGGGGCCATCAGCGGAAAGTGCCCAGGCCGGGAGCCTGTGGCCCCACTGAAGCCAGCCCTCTCCAGGCCTCCGTCTCTTCACCTGTGAAATGGGGGCAGGTCCCCAGCCCCACCTAGCGGGCACGAGGGGAAGGCGGCATGGGTTGGAGAGGCGGCCATATCTTGAAGGTTCCTGAGGGAGCCGAGGCGGCTGTGAGGTAAGTCGGGGCGCGGGGGCGGGAGGCGAGAGAACGAGACGGATCTCTCTCAGGCTCTGGCGCTGTGATATTTTCCCCGGGTTATATTTTTAGATGGACTACTTTCTGGCCCCTCCCCCTGCCTCAGTAGGAGGAAGAACACCGAAATAGCTGGGTGTGCGTGTCTGAGCAGCTATATATAGTGGGCACACACCCTTACCCAGGGCTTCTCCCACTCACTGCCCCCAGAGCCGGAGCCGGGCGGGGACGGTGCCCTCCTCTTGCCCAGGGGCCACGAAGTCTGCTCGACTGCTCTGGCTCCCTCCAGGCACACCCCTCACCCCAATACATGCCTGTGCACACATACACACAGCCAGACACACGTCCCCAGTGGCTGCCGGCTCGGACCCGTCTTAGGGGGTCGTTGGAGAAGGCCCAGAGCAACCGGCAAGCCCCCTCCCAGGGAGGGTGGGTTGGGTGAGGAGAGTATGATGATTTCCAAAAACCTAATTCTAATTCTCTCGGCCTGGGGTTTGCTGGTCTACACACCGCCATCAGGCTCCTTTCTTGGACTTGTCAAATCTTCAGACTCTGTCACTTAGCATCCTTAGTAGAAGATACATCTGAAGTCAAACATTCCCCCAAACACACCCATCCGAGTTCTCAAGTTTGGATGGGGAAACTGAGAGCTGAAGCTCACCAGCCAGTCAGAGCCACTTGCAAGCTTCAAGCTCACCTCTCTGAACTCAGCTGCACCATCAGTGAAGTGGGGCTGAGGCAGGCTGGCTTCCACCTCATGGGCTACTGTGAGGAGTGAATGGAGTGAGGCATATGAAGCCACCATTCTATAATGAGAAAGGGCCATGAGCTCCCAAGGGCCGGGAAGAAACCCACAGTCTCCCTTGGCCAGAGGCCCAGTGGGCCAGGCTCCAGCCTCATGGCCAGGGACTGGTCCATTTCCACCCCACATCCTAGCCTGGCAGGTCTCCACCCAGCCCACAGCAGGTGCTTCCCAGATGGCACGTGGACCCACTTACCACCTACCCTAGGAGAGCCTGAGATGGCACTCTGGCCTCCTCTCTGTCCTCCCACTGGTCACATAAGCCATGGTAGAGGGTCAGGGTAGGAGGACTCACCCTCATGACCACCCCCTCCAGATAGTGGGGCTCCTCCTCAGTGTCTGAAGCTGATTTGGGTGTACCCAGTCCAGAGGCAGGCCTCACTGGACTTAACTGATTTCTTGTGCCAGGACCTAAGCAGGACAAAGAGCCCTGGATGGGGAATTCAGTGACTGGAGTCTGAGTCCTGGATCAGCCATGTGATCTTGGGGGTATCAGATTCCCCATCTACACAGGGCAGGGAGTGGACTTGTGGTCTTTGGGAACCTTGGGATCACAGTCCACTCTGAGCACAACTGACTCCCCACAGAGAGACTTGCAGCCATCATCTTGCTGAACTCTCAAAATTCCCCTAAGGGAAGGAAACAATGGTCATTTTTCAGATAAAGAAACTGAGGCCCAGAGAGGGGAAAAGGCCTGCCTGGGTCACACAGAAAGCTGGTGGCTCCATGGGCGGCCTTATCAGAGGTGGAGCCTGCACCACCAAGCCTGGGGAAGCCAGGACACCTGGGATGCCTGTGCTGAACCACTGGCTAGCAAAATTCCCGACCGTGTGCCAACGAGAGGCGGTGTGTGAGCCGGCTCCAGCAGGATGGCACTGCTACAATGTGTGTGAAAGCACCCTGTCCCCTTCCTATACCCATCCTCTAGTCATTGTGCCCAGGTTCAGAACTTCATTCTTCTATCTCTAAGATTCCATTTGGTTTGGTGGGTTTTTAGCCCAGAGCTTCCATCAGCTGAGGATCCAAAGTGAGAACCGCCTTTTGCTGGCAAATGTGGGACTGTGTGCCTTCATCTAAGTCATCAGAAGATTGGGGCAGAATGAGGCCAAGGCCCTAAATGCCCCAACCGGGGACCTTCTTCCCACAAACCAATATCTGCTGTGGACTCCTTGTGTCTCTGATCCTGTCCATTTCTCCTGAGTACACTACACCCATATCTGTCCCATCACAGAGCCCCAGAATTCACCCAGAGGCCCCAGCAGCCCTGAAGATGGGTGGGGAAGAAGCCTGCATCCCTGAAGGGACCCACACCACCCCAGTGGGGCTGTGGGTACCTGCCCTGCCTAACTGGGCCTGGGTACAGCAGAGCCCAAAGAGGTGAGGAGGAGGGACTCATGGCCAGGGCAACAGCCATCCCCCAGGTAGAAAGGACGTGGGTCTGATGGACCTGGATATATAGATATTGCACAGGAAAGAATTAGCTTGCAGAAACTTAATTCATCCTGCATTAAGTTTCTGGATGAAAAGTGAAAGTGTTAGTTGCTCAGTCATGTCCAACACTTTGTGACTCTACAGAACATAGCCCATCAGGCTCCTCTGTCCATGGGATTCTCCAGGCAAGAATACTGAAGTGGGTAGCCATTCCCTTCTCCAGGGGGAATGACCCGAGGACCAAACCCAGGACTCCTGCATTTCAGGCGATTCTTTACCACCTGAGCCACCTGGATATCCACTTACAAAAAAAAAAAAAAAATGAGGTTGGACCCTTAAAGGTACACCATATACAAAAATTAACTCAAAATGGATTAAAAATCTAAATGTAAGCCCTGAAACTAGGAAACTCTAAGAGGAAAACATAAGGGGAAAGCTGTATGACATTGGACCTGGCAATGATTTCTTGAATATAACACCAAATGCACAGGCAACAGAAGTGAAAATAGACATATGAGGCTACATCAAACTTAAAAACTTCTGCATGTCAAAGGAAGCAAAGTGAAAGGGCAGCCTACTGAACAGGAGAAAACACTTGCATATTACATATCTGGTAAAGGGTTAATATCTAAAGAATTCCCAGAACTCAACATCAAAAACCAAATAATCCAATCAAAAAGTGAGCAAAGGACTTGAATAGACATTTCTCCAAAGAAGATACACAAATGGGGGGGAAATGAGGGGGCCCTTCAGACTGAGCCTCTTCAGAAATGACTCCTGGGGTCAAGGCTGTTTCTCCTCCCTCAGACTAGGCCCACTTCCCCTCTACCCCTGACTGCCCTTCCCCATCCCAGTCCAGCCAGGCCTGGTGGGGATAGATTCCCCACAGTGCAAGCATTTCAGGCAGCTGCCTTCTCCCGCCACCAGCAGTATGATTAATGTTCAACCTGCCAGGAGCCCATTCATCACAGCCACGCCACAGCCCCACAAGCTCAGGGCAGGTAGGCGGCACTGGGGCCTGCCTGAGTCCTGACCCTCAGAGTCTTCCTAGCTTCCCGCCAGGCCAGAGACCAAAGCCTCACTGAGGGCCAGGGCCTGAGTGATGGCCGTGTCTGGAGCTGGGCTTTCTACAGCCCTCACCACCTCACTCTGGCCCCTTCCTTTCAGCCTCCAGGGAGGCACGTCCAGCGGTGGCTCTAGAGGATCAGACAGAGCTAATAGGAACCTATCTTGTCTACTGCCTCCCAGCTACGTGGCCTTGCAGGCCTCATCTTCTCTGAGGCCCTGTTTTTCATGGGTAATATGAGTGTCACATTACTCCCTCACCAGCCCACAGGCTGGGTCAAATGCTTGGAATATAATGGAAGTATAATAAACAGTGGGCCCCACCCCTTTCTCTTGAATCCAGAGCGCCTGAGTTCAAATCCCCATTTGGCCACTTATGAGTTGTGTTACATTGGGCAAGTTACTTAACCTTTCTGTTTTCATTTCTTCTTCCGTGAAACAGCCTCATGGGTTGTGGTGAGGATTAAATAAATAAAGATTTGTAAAATGCCTAGAACAGCGCCAGGCACATAGCGGGCACTTAGAAAGCATCACTCTGTAATTGGTATGCTGATGGTGTCCTATTTCACAGGCTGCCTCACGGGGCTGGACATGGCTGAGTATAAGCAAGATTCTGCAAACTGGAGATCCCATCCTCTGTGACTGCTGAACATCCCTTTAACCTTCCTTCCCTGCCCCACTTTATGGAGACTTCCATCCCTCAGGAGCCCAGGAAGCACTGGGAAGGTGGCAGGGAAGACTCTGTCCTGCCTCTGAGCAGCTCAGGAGCCACTGATGAGGTGGGCATAGGGCAACCCCAAAAGGCTGAGCTGGTCTCAGGGCTGAGAGCCAAGAATCCAGGCACAGGAAACTGTGGCTGGTACTCAGGCGAGGAGGAGACACTGGAAGTTCTTGAGGCAGGCAGGCACAGGTGGCCTCAGACCCAGTGTGTCCACCATCTAATGCGCCCAGAGCCTTTTCTTCCTATTGCATCCTATTTTTCCTGCCCTGGATTATGTCTCTTAGTATGCTTGGAAGCCTTCTCAAATATTTGATAGAATAAAGTAGGTATAAATATATAATAGGTAACACGTAAATTGGGGGAAAAAAAAAAACACCTTTCTCCCACCACACCCACAGCTCCTCCTCAGGTCATGGGAAACTCAGGGCCTGGAGTTTGGGGGTGGGGACTGGAGGTGGAAGTTGTGGCAGGCTCCAGCCCTGCCCCTCTTACCTCTGGTCTCTAGTTGCACACAGGAGCTGGGAGGGTCCTGTTCTCATCCTAGAACATTCCACAGCCCTGCTAATAACAACATTGATATCTATGACTGGAATTTGTTGAGTGCCTACTATGTGAAAAGCCTGACTCTTGGTGGGCCCATGAGCACTCCAGCTGATCCTCCAACAGCTTGGCACGGTGGGTTGTACTACCATTCTCCCTTCTCCAGCTGAGAAAACAGGCGCAGAGGGCTCAGGTAACATGTCGACAGTCATACAGCTGGTAAGTACCAGAGCTGGGATGCACAGCAGGCTTTCTGATGCCACAGCCCAGGTTCTTAACAATTACCCATACTAAAAAGGACATGTCACTGCAGCACTATTTACAATAGCCAGAACATAGAAGCAGCCTAAATGTCCATCGACAGAGGAATGGATAAAGATGTGGTGCATATATACAGTTGAATATTACTCAGCCAGAAAAAAAAAAATGAAACTGTCATTTGCAGAGATGTGGATGGGCCTCGAGTCTGTCATACATAGTGAAGTAAGTCAGAAGGAGAAAAACAAACATTACGTATTAACACATATAGGTGGAATCTAGACAAATGGTATAGATGATCTTATTTGCAAAGCAGAAGCAGAGACACGACATAGAGAAGGAATGTATAGACACCAAGGGGGACGGGATGGTGGGATGAACTGGGAGACTGGGATTGACATAGACACACGGTTATGTGTAAAATAGATAACTAATGGGAACCTACTGTATAGCACGGGGAGCTCTACTGAGTGCTCTGTGACCTAAATGGAAAGGAAATCCAAAAACAAGGGGATGTATGCATTGTCGTTGTTCAGTCGCTCAGCTGTGTCTGCCTCTTTGTGACCGCATGGACGGTATACATATAGATCGCATGCAAATCCCTTATGACCCCATGGATACATGTATACATATGGCTGATTCACTTTGTTGTACAGCAGAAACTGACACAGAGTGTAAAGCAACTATACTCCAAAAAATATTTTAAAAATAAATGGGATAAATGAATAATAAAAAGGATATGTGAATTCCCTGGTGGCCTAGTGGTTACGATTCAGTGTTTTCACTGCCATGGCCCAGGTTCAATCCCTGGTTGGGAAACTGAAATCCCACAAACCATGCAGTGGGGAAAAAAAAAAAAAAAAGGCTGAAAAAGGACATGAGACTGGGCAGGGTGCTAGGGGCTCAGCAAGACATCCCTGAGACCAGGAGTCCAGCCCTGGCCCCCACCCACCCGTGCAGGGGCCGACCCTGCCTCGCTGACTTTCTGTGTCTGCACGGAACCAGGCTCTCTCTTCCCCTCCAGCTGTGTTAACAGGCATGAGCCTGGGGAGGGCGGCTAGGTTAGGATGCATTCACTCCACAGGTAGCAGGGCAGGAAGTGAGCAGGCACTGTGAGGTAGCAAGCCGGGGGATAAAGGCCTGACTTTTCACCAGAGTGGCTGAGCCCCTTCTGAGCCTCAGCTTCCACATCCATAAGAACAGTCAGAACCTGCTGGCAGGCTAGTTGAGGTGGTGCATATCAGAGGCCTCCCTGGGGCCTGGCCCACAGGGCTGGGCAGGATCCTGACTCCCTAAGCTTTACAGGCTCTCCCAGGACTGCCCACTGAGATAAACCAGAGCTGGGCCCCACCAGGTCAGAACCCTACCCCACAACTGCCTAGTCACTACACCTTCTTTGCCTCAATTTCTTAAGCAGTAGAATGGGTATAATAGAATTATCACTAACCCGAGCCTGGCATACAACATCTCAGCCAGTAATTATTTTTATTATCCTGGGGCACCTCTAGTCCATGCTAGAAATCCCCTCTTTCTGGTTGGGGGATTGGACAGAGTCATGTGCAGAACAGGATTAGGTGCCAGGCACCAGGCTCCAGTGTGGAAGCCACCCCCCGGATGCCAATTCCTCAGGAGGTGGCAGAGGGCCACCCGGCTGCCCCAGTCTCCCAGGAGCATCCAGCTGAACAGGGAGGACATGGACACATAGTCGCACATGCACACCCAGGACCACGCATGACCACGGCCCAGAACAGCCAGAGCCTGGCACTGCAACCCCACCGGTTCCTGGTGCCCTGCAGGCCCCCCAGGACATAGGCCACAGTGGGGTTCAACCCCACCTCTGCCTCTTCTGTGACTTGGATCAACTCGCCCTCCCTATATGGGCCTCCGTTTTGCATATGGAAACAGACCTAGCGATAGCCCTCTCCTCTATGAGGGCTAAACGAGGTTACGTGTGTGAAAACTGTGCTAGATGCCTGGCAGGTGGCATGTGCCAGTTCTTTCTCTTCCCCTCTCTCCTCCCTGCCTCCCACTTCCACCTGCCCTGCCTTTCAGGCCAGCCCCAGCATTACGGCCGCTGCCTCCCTGTACCCCGTTTAAAGCAGCCTCTCTATCTCCTCGCAACTCAATGTCACCCCTCTGTGCCCCACCTCCACCCTAGCGGCTGAAAGCACCAATCACCAAAGCAGGGACAAGCTCCCTTAAACCCAGCAGTGCCCCCGGCAGCCTTCAGTAATTGATACCCAGAGGAGGACAGCAGAGCTGCCTTCCCACCACCACAACTGCAGGGGCCGGAGTACAGAGACCCAAATACCACTGGCTTCAGCTGCAGCTGACTCAGCTGCCCACCCACACGTAAAAGTAACCAGCCACCAATCCTGGCAATCACAGTAGCTCCATGGATGGGGCCCTTGCCACGTGCCAGGCCATGTTTAAAAGCTTCTCACGCATCATCTTATCCAACATCCCCACGAGGAAGTGGCTGTTGCACCCGTGGTACAGATGAAGAAACTGAAGAACAGAGAAATTAGGAAACTTGCTCAAAGTCACATAGCTCACAAATGGTGACACTATGAACCCAGATGATCTGGCTTTGAACTTGGGCTCTTACTTTTCTGCTAAGTTTATCCCCAAGCACTATAGAAATGCCCATGACTGAAGGCCTGGTGGGGAGAGGGCCATGGGGTCTCCCTTCTGTGCTGAGCTAACAGAGGTGAAAACGAAGGAAACAGAGACACTCTGACTTCTTAAAGCTGAAAATTACATCCCCAGGAATAGGATGTCAATTAGGGCACAGGCCTGACACCCAGCCCCATCAGTCCCCTGTTTTAGAAATGAGGGCAGTCACAGCTTGGGTCCACATCTCAGACCCACACCAAAAGTCAAGCCAGTGAATTCTGGCAGGTGTGATGGAGAGGGGGTGGGTGTATGGCAAGCCAGAGCCTTTCCCTAGGCCTCCTGGGTTCTGCTGGGTGGACCCAGGCCCCTTCTGGAGCAGCCCTCACCTTTCTGGTCCCCTCAGATGCCCACGTGTGGCTTCACGTGGGGCAGAGCACTGACTAAGGCTGGCCACCACCCACGCCCAGCCTTGAGTGCAGATGGAGCCCATGCCCTGGTGTGACCCGTGGCTCCCCCTTCTGCCCCTGGACAGATGCTGCTGTAACCGTGGCTCCCAGATTTGCATAATGCCTCTCTGCCAGGCTCCTCATGCTCTGCCCCCCAATGTGGGCACTGTTCCAGCACAGGTTTCTTCTCTTCCAAAGATTCCTCAGGCCATCCCATGAGTCATAAATAATCAAACGTGCATCAGCTGCCAGTTCCAGGTGTGCTGATGACATCCCTTCAGACTTCTGTGGTCAGCCCTGTGGATCTGAACCTGCCCCTTCCCAGTTCTACCCCTAAGCAGCATCCCTGTGCTGAAGCCCATGTCTGAAACAAGCACCTGGCTTGCTCTCACTCAACCGAGTGGGGTTGGAGCCCACTCAGCCACCCAGGGGATGGAGAACTGCAGAGAGCAGCTAAGGGCAGGGACTGTGGGGGTAGCTTGTAAGAGGGGCACACTCTGAGCAGCGGGGCTTAGGGGGCAGACACAGAGGAGAGGAAAGGGGTGTGCCCAGAGAGGGAGCCCAAGAGACCAGTCAAGTGGCTTCATTGTTGCAGCCCTGCTGATTGTGGCCCCCTGGTCCAGACTGGAGTTCAGCTCCCACACCACATGTCATGGCTTCTCTGGAGGGCAGGCCCCAGCTCCTGGGGAGCTGGCCAGGAGGCATGGGGGCCAAGAGTGTGGCCTCCAACCATTCCTCTCCCCTAGGGAGGCCCCAAACTGGGAGGCAATGTGTGGAGTAGTTGGGGGTGATGTGCAGACTGTAGAACTTGGAGAGAGAACCTGAGCCAGATCCTATCTTGGCCAACAGGGCCCCGTCCCCACCTCCCAGCCTTGGCATTTCCACCTCTAGGAAGGGAACAAACTGCTCCTGGTCACAAGTTGTTGTTAAGATTAATGAGCTAATTAAAGTGTGAAAAATGTTTCTTGTAGACTTGAAAGAGGTGGCCAATCATGGCAAATTAATAACAATTAACACCCCTCCTCCAGGCAGTCTGCCTGGACTGGGTTCACTGGGCAGAGTTTTTCCTCACAAGAATGGCAGGAAGTCTGTGCTGGCCTTGGCAGGGGTGTCTGAATTCTTCTCTGTTCCCCAGAGTCCTGCAGACTCTTCCCAATAACCAGACCCCTCCCCTTGCCTGACCCTAGGCTCTGTGCTCACAGAACTCAGTCCATGAGGCAAGAATAACTGATGTGACTTTTAACATTTCCTGAGCATCAACTGTGTTCTAGGCTCTGTAGCAAGCCTTCTCTATACAATACAATGCCCTGAAGGATGCGCTGTGAGGGGCCCCTTTCACAGATGGGGAAATGCGGAAGAGTCACAGAGACAAGGAGGGAAGCCAGGATTCCAAATGGTTATCCCAGGGAACCCCCGCCCTGTGCTTGCAGCAAGGCTGGACTGTCAGATGAGGGTGGAGGACCAGGGAACCCTACCCTCAAGCCCCTCACTGCTCCGCACTGGTTGCTGCTATTGCTGTGAAAGGCTTGGCGGGGGATGGTGCCACCTCCCCCGCCTCACACTCCTCCACTGCCTCCCTTGCATGGAGGCGAGACTGACTCAGCAGACACCCTGGGGCCCCTGACGCCAAATTAGAGCCAGAGCCCTCCTAGAAATCGTCCACTCAGCAAAGCCTCCTTGGAGCTGAAGTCAGAGGAGACACAGGAAACTGGGGGGAGGGGAGGGAAAGCGTCTGCCCTGTCCATGCAGCCCCTCATCAAACAGCATTCTCCAGGCCCCAGAATACTGACCCCCAAATGCCTATTCATTGCAGAGCACAGCCAGGCCCCCAAAGCCTGAGCTCGACCACCTAACTCATGCCCTGAGCTTGTCCCCCACAGGCAGGCCCACAGCTCTGCCCCCTGCTCAGTGAGGGACCTCCAGGGTCCCTGAGCCCCACTCCTGACTGGTTCCTAGGCCAGAAGCTCCCAAACCCCAGCAGCTGCTCCCCAGCATCAGTAAGCCTCACCCCATCCGACCTAGGAACCACTCTCCTCTTTTCTTCCCTGAAAGCTGATCCCAAACCCCTTCTGCTTTCTGCAACTCAGAAGTACCCCCAGGGTCATGGCTGGAGGAGGGCAGGGGCTCTGGGAGACAGAAGAGGAGAAAGAAAGAAAGAAAAGATGGCAGAGAGGGCCAAGCAGAGGGAGACGAGGCCCCTGGAACCTGCCCCTCACACATTTCACCCTCCGGTCTTCTCCTCACCCACCACCCCAGACGTCCACTGCTTACCTCTAGGGGGTGCAAGCAGGCTCAGGGACTCTTCAGAGGGACATCTGCAGAGAGACAGCAGAGAAGGGGTGAGAGCACAGTCAGATGGAGGCCTGCAGACTCTTCACCCATAGGACCCGTCTGGCGATCAACCCCACCAAGCCTCTGCCCGCAGCCCAGGACACAGGGAGCGGGAGACTGGGCAGCCCAGGGGTGCCAGACTCACTGCATAGAGTTAAGAACGCCCTTTTCCGTAAGTCAGGTACTCTGCTGCAGCCCTGGGGAGGGGCCTCAGGACAGACGGAGTTATCCCAGGGGGTTCCTGCTGCAGACCCGAGCTCCACGTGGGCCCTGAGGGATGCGCACATAAGCAGAGAGCAGCTGTCCCCTCCTACCTGTACCTGTGGGTTCTCTGGCCCCTGGACACATAGGATTGAGCCTCAGATTCTCCCTCCTGGGGTCAGATGTGGTGGCCAGAGGGAGCACCCAAGCCCTGTCTTTCACCTCTAAGTGGGACCTTGACCTGGTCATCTCAGCTTTGTCACCCCACAACCCTGGGCAGGCCCACTCCCCTCACTAGGCCTTGACTTCCCCATCAATACCAGTCGGTGAATCAGAGTTGCCTGGAGGGCTTGTCAAAATGCAATGTGCTGGGCCCCACCCCCAGAGTTTCTGATTTCAGCAGGGCCAGGATGGGGCCTGAGAATCAGCATTTCCAAGAAGCTCCCAGGTGATGCTGATGCTGCCATTTGGGGATCACACTTTGAAAACTGCTCGTCTAGTTGTGTTTGGCCTGCAAAGTGCATAGTGCACACCCTCAAGGAGTTCACAGGCTAACTGAGGAGACCACACGTATGTGTACACACCACTGACTCAAGGAATGTGGAAATGTGGCTTATAGATCACAGGAGGAAATGTGGCTTATAGATCTACTAGGTTTGGGCTATGGGCCAGTGCAGTCATGTAAGGCTCCCTGGAGGAGAGAAAGGCCTAATTTACCTTTTGTTACGTATTGTAGTCTTATTCCTATACAAGTAATACAGGCATACCTGGTTTTATTGCACTTCACAGTTATTGTTTTTACAAATTAAAGGTTTGTGCCAACCCTGCATTGAGTGAGTCTATCAGCACCATTTTTCCAACAGCATTTGCTTGCTTCATGCCTCTGTGTCACTTTTTGGTAATTCTTGCAATAGTTGAAACCCTCCACTAGCAAAAAGATTATGACTCACTGAAGGCTCAGATGATGGTTAAAATTTGTTTAGCAATGAACTATTTTTTAATTAAGGTATGTACCTGGTTTTTTTTCAGCCATAATGCTATTACTTAATAGACTATAATATAGTGTAAACATAACTTTTATGTACACTGGGAGACCAAAAACTTCATGTGACTCACTTTTCTGCAATATTAATTTTATCGTGGGGGTCTAGAACCAAACACACAATATCTCTGAGGTGTGCCTGCGTGGAAGCTTTCTCTTGTTAAAGAGCTTCAGATATAGATGCTGTTGTGGTTTAGTCGCTCAGTCGTGTCTGACTCTTTGCTACCCCATGGACTGTAGCCCACCAGGCTCCTCTGTCCATGGGATTTCCCAGGCAAGAATACTGGAGTGGGTTACCATTTCCTTCTCTAGGGGATCTTCCCTACCCAGGGATTGAACCCACACCTCATGCGTTGCAGGAGGATTCTTTACCGCTGAGCCACCAAGGAAGTCCTTCAAATACAGATACCTATAGGGTAAACATATTCTCACACACAACCACATCTCCAGAGATCCTGACTGCCCATCTGGTGTGAAACTTTCACTAAGCATTTGCACAGACATACTGAGAGGTGCACAAGTGTTTATATATAGAACAAACCCGCAGTTACACACCAGGAAAGTCTCTGTGCTGGTGTATAATCAGGTTCCTCACTTAATAGATTTTGGAGAACTTTCCCCATCTATATATAAAGATAATAATGATCACTGCTTGTATTCACTGAGCACCTACTATGGGCCAGATACTGGGTTGAGCACTATATGTATTAACGCATTTAATTATCCTAACACTCCCCTCCCCAAGATGGGTGCTGCTGCTGCTGCTGCTGCTGCCACTGCCACCAAGTCGCTTCAGTCGTGTCCGACTGCATGCAACCCCATAGATGGCAGCCCACCAGGCGCCCCAGTCCCTGGGATTCTCCAGGCAAGAACACTGGAGTGGGTTGCCATTGCCTTCTCCAATGCATGAAAGTGAAAAGTGAAAGTGAAGTCACTCAGTCATGTGGACTCTTAACGACCCCATGGACTGCAGCCCACCAGGCTCCTCCATCCATGGGATTTTCCAGGCAAGAGTGCTGGAGTGGGGTGCCGTTGCCTTCTCCGAGATGGGTGCTACTGTTAGCCTAATTTGTAGAGGAGAAAACCAAACTGCAGAGTAACCTGCCCAAGAACACCCAGCCTAGGGAGCGGCTGAGCACATGAACACCAGTGTCCGTGCTCCAAAGGGAGCCCCCCTGCCCCCCATGTTCAGTGCTACATGGAGGAACTCCACTCAGGGACAAACTCTTACCTGCTTAATCAGACCTCCCAGGATGAGTGCTTAGGGGGTTCCAATCTTTTATTTCCATTGCTAGGAAAAAGCCTATCTCTGTATACACATGCATTCCTAAAAAGTAGGTCAAAAGGTGTACACATCTTACTTTTTTCTTGCGGGGGGAGCATTTCTTAGTTCCCCAATCAGGGATCAAATCCGCACTCCCTGCAGTGGAAGTGTGGAGTCTTAACCCCTGGACCACAGGGGTGAGATCTCAGGGTATACACATTTTAAATTTGGATACACTGCCAAATTGTCCTCCAAAAATGTCTATGCCAACGCCAGGCTGACTATTTCCCCAGGTGAATGCCTACTGAAGAACAATTCCCATTTATTGAGTACATACTAGTTGCCAGATCCAGTAACATCTGGGTTGTCATTTCTATTTTGCAGATATGGAACAGAGGCTCCGAGAGGTTAACTTTCTTGCCAAAGGTCACACATCGGATAAAGAACATATCGATTTTCTTTGATATTACGGAGGAAGAGAGAGAGGGAGGAAAAAAAGGAGGGCGAGAGGGAGAGAGGTTCCTCAACCCACATGACCCACATGCCCTTCCATCTTTCTGCTCCCATTTATAGCAAAGGTCTCGAGCAGTCCCTACTCAGCGTCTCAGCCTCCACTCCCTCACTTCCAGCTCTCCCTCACTCCCTCTCCAGTTGTGCTTCCACTCTGTCACTCCACAAAACTGCTCTTCTCAAGGTCCCCAGAAACCTCCGTTTTTCCAAACCCAGCAGTCACCCTGATGCAGCTAACTGCTTCCTCCGACAGGAAACACTTTATCTCTGAGCTCCCAGGATTCAGCCTCTCCTGGTTGTGCTCCCAGGCTTTCCTCCCTTCTCACCCAAACTGCCTCCAAACATCCAAGGCCCCAGGGCTGGCAGGGCTCTCTGCTCTCTCCTGTCTACATTCCCTGCTCTCACCTGGTCTCTGTAGCTTTAAATCCAGCCACGCCCCCAGTCTCTCTCCAGCCCCAGCTCTCTCCTGAGCACCAGCTGCGTGTATCCACAGGCCTATTTGTCATCTCCACTTGCTCATCTAAGAGACCTGTCCAAAACAGAACTCTTAATTTTTATCCCCAAAATTACATCTCCCTCAAGCCTTGACTCCTCTCTGCCTCACCCCACACCCAAGCCATCAACACACCAGGTCAGTACAACCCCGGAAACACATCCCAAACCTACCTGCTTTCCCTGTTCCTCTGTTCTTGCCCTCATCAGCCCTTGCCTGGATAACTGCAGCAGCCTCTTGCCTCTCCGGGCTCCCTGATCCCACCCTGGTCCCAAACTATCACAGCAGCCACATAATGTTACAGACAGAATCCTTCGCTCTCCAGCCATATGCAAGGGGTTTCCATGGCAGAGAGAATCAAGTCCAGAATGTTGAAAGTCTGCCCACCACGGCTCAGAATTCACCTTGAACCACAATCTGGCCCCCTCCCACACCAGCCAGCTTCAGGGACTCTGTCATCGCTGCTCCTTCTGCCCAGAATGCTATTTCCCCAGACCTTCTTATCATTCTGTTCAAATGGGACCTCCTTTATCTTCCCTGGTCACCCCCAGCCACCCCAACCTCTCCCATCGTTCATGGACTTTATCCCTGCTGCTGCTGTTTAGTCGCTTCAGTCATGTCTGACTCTTTGCAACCCCATGGACTGCAGCCCGCCAGGCTCCTCTGTCCATGGGATTCTCCAGGCAAGAATACTGCAGTGGGTTGCCATGCCCTCCTCCAGGGGATCTTCCCAACCCAGGGATCAAACTGAAGTTTCCTGCATTGCAGGCAGATTCTTTACCGCTGAGCCTCCAGGGAAGCCCCAGACTTTATCCCTGTCTGACATTATCTTGTGATTTACTTCTTGTTGTTCATGCATCTCCTCATCATAAGATGAACCCACTAAGGCAGGGAGGGACCGTATCCATCTTACTCACCTCTACATCCACCTCTTACCATGTGTGGTACTCGACACAGAGCACTCAGTAGATATCTGATGAATGAATGAATGAGTGGGCAGAGGCAGCTCTATCTGACTCCAAAGCCTGTGCTTCTGTTTCCTACACAGCCTGCTCCCATATGAAGCAGGAAGGAGCCAGAAGGCAGACCTGGCAGGGCAGGACCCTCTGAGCAAAGGCAGAGAGGTGGGCGCAAAGCTGAGACAAAGCCAGCTGGAGTGGCGGATGCACGCTGGAGAGCAGCAGGGCCTGGGGCCTCCCTGGCATGCCAAGCCCAGCAGCCCCTGCCCCCGGGAGGAACTGAGGCCCTCACACCTGCCAACCTGTCCCATTCAGGAGGGAGCCTTGGGGGGCGGCCGGCAACTGAGCGCGACTGGTGGGGGGCCAGGATGGCTGCCAACAGCTGGCGCTGCTGCCAGGCAGCCAAGTAATCGTGTTAGCCAGCGGAAATTGGTCCAGGGAGTTTTTTTCCTTCGCCTCCCATTTTCTTTCTCTTCTCTTCCCCCTCGGAGCTGCAAGACTCGGAAGATTGATCTTTGCCTGAAACGGAGGAGATAACTCGATATAATGAACTCCACTGTCCCTCTTGCTGTTTGGAGCTTTTAAAAAATTTAAAAGGGCTGGGGACAAAAAAGCTCATCCTCAGGGTTCTCTGGGGCTGCTCATCCTCCCCTGGAAGCCCCCGCCTCTGTTCATGCCCCTCTCCCAATTCTCCATCTGCCTTCTTCCCCCTTCTTTTTCCCTTGGGATGCCTTGATGGAACAAAGGTTAAAAATATCCCCTTTCTCTCGCAGGTTTTAAAAATAATTTCTTTGAGGTCAGGACTGGATCGGCCAATGGCCCTGCCTCCCACAGCCCCACCCCCATGGCTGCCCCCACTCCCCAGAGTCACCAGCCAGCCTGGGGGTGACAAGTTGGCTCAGACCCCCTCTTCGCAAAGCATTTCCAAAGGGAGCTGCGAGGCCCAGCCCGCCCACTGAGGCGCTGCCAGAGACGACTTTTGTTCCGGCAAAGGGCTCTTTAAAGAGCCGCCTAAAGACACACAAAAGAAGCCCAGCCCCAGCTGGGACCCAGGTTTTGCCCACCTCACTGGAGGTCCATGGCTCTGCATCCCCAGTCAACCCCACCCTCCTGCCTGGGAGTCTTGGCTCTGTACTGCAACATATGTCCACACAGTCAATCAACATTTATTGAGCACCTACTCTGTGCCGAGCATTGGACTGGCAGCTGGGGACTCAAGGGACAACCAATCCCTTCT
This sequence comes from Bos indicus x Bos taurus, assembly GCF_003369695.1. Taxonomy (NCBI): domain Eukaryota; kingdom Metazoa; phylum Chordata; class Mammalia; order Artiodactyla; family Bovidae; genus Bos; species Bos indicus x Bos taurus. The sequence continues at coordinate 32,954,720 of NC_040096.1, forward strand.
GATTCCTGCCCTCAGTGGCCCGAAAGCCTGGTGAGCAATCAGTGGTCACAGTGGTTGGGGTGGGGCAGGGCGGGGGCACTCTGAGAGCATAGACAGAGGTCAGGGGAGGCTTGCCTGAGAGAGCATCCTTAGAGCAGAAATCTAAGGACAAGTAGAAGACCACAGAGCAGAGGGTGTGGGTGGAGGGTTCCAGGCATTATCAGGAGGGTCTGCTCTCAGACCCAATATTGGGGGTGGAGGGTGGCTTCTTCCCTGGGCTCTCTACCTGCAAAGGGAGGCCAGATCCCATAATTCCTTACCTGACATTCACGTCCCTTTCTAGCCTGGACTCTGACCCCAAGACTCCCCTCATCTCCAGCCTCCTCCTTCAAAGTGAAAGTGAAGTCGCTCAGTCATGTCTGACTCTTTGTGACCCCATGGACTGTAGCCTACCAGGCTCCTCTGTCCATGGGATTTTCCAGACAAAAGTCCTGGAGTGGATTGCCATTTCCTTCTCCAGGGGATCTTCCCCCAGGGATCAAACCCGGGTCTCCCACATTGTAGACAGATGCTTTACCATCTGAACCACCAGGGAAGTCCAAATATTTATTTGAGCCGCTGTTTGGGGGACAGGGTGGGGATGGCGGAAAGAACACTGGAGTGGGTTGCCATTTCCTTCTCCAGGAGATCTCCCCGACCCAGGGATTGAACCCGGGTCTCCCACATTGTAGACAGACGCTTTACCATCTGAACCACCAGGGAAGTACTCAAATGTTGCCTCATCGGCCCCTGGGCAGGAATTTCTGCTCCCTCAGGGCTCCTACACCGGTGCCTCCCCACCCTGCCTGCGGGATGCTGCAGGCCCCCTGTTCACATGAGTCATGCTGAGCAGTCTCTGTGTAGCCAGAGCCCCATACATAGCCAGCAGTGTGTGGCCAGTAGAAGGGAGCAACTGGGACACCATCAGAAGGTTCCAGCTCAGATCAGTGATGGCTGAAGGCATCAGAGAGAGCTTCCTGAAGAGGTGGATCAGGGCTCTGAATAAAGAAGGATGTGGACAATAGAAGCTGGGGCATGGCGGGTGGCAAGGATCCAGGGCAGCAGAGACAGAGCAGCTCAGGAAAGGCCCGAGGAGGTGGGCATCCCAAAGCCTAGGCTGATCACTAAGCTGTAGCCCGTAAGAAGTCACAATGGAAAAGGGGAAACTGAGGCTCAGAGAGCAGCTGCTTCTACAAAGCAACAGAGGCAGGTGGGATGCTGTCCAAAGGTCCTTAAGCAGTCATGGTCCACCAGCACCCATTTCTAGTACTGTGCATGCTAAGTCGCTTCAGTCATGTCCGACTCTTTGAGACTCTATGAGCTGTATCCCAGCAGGCTCCTCTGGCCATGGGATCCTCCAGGCAAGAATACTGGAGTGGGTTGCCATTTCCTTCTTCAGGGGATCTTCCCGACCCAGGGATCGAACCCATGTCTCTTAAGTCTCCTGCATTGGCAGGCGGGTTCCTTACCACTAGCGCCACCTGAGATGCCTCAACCCCTATTAGAAGAGCTCACAGACCAGTAGGCAGGCAGGTACCACACCACGTGGCCCGTGGATGGGGGATGGGAGCCTGGAGAGTCCAAACCTGAGCTAGGGAGGAAAGAGACGGCCGAAGTGGTTCTCTGAGGAGATATTAGCTGGGCCAGGAAAGGCACTGCAGGCAGCAGGTCATCCCTGGCGAGGGAAGAACCTCCAGCAGGTCTGTTTGACCCATCCAGGGTCTCTGGCTTGGCCAGGCTCCTGGGAACACAGTCAGCCCACTCCAGCCTGAACCTTGGAAAAAACCATCCCCTTCCCCACCTACCATATTGCCCTGAGAGGCTGTTCTGAAAAAACCCTGGCCAGTCTCAGGCTTTCTGTCCTTCACGTTGGGGCCCTGAGATCCCAGTCTCCTGGGCCCAGGGACACAGTAGAGGTGAAGAGCTCTTACCCAAGAAGGCCCCTGAAACTACATGCTCCTCCCGCATCTCCCAGGCAGCCCCAGAAACCAAGCCTGGCCACCCAAGAGGGGCAGGCCACAGCTCCCACAGATGGTAGTGTGGCCAGCCTCTCTCCCCAGGGCCCACCCCTGCCAGGAAGAAACAGAACAGCCCAGCCTGACCTTGTGGTTCTGCAGGCAAGTAGCTTCCCGCCTCAGCTTCTCCAGTGCAGCCCCCTGGGGCTGCGGGCTCTGCGGGCATCAGGGCCGGCTGGAGGCATAGGAAGCTCGGTGTAACCAGCCCAGCCTGCTGCTAGGACCTGAAGCCTGGTCCCCACACAGACCAGGGAAGCCTCGCCCAGAACGTCCAAACACTAGGCTTCAAGACCTCAGCTGAACCCAGAGAGGAGCAGGGCTGAGAGGAATCAGGGTTCAGACAGAGGGGGAGAGAGTCTGGTGGGAGGAAGGAGAGAGAGAGGCTCGGGCCATACTCAGTGGGCAGAGCCTGAATGCCAGGTAGATGGAAATACTGGGCATCACCGTCTGTGCCCAGTAGCTCATAGGCTGATCCAAGCAGAGGAGTGGGGCTCAGCCAGTTACTGGCAAATGTGAGGTCAAAACAGAGGGGCCGCTCCAGGGATGCTGATTGACCTGTCTAAGCCTCCCAGGCCCAGCTCTGGTCAGGCCAGAAAACCTGCCGTTGGGCATGTGTGGAGCTGAACATTTTTTCCTAAGCATCTGAGGGGTGAGAAGGCCCAGGCTGGTCCCCCGACCAGGTGAGAAGGCCCAGGCTGGTCCCCCGACCACGGGCTCCCGGCCAGTCCAGCCAAAGTTGCCCCTGCCCATCACTGCACCCACTCCCCGGGGCCCCTGGAGAACAGAGTCACAGCAAACGGGCTTGAGGAGGCACCCTGGGGTAGGGGGCAGGGGCCTGACGTAGCAGCTCACCTTCCCTCCCAGCAGCCCTCCGAGGCGGGTGTGGGCATCCCCATTTCAGAGAGAAGAACAAGGCTGAGTCGAGGACACAGCATCTTGCTCCCAGTCCAACAATGAGAGACAACCAGGTGATGCACAGAATCATAACTTTTATCCAGCCCATCAGAGAGCTGAGGTCACGAGGCAAGCAGGGGAACCAAACTGCAGAGGTTGACAGGTCGCTCCAAGGAGCGTGAGACACACACACGGTTTCACCCGGGGCAGAGAGGGGAGAAAAGGACGCTGCCAATACAGCAGGTGAGCAGAAGACAGCTACAGGTGGACGAAGTCTCAGGGGCTGAGTGTGGGTCAGTATATGACCATGCAGATCCCACGGTCCCAGGCACAATGGGGGTTGGCCTTCCCCACCAGCCTGTTTTCATGGGCGCCCACAACACTCATGCGAAGGGCGGGGCACAGTGGCAGATGGAAGAAAGACCCCTCAGTGCACAGACAGGACACCTGGGCCACCTCTCCTTGGTGACCTGGCTGTCCCTGGAACTTCCCCAACCTCCCTGCCAGCCTCCCCGGCCAGGAGGGGCCTCACTGGGGATTTTGGGCAACCCCTAATCCTCTCTGGGCTCCTTCTCTCATCAGTTGCACCCACAATCATCACCTTCACTAGGGCCCACAGGGTAGTGAGAGAGGGCTAGTGGGGAGCCCAGGAACTGGGGAGCAATCAGACAGCACCTTTCACATCTTCTCTGTGAAAGGGGGCACATGACCCCAATACCCCAAGGTGGAGTTGAGGGGCTGAAAGGGCACAGATGACTGGGGGTGGGGGCAGAGCCGAGGCTTCTTGGGTCAGGCCTGTGCCCTGTGCCCTGCCTAAGGAGCCCCAGCCTAAAATGGGTGGGCAGAGTCTTCTCCAATCCTTCTGCAGACAGGCTACTCTGGGCACAGGGTGGGAGATGATTCTCTTTTCTCTCTCCCTTCAGATAGCCAAATTATAGTTCGATATAAAAGCAGAGGCAAAGGCATCAACTTCAGGAGTTACTCTCTTTGTAACAAGTAGGGAGGACAGAGGGAGGCAGGAGAGAGACTGAAGCTTTGCGGTGACTGCAGGTGGGGGGCAGAGTAGAAGAAAAAAACCCCAGGCTGCTGCTGGGGGAGGGAAGCAGCAAGGCAGGGGGCTAGCTGGAGGGGGTGCTTCTGTGAGCCTGGGGGTGGGGGTCGTTCCCTCCCAACCAAGCAGGAAAGGTGGGATCTGAGGAGCTCAGGCGGTGAGCACTGTAGGCTCCAGGAGCAGGTGGGGGCCCACTCTGCTTCCATTTATGCAGCCAGACAATCAACAAGTATTTCTTGAGCACCTGTTATGCACCAGGCCCTGAGGGTCCTCAGTGAGTAAGACAGACAATGTCCTTGAAAGGGAAGTGAATGTGTTGCAGACTGGCTGGTCCAACACCCCCTGGGAGATCTCAACACTGGTTGCACACCAGACACATCTGTGAGACACCAGGAAAGCCCAGAGTAGAGGTGAGAGCAGAGGTTTGGAATTAAACAGGCCTTGGTCTGAATCCTGGACCTTCATCATGAGCCATGTCCACGGGCAAGTCCCCCACTCTCTCTGAGCCTCAGTAACAAAAACAATAGCAGCTAACTTTTATTTAAGTTACAACGTACTCAGGTTTGTTCTATGACTTTACACGCATGCGTGCATGTGTGTGCTCAGTCGTTTCAGTCGTGTCTGACTCTTTGTGACACGATGGACCGGTAACCCACCAGGCTCCTCTGTCCATGGGGATTCTCCATGCAAGAATACTGGTGTGGGCTGCCATGCCTTCCTCGAGGGGATCTTCCTAGAGATTAAACCTGCATCTCTTATGTCTTGTGCATTGGCAGGTGGGTTCTTTACCACTAGCGCCACCTGGGAAGCCCCTTTACATGTATAAACTCATTTAATCAGTACAATAACACTACGAAGTAGGTACTATCATTATCCCCCTTTTCTTGAGGAAACCAAGACACAGAGAAGTTGTGTAGATACTGTGTGAATGGAGACCAGTGTAGGGTCACCTAATGGTTCCTGAGACACCTGAGGACAGAGGGTACCTGAGTTTGAAAGAGCAGATTATAAGAACTGGGTCAGGATAAGTCAGTCAGTAACTCTCCTGGGGGCCCTTCATAAGGAACATGAGTGTGAGTGAGGGACCTCCTCCACTTCATGCCGTGGTCTCCCATCCCTCACCCAACCCCAAGGCTGAAAGCACCTACTTGTCTCTCCACCTGTCCAACTCCTGCTCAGCTATTTTCTCCCGTCCAGAGTCAGTACTGCTACCGCCTCCAAGAAGCCAGCCCAGATTGCCCAGCATCCTTTGGAGCACCTTGAACCTGCAGTCTAGTTGAGGACTAAAGCAGACCTAGAGGGTAGAACTGCCCCCGGGCCATGAGGAAAGGGCCATCAGGTGTAGCAGCACGGCTGGTGGGGAGGCGAGCCCTGCCTGGAGGATAACAAGGCACCCTACCCTGCAGGAAACTCAGGCAAGACGCCGCGCTTGCTGGCAGCAAAGCCAGCGTGATGGATGACACCATTCAGTAAGAAATAAATCCCGAGACCCGCGCGCCAGGTGAACTGGGGGGTGTATCCGTCTTAGAGATGCTTAATGAATGTGCCAGCCGCAGTGGATGGCAGCACATACATCTGCCTCCCACCCCTCTCCAGCTCCTTGTGCTCTGGGACCACCCTCATCCCCAGCCCTCAGGCTCAGCCCTTTCCCTAAGCTCTCCTAGAATCAGGGATGGAGGGCACAGGAGAGGTGCAGAGATTAGCTGGTCCAGACCAAAACTCCCATTGCACAGACTGGAAAACTGAGGCTCAGAGAGAGCAGCAACTTACCCAAGATCACATATGAAGCCAAATGCAGAACCTAGACTAGAACCCAGGCCTCCAGCCAAAGCCCACGTGGCCACTCCCTTAGACTCTACTCTCCAGGGGCCTCTCCAAACCCTCCCTGCCTTTAAGTTCTGCTGAGTTTGCCCCCATCCCCAGGTACAGGGCTCCTCCAGAACACTAATCCTGGATCTTTCTGTTCCTCTGTTCCCCTCTCTAGCCACAACAAGATGGCCACACCGTGGCAGGCGCTCAGGGCTCGTGATCGCTCCCGGTGGGACTGAGTGGTTCACAGTGAGTCCAGGTCGGAGAACAGGCAGGTCCTAAAGGTCCGGATTCATGACCAGGTAAGATCCATCCCTGGAGACTCCTCCCAAGCACCAGACCTTCAGGTTCCCTCCCCAGGTTAATCACTCCTGCTGTGCGCCTGTTAATTATTCTTGGGCTGGTGACCCCTTACTTCCTAGAAGAGCAGAGATCAGCCTGGCCCTGGCTGCAGTAGAATGTCTGCCAATTCCCAGGCCGGGCTTTCACCAAACTGATGGGCAAGTGTGCTCGGAACAAATCCCTCAATCAAATTAACGACATGCTGACCTGCCATGAACAGAGCAGAGGGAACCTCAGGGAAGGGGGTGGGGGCAGAGAAGGGCCGGAGAACGAGCTGCATGCGATGACACAGGAACCAGGCAAGCCCCCACCCGAGCATCTTCCCACAGCTGCCACCACGCCTAAAATGTCACCATTAAAGGGAAACATCGTTCCTTTGGGGTTCAGAGGCATAAAAGTCTCCTATTAAAGCGAAAATATCTTGGAGAGAAATCACACCCTCAGTCATTATCCACCTCCACGCGTCAGCACAGAAAGTGGGCAGAAGGAGGGGGAAGCATGGGGGAACCTACTGTGTGCCTGATGTTAGAGACGACCCCGAGACTCGGGGGCCAAGAGGGTGGTCAGAGGTCACTCAGCCTATGGGTGAGGGTTTGAACCCAGAGCCAAGCTTCCTCCTTCCATATGATCCAGAGAGGGGCTGTGGTTGCCTCCTGAGCCTCCCCCTCGCAAGATGAGCTGCTGCCCACCACCATCAGCCCTGTGGGGCTTCAGGGCAGAGCTCCACTGGGCCCCTGGGGGTGCGAAAACTCGGAATCAAATCCTAGGACAGGCACTCTGAGTTCTCCTAGTGAGGCAGTACTTTCCACAGTATCCCACCGTCTGGACATCCCCTCCCCTTACCCCTGGGGCCACCAGTTTGCCACTGAGGAAAAGGAACTGTCCTTGGAATCAGATGACCTAAATGCTAATCATATCTCTTAATCTTCCTGGACCTCAGTCTCCCCATCCATAAAATGGAGCGAGTCACACCCTCTTTGCAACATCACTGTAGGGATTTCCTGGAAGAAGATCTGAAAGAAGCCCAGGCCCTAGGGGGAGCCCCTCTGCCTCCACGTGGAGCCACCCACCTGGATTCCTGCAGAGCCCTGGAAGTCCTGGAACCCTGAAGTGGCTGCCTCTAGAGGAGGGCTCAGGCCCAGTCAGCAGAGCCAGGAGGGCTGGGACCCTGCCACAGCCACAGTCCAATTCCTGCAGTGGTCCTGGAGGGAGGTCTGGGCCCACCATCACCTGCCTGGCCCAGTATAGAGCTCTTCTGAGGCCCCTGCCTTTCCTGACCACAGGAAGCCCTGCCAGGAAACAAGCATAACACCATCCCCTGGGCGGGGCTCTGGTGAGCACCCCTCCACAACCCTATCGCTCTCTGGGCAAGTCTCCCTGCAGCTCTTCCTCCCACCCAGTTCTCCCACACCTGGCCTCATGGCCCAGAGGCAAGAAAAGGCTCAGTGACGGCTGCTGGCTGCAGCTGAACAGGGCCCGCAGCAGGGAAGGGTCTCTAACTCCAGACATATGCCAGCCAGGAAGGGGTCCCTCCTTAGGAAGGGCTCGTCTCTGTCCCTTCCCACAGTCACTTCATAGGCCTCCTTGTTGCTGCCTAGTGAGGCCACTTCAGTGCCTCTGAGGTCCTCCCACAAGACCACCATCAACCCACCCCATTTCCCAGGCCTTCCTGCCATCACCAAGGGGTCTTCTGAAAAAAAGGGGCAGGACCCCAGCCACTTTTTGGCTCTTGAGTTAGTTAATCACTTTCTCTCTGCTAATGAGTTGAGGGCTGTCTGGGAGCAGTCAGAGAGGTTGAAACACAGAAAAATAACTAGCTTGGGGGTTGTTGAGGAGAGTAAGGAAGAGACAGGAACAGCATTAAGTAAGCACCAAGCTGTGGGGCAGGCTTGCTCTATTTCATTTAATCCTCCAAACAGCCCCTCGTATTATGCCCACTTGACAGATGGAGAAAGTGAGTCTCTCTGAGCTGAAGGTGCATGGCTTAACTTTGATTTGAACCTGAATCTATTGATACCTGACTCTCCATTGCTCCTTGACCCCCACCCACCGCAGGTGCTGAATTGACATCATCAGATGGACTAACCGCCCTGGTGACAGAGTTGGTGCCGTTTCCCAGATCCTCCTTGGGACAACCTTGCTAGTCACCCCTTCCTCCCTGCCCTCAGGGTCAACAGCCGGCCTAGCCAACCCGGGGTGGGAGGACGCCTGCTGCCTCCTGTTGCGGCAGACTCCCTCTCCCCCCTCTCTGCAGTCTCACTGGCAAATGAGTAAGAAGAATAGAATTACAGTTGGGCTACACGAGACACAGAATTAGCGGGATTAAATAAAAATAGCTATTAAAAGTGCCTTATAATTAAATTCATTTTCCAGTTATTTGTTTTACACACACACACCCGCCAACACTCGTGCACACACGCACATTCTCCAGGCCGCAGCTCCACACCGAGTGGGTGTCAGGTCCCCAGCTGCCAACCAGCCTCCTCCTCACTGCCGCCTCTTCTTTGGAGTTCCGGGGCCTGCCCCTCTTCCTCACCCGTCTCCCTGGCCCTGCTTCCAGTCCATCCAAGGAAACTACCGCTTACCACTATTCCCACGTGCTGAGCCTACTATGAGCCAGACACCTGACACCATTCGCCTGCTTTGTTCCAGCCAAAGACATATTTTTCATTCAATAAATACCTGTTGAAAGCCAAGTACTTAACATGCATGATCCCACTTAATCCAAACAATGACACTCATTCCTTCATTAAACAAATATTAGTTGAACACCTACTACGTGGCAGGATAGGGTAAGTGCTGGTAATACTTCAGCCAACAAGACCAGACCCTCTGTTCTTGTGGAGCCCATCCTGAAGAAAGCCCAGAGCCAGAGACCAGGCCAGGTGATGGGGAAGAGGCAGATGCCACCTGAGTCAGGCCAGGAGGGCCCGACTTGTCCTCCCACTTGTTAGGTGGGATGGGGATGCACCGAGAGGGGTGATTCTTCCCACTGAGAGCTCCTCGAGGGTGGGAGGGTGCCCACCATCCTGTGTCCAGGGAAAGAGGCAGAGCACAAAGTGGGAACATCATTATGATTGTCAGCCTGAACTGACCTACCAGGTGTGAGCTCGTCTGTACCACTTCTCAAGTTATACTTAAATGCTTTTAGGATTACCATTATTACTACGAGTACTGCTGTTACGGCTATCATCACACCTGTGGAGCTGATCAGTCATGAATATGTAAGAACTTAGAGAAAGCCTCATAGAGATGGGACAAATTATAAGACCTCTAATACTGGGGGTGGTAAAGATGCCCTGGGAAAAGTACAGTGAAAGGCTATGTAGAGAGGATCACACAGGGAAGGAAGATTTCCAGCTGATCCCTGGAGGACTTCTAGGAGGAGGGAGCAATTCTTTTGGCCTCCCCATCCCAGACCCCTCCCCTCTGCTCACTTGGTCTGATCTTTAACTCCTTCCCCTGGGGCCGTGGGAGGACCCCAGCCCCAAGCTGGACTCTAAATGTGTTGTTGCTATTTAGTTGCAAAGTCATTTCCAACTCTGTGACCCCATGAACTATATATAGCCTTCCAGGCTCCTTTGTCCATGGGGTTTCCCAGGCAACAATACTGGAGTGGGTTGCCATTTCCTTCTGCAGGGCATCTTCCCGACCCAGGAATCAAACCCGCATCTCCTGCATTGGCAGGCAGATTCTTTATCTCTGAGACACTGGGGAAGCCCACTCTAAGGGAGAGGGCACTTCAAAACCTTCAGCCTTTGAATTCAGCCAGTTAACCAGCGCCACTGTCTCCTAAGCCTTGGGAAAGGTACAAGAAGACCTCATCTTTCAAGCAATCAGATAGCTGGGAGGAGGGTACACATGTCCAGGATGAACAAGGTCTAAGACAACACCAAAGCAAGGGCATGGCCCCAGGCGGTGAACCGTGAGGCCACCAACACTCCCTAAGTCCCTGCCGTGCATCCAGTGTTCTCCATCTTTTCCCTGAGGCGGAACAGCCACCCTCTCACACCGCGGCGCGACCCTGGGCCCTTCTTCAGAGGAAGCGACTCAAAACCCAGAGAGGTCAGCAGTGACTTGCCCGAGGTCACAAGACCTGCACGTGGCAGAGCTGGGGTTGGATGGACCCCAGACCCATCTGATCCAAGGCCTTTCCTTCCCCCACACTGACCCTGACCAGGAAGGCCCTGCAAAGAGACAGCATTCCTGAAAAGTGTCCTCTGTGTGGGCCCTGCCTGCCTGGCCCCTCTTGTCCTACCCTCTGTCCTCAAGGTGGACAGCCCACCCTCCTGACCCCACGCAGAGCCCCCACACTCAGTCAGCCCCAGGAGCCCAACAGTAAAGAATTTGTCCTCGAAGGAGGCAGCTGAGCTAATTAGCAGACTCCATCCTTTCCTCAGCGAGAACATTACTTCATTATCCGAAGCCAAACACAGCCCCACGGTGTCCGGCAAACACGCTCAGGCAGCTGGCAGAAGCAGTGCGAATCGATGGGCAGCAAGAGGCCCGCTCTGGCCCAGCCTCCCCACAGGGCTCTGAGACTCTGTCCCATCTTTCTGACAAATGCCAGGGAAGAGAAAGGCGCCTGTGTTGGATGGGAAAGATTACAGCTGAGCAGTAAGGCACAAAGACCCCACAGACAACCCGGGTCTATTGTCACTTCCAGATGAAATCGGCCAACCCCAGGTGAAGGAGGGGAGGACGGGGGCGGGGTGGGATGCTGGGAGCAGGCCAGGCTGCGGCACTGGAGAGCCGAATGGCAATCCCGCAGTGTCCATGGTGATGGACAGCATTCCCTTGTGTCCACAGGGCAGAGACCAGCCCCCCAGTGGGGGCACAGCCTACTTTCCTAGACTCATCGCTGCCCCCGCCCTACTCCATTGCATGGGCTCCTCACCATCCCCCCACACACACAGGTGGCCTTAGGCCTGCCTCCTGTTCAGTAACCACGCTGTTTCCCCCTCTTTTCTGCCTCTCCAGGCTTGGTGCCATCTCTTTCAGGGGCCTTTCTGACTGTTCCACCCTGCAGGGACCTGGTCTGCCTCATGTCTAGAGCACTTTTCATAGGCCCCATAATCAGGCACTTGATTCTTTGCCTGCCATGCCCAGCTCTCATTGTTGTGGTCGTCATTGGTGATTTGTGGGTCCTCTTGTGGAGAGAACAGAGATCCGGCTGCCTCCAGCTCTCCTCCGTCATTGAACTTGCTATAGAGACAGGCACACAGTTTCTGCTTGGTAAGTGTTTGTTGACTGAGTACTGGGAAGGCCTTCTAAAGCCTCTAATGTGCTGCAACTGGGAACATTTGGAGAGTTCAGAGACCAGTGTTGTAGTCAGCTCTCATGCTAAGCTTCTGTCTGCTCTTGGAGAAGTCACTGGCATTCTCTTGGCCTTAGTGCCCCGACCTGACAAAGCAGGTTTTTGTCAGAACGACCAGTGGGGTGAGTTCAGCTGGGAGGAGATGGTGGGCTCCAAGGATGAGCTGGGCGCTGTTTGTGGTGCTGAATCTGGACAAGGCCCTCTCTGAAGCTGGTGGGTACAAAAACTGAACAGAGCCAGAGAGACAGAGGACTGGAGGTGGCGGTAGGAGGGTGGGGGGGTGGAGAAGGAAGGCACAGCTGAGAGACAATTTATTTGGACTGCTGGTTCTGGGCATTGCCAGGGTCTGTCAGCATGGGGGCCACATGCTCAGGCTGGGGGAGGAGATTCAGCTTCAGCCACTGGGGGACCAGCTGTCTAGCCAAGGACCGAGTCACACTGAGAACACAGTCTGATGGAGGAGAGGCTGGAAGCACACACACACCACGTGTGCATGCAGCAGCACACACATCACAGCCTGTGTGAACAATGCAAGCTTCACGGGCATGAAATCCCCGGCCCAGAGTGCCCTCCCAGGCCCTGCCACACTCAGTTCTCCCACAGCCAAGGAGGCCTAGAGCACCCCTTGTGGGCCCATTTAAAAGAAGAGGCAAGTCAGGCTTGGCTCCTGGATCCTTCTCACTTCCAGAGAGTGAGTGGCTACTGCTGGGCCCCCTCCTCCTCCAACTGCGCCAGGTGCCTCTCTTCGTGAGGGATGAGACAAAGAAGGCATTTGCTGTGGAAGAGCAGGCAGCAGGCCCGGAGCTGGGGGAGAACACGCGAGCAGGGAGGGAGGGAGGGAGAGAGGCAGGGAAGGAAGATAGATTCCACTGCTGTTGAGGAGCAGATCTTGGCAGGGCTCTGCTGGCCCAGCCACCGTCCGCTTCGGAATAATTTCTCCGGCAAAAACTCCATAATTATGGGTAATAACAATCACTCTGATTTGCGTGTATTGAACACCTTTCAGCCCAAGATCTCCAAGTGCTTTGCCAACACTAATTAATTCATTAGGCACGCCCGCCTCCCTGGGACAGGGTGACATGACGCCCCACCCAGCGCAGCACAGCTGGCTCAGGTACTCAGCCGGTGGGTGGCAGTCCCAGCGGGGGCACATGTTGGGTATCCTGCGGGGAGAGGCTCTGAGGAGGAGGAGATGGAAGAACAGCCCATCTGGCCCCACATCCTGGCTCAGTTGCCCCCTCAGAGGTTGGATCCACACCCCCAGGCACAGTCTCCCTGCCCCCAGCCTGTTAGAGGGCCAGGTGCAGAGAGTGGGCGGAGCCTCAACTGAGCCCTCACTCCCTGGGGACCTTAGGAAACTCACAAGCTTCCAGGAAACAGTTTCTTCACCTGTAAGAAAGGGGCCTGGGGTCTCCAGCTCCCAAGGTGGCTGTGGAGCTCACAGCATGCAGGTGGAAAGAATATAGACCTGAGCAGGGCTTTGCAAATGAAGGGTGCTGTTTCTCCCTCCGTCAGCCCACTCTATGGAAAATGGGACCAGCTGGCCACAGACGGATGTACAAACCCTCCCTACCGGCTCGGACCCTCCTAGGACTATTCGTGGGCACTCAGTCCCTTTCAGAAGCGAGGAGATGCCCCTCACTCCAAGGGGCGCCCAGTCCTGCCCCACTGCTCACCCCCTACCCCCAGTCCCACATTGGTCTCAGTGCCAGAGGCCCATGGATCTGACTGGGAAGGAAGCAGTTCCCTGAAGGCCAGGCTCAGAATCGGGGCCAAAAGAGAACTCAAGGGTCAGCAGGCTATAGCCCTGAAGCAAGGCACTCCCCAAATTCAAAGAGTGGCCAGATCAAGTCATCTCCTCCAGGTTCTGACAGTGTAGACAGGAAAACCGAGGCACACACCTGGAATCGAAGCCTAGCACCACCAATTCTTGAGCAAGTCCCTACCTCCCTGAGCCTCCATCTCCTTATCTGGAAGATAAAATGTAAAATACCCTTGGCTAACAGTGCTGCCTACACTGTAGGTATTAATACTTAGCAAATGGAGCCAATGTCATTAATTACACTGCACTTATGTTGTCTATTTAACAGCTTTCCCGAGGTCACAAAGGAAAGTCCATGACTGGATCCCTGGTTTCATGTCACAACTCTTTACAGAGCACCTACTATGTGCCAGGTACCCTGCCATTTACCTCTCCAGCTCCCTTCCTTTGTAAGCACCCTCTGCCCAGCTGGTTGGCTTCCTCCCTGGGGAGGCAAAGTCTCAACTACAAGGAACGCGCACATCCACATTCGTGCAGAAGAGCTAGGACAGACCATTCGCTCTTCCTGCTACTGGCCGCCCCCTGCCCAGCTGAGCCCACTTTCTTCCTTGATGGGTTCTGATCTCTACATAGTTGTTGTCGTTCAATTTCTCAGTCATGTCTGACTCTTTGTGATCCCATGAACTGCAGCACACCAGGCTTCCCCATCCTTCCCCATCTCCCAGAGCTTGCTCACACTCATGTCCATTAAGTTGATGATGCCATCCAGCCATCTCATCCTCTGTCGTCCCCTTCTCCTCCCGCCCTCAATCTTTCCCAGCATCATGGTCTTTTCCAATGAGGCAGCTCTTCACATCAGGTGGCCAAAGTATTGGAGCTTCAGCTTCCAGCTCTCACATCCATGCATGACTACTGGAAAAACCATAGCTTTGACTAGATGGATCTTTGTTGGCAAAGTGATGTCTCTGCTTTTTAATATGCTATGTAGGTTGGTCATAGCTTTTCTTCCAAGGAGCAAGCATCTTTTAATTTCATGGCTGCAGTCACCATCTGCAGTGATTTTGGAGCCCAGGAAAATAAAATCTGTCTGTTTCCACTTTTTTCCCCATCTATTTGCCACGAAGTGATGGGACCAGATGCCATGATCTTAGTTTTTTGAATGCTGAGTTTTAAACGAGATTTTTCACTCTCTTCTTTCACTTTCATCAAGAGGCTCTTTAGTTCCTCTTCAATTTCTGCCATTAGGATGGTATATCATCTGCATATCTAAGGTTATTGATATTTCTCCCAGCCATCTTGATTCCAGCTTGAGCTTCATCCAGCCCAGCATTTCGCATGATGTACTCTGCATATAAGTTAAATAAGCAGGGTGACGATATACAGTCTTGACATACTCCTTTCTCGATTTGGAACCAGTCTGTTGTTCCATGTCTGGTTCTAACTGTTGCTTCTTAACCTGCATACAGGTTTCTCAGGAGGCAGGTAAGGTGGTCTGGTATTCCCATCTCTTTAAGAATTTCCCACGGTTTGTTGTGATCCACACAATCAAAGGCTTTAGCATAGTCAGTGAAGCAGATGTTTTTCCAGAATTCCCTCGTGTTTTTTGTGATCCAATGGATGTTGGCAATTTGATCTCTGATTCCTTTGCCTTTTCTAAGTCAGGCTTATACATCTGGAAGTTCTAGGTTCACTTACTATTGAAGCCTAGCTTGAAGGATTTTGAGCATGACCTTGCTAGCGTGTGAAATGACTGCATTTGTGGGGTAGTTTGAACATTCTTTGGCATTGCCCTTCTTTAGGATTGGAATGGAAACTGACCTTTTCCAGTTCTGTGACCACTGCTGAGTTTTCCAAATTTGCTGGCATATTGAGTGCAGCACTTTAACAGCATCATCTTTTAGGATTTGAAATAGCTCCGCTGGAATTCCATCACCTCCACTAGCTTTGTTTGTAGTGATGCTTCCTAAGGCCCACTTGACTTCACACTCCAGGATGTCTGGCTCTAGGTGATCACACCATTGTGGTTATCTGCGTCATGAAGATCTTTTTTGTACAGTTCTTCTGTGTATTCTTGCCCCCTCTTCTTAATCTCTTCTGCTTCTGTTAGGTACATACTGTTTCTGTCCTTCATTGTGCCCATCTTTGCATGAAATGTTTGCATTTCATGCCAAGATCTCTACAGGGAGACCCCCTCATGTGGTGACAGAAGATGACCCCTCGTGTGCAAAGAGAGCTTTACAGTTACAGAGCACACAGTCCCACTGGGGGCTGTGAGGAGCTCAGACACTTGATACCCACACTTGCAAACCTGCAGTCACACACACAATCACACGAAATACACGGTGACACACAGCCATGGACACACACTCTCACACAGAGCCACACAATACATATACCAACACACAATGACAACCACACACCCATGAACACACACTACGAAGGAGAGGTCAAGCCAAGGCATCGCCCCGGGCTCAGCACAGCTGATTGGTGAGTCAGTGAACGTATGACCATGTCCCTCCATCTGGGCATCTGCCTGGCTTTCCCCTCCCTCTTCTGCACATTTTGATCACAGTCTTAAGAGCACTTGTGTCAACATGCTAACTTGAAAGACGATCGCAAAAGTGCCACTCTAAGTGAATGTGCTCGGGCACTCCTCTATTTCCACCCACACATTTTACCCACAGGGGACTGGACGCCTCCACATGTGTGCATGCACACCCAGGGCTCCGCTACCTCTCACACACATGCATCCAGGCTCACATATGCTGACGTCAGGGATACTTTGGAGCTCAGCTTGAGGGAATGGCCCCATTTCTGTTATGCAGGTCTCCCCACACATCCCTGCAGCCCCTACACTGGGGAGTGAGCCAGAAACCCCAGGAGTCCCACCATCCTTGAATAAGATGAGATGCTCAGGCCCCGGCTGCCTGCCTCCTTGGCCAAGCAACCCTCCCTTGCCCCTCCCCCACCAGTGTCCCTGTCTCAGGGTCACCTCCTCCAGGAGGCCTCCAAGGTTCCCAGGAATCATCTTGGTTTGATGTTTGAGATGATGTCTTTGAGAAGGGTCTTCTCAGGCAGTCTGCCCCAGGGTCTTGGCTCTGGGCTGACACGACAGGAGGTCCAAGCCACCGGAACAAGAATGTTTGTGAACCACTCTTGTGGGATGGTAGGACACTCCCCCTGGCTTGGGGTCCCACCTTGCATCCCCAGAATGGGTTCATCAGGCATTGACCATGTGCTCATCAAGCATTGACCATGTGCGAGGGATTGACTCCAGGGACAAGGCATCACAGCGGGGCGGGGGGGGGGGGCGGTCTAGTCATCCAGAACAAATCTGAGGTGGGGATGGGAGCACCCACTGGCATAGGCTGCGTCCCCATAGACCTTAAAGGGGTCACTTTCCATCTTGGTGCCTCAGTTTCTTCATCCATCAATGGGAATATTGTGAAGACCAAGTCAAGGTACTTATGATCTAAAAACGCCATACAGGTGTGAGGGTCTCGGTGTTTTCCTGCAGGGTATCCTCAGGGAAGTCTTCTATTCCCCTGACCACACAGGGCCTCCAGTGGACCCTGAACCACAGAGAGGTCCGATCAAGTCTTCAGAGGAGAAGAAAGACTGGAGAGAGGATAAGGAGAGCCAGCAAGGGGTGAGAGGCTGCCCTAAGGGACAGAGAGAAGGATGAAGAGGAGAAGAAAGGCAGCCATAGGTGTCTATGAGCAAGAGCTGCCTGGAAATGCCCAGAACCCCCCACCCTGCACAGGCCTCAGGGCACAGGGCCCCTGGTAAGAAGCCCAACCTTCAGCTCGTTAGCCAAGACCTGCTCATTAATCACCACGGGCCGCCTCTCCTTGCCTTGGCTGTGTCAGGCCATAATAATATATGAAGAACATTCATTTATTCACCATCTTCCCACTCAGGGAAAGATATATGACATTGTAGGAATGGATTTATCCTGACACCCAGCTTTCAGCAAAGTGAGGCTAATTTAAACATTTAAGTCAACAGCTCACCCCTCCCGTTGTCTCCCAGTTTCTTTTTTAATGGTGGGAGGTGAAGAAGGGGAAGGAGGTTGAAAATGCACAAGCCTGCGTGGTTGGAGGATTAAAGGCAATGGAGGGAGAGGAAAGGGAATCTCGGCCAGCTTTCCCTCTGGCCTCTCTCCCACCACCCATCCTGGCCCCACCTCTGAAAATTAAAAAACCAGGGCAACAAGTGGGTGTGGAGGAGCGAGCACCAAACTTGGGGTCCAGAGTCCTGCTCCATCCCTAACTCACTGCACCCTGATAAGCCCGTCTCCAGCCTCTATGCCCTTGTCTGTAGAGCAGCAGGTTGAACAAACTAGACTCTGCCTAGGTCATCTCCAGCTTCTGGAGCTGGGTTCCTTTGTCCACTTCTGGGCATCTCCTCACCCCTGTGGTCCACCTGCATGCTCCTGGGATACAGAGGGGAAGCAGGACTAGGCCCTGCCTAGAGATCCATCAGGAAGGGACAAGACGGCTGCCGTGCTAGGGAGAGTCAGCTGAACCTAAGGGAGTTCGGAGCAGGCTGAGCAGTCAGGGCGCACTTCATGGAAGAGGCAAGGCTTACATTCAGGACAAGGGAGCAGCCAGGTCTCCATCTGTTTAAGAGCACCGCCTCCAGGGGTAGATGTGTACGTGTGCTAGGTCACTTCAGTCATGTCCGACTATGCGACCCCATGGACTGTAACCCACCAGGATCCTCTGTTCATGGGACTCTCCAGGCAAGAATACTGGAGTGGGTTGCCATGCCCTCCTTCAGGGGATCTTCCCAATCCAGGGACTGAACCTACATCTCTGATGTCTCCTGCATTGGCAGGCAGGTTCTTTACCACTAGCACCACCTGGGAAGCCCCCGAGGCTAGATGCTTGGACTCAAATCCCTCCTCTGTGGCTTTAGCAGGCTGCTGACCCTCTCAATGCCTCAGTTTTCTCGTCTGAAATCTGATGACGAGAGTGCCTACCCCACAGCATTCTTGAGAGGATCAGATGGGGCCACCATCCATGGGAAACCCCTGGTACCATGCTCAGCACAGAGGAAGTGCCGAAGCAACACCATCATCAGGGGTGGGCCAAGAGGAGAGGAAGAAACAGCTGGGTGAGGTCGGTCTGGCCCGAGTCTCCCCACTTCAGCCCAGGCCCATCTGGGCATGGTATCCCAGGGTAGGGCGAGCGCCACTCAGCCCATCCAGAGCCCAGGAGGCCCCTGACCATGGCAGCAAGATTTCTCTTTGCTCCAGGTTGAGACCAACCCCCCCCCACCCTCCACTATCAGGAACTAAAATCAGGGCCCTCTCTTAATAGCAGGGCAGTGGAATAAGCAGCAGGGTACCCAGGGGGCAGGCATGTGGCATGAGTAAATGCACTGCCCTCATGTGTGTGCGTGTGCATGTGTGTGTGTGTGCATGTACAAGCACACACGTGGGCACACACTAATTTTCCCATAATTCCCTCTCCCTTCACTGGCCTCTGACCTGAGGTTCCGAACCACCAGCTTCCCCCAGAGAATCCTTGGACCTGAGAGTGGGCTGGTGTAGAGGTGAGGTGCTCACCACAAAGTCCCCGTCCAGATGGAAGGCTGGAGGGCGGCTGGGAAGGAGAACAAGGACCCTCAAAGCCTGCTAATCCCCCACTGCCAGAGCCCACTCGGCTCAAATGGGCCCAGGGCTTGTGGCCAAGTCACTCTCAGAAATTCGGTTTCCTCACCTGAGAAAAATGGAGCCGATTAACACCAACTCCACAGGCAGCTGTAAGGCTAAGCGAGGTCATATGTTGAGACGCCCAACCCTGGGCCAGGCACACAGTGGGTGCTCAGTCACTGAGCACCCCTCGCTGCCCCTCCCCACATTTCGGGGGTGCTGTGAAAGCCGAGAGCAGCTTTCCTCTCACACTCCCCACCCCTCCACCCCCCGCCCAGAACAGGGGACCCCGTTAGACAGTGGCGGATGGGAGCCAGCGACTGGGGGAAAAGGTGTCAGCTTATGTGGGGGTGTCTGCCTCTCTGCAAGTCTCGCTCTAATTGAGTGTCCTATTAAAACACGCTGATTGGTAACACAGCCACTTTATTTATTTATTTTTTTTCACAGCCACTTTAATAAAAGAGTTCCTGTGTTATTTTTACAAGTCATCACTGAACAAACATGCCAAATCCTCCTCCCTGGCCACACCCGCAAGGAGCCTGGCATCTGAGCCACTTGTCATAAGCGGGATGCCATTGCTCACCTGGTGTCATAAGCGGGATGCCACTGCTCAGCAGTGTCCATGCCCCCCACGGCCTGGAGGGTGGCCACGCCCAAAAAAGTGACAACCAGAACCACCTCCCCCGTGCCCCCCGCACCAGCCCCTGGCAGGCTTGAGTGACAATTTTAACAAGGCAGCTTATTTTCCCTCCTCGAAAGGAAGCCTGGCGGTGACTCACGCCTGTTTCCCACAGCAGCCTACTTTCGTGTTGTCGTTGCTCAAACACACCCGACGGCTCCCACCCCTGTTGGGGGTGGAGGGCACCCGGGGGTGGGGGAGGTGGCATTTAACAGCCCAGGCTGGGTGTGGAAAGGTTCGAGGAGGCGGAGTGAGCCTCACCACTGAGGGTGAGCTCAGCCCCGCCCCGCGACTCCAGCCCGTTGGGCCTGGGTGCCCATCTATAAAAGCAGAGGTTGGACCATACACAGGGCTTGCAAACTGGGCAACAGAATGCTTTGTTTGGACTGCTCAGTGGGTCTTAAAAGATTAGAGTCTGTTGCCAACTTTTATAAATCACATAGAAATCTGGATTTCTCATTCTTCTCCGAAAAATCTAATCTGGCCATCAATACCCTACATTTCCACGGAGCAACAATCAGCGCAGCTGACAATGGCTTTCTGGTTCCCCCCAGGCCCCAGCCAGCCTGCTTCGCTCACCATTCCCTGCCTGGTTCCTGGAACCTTTGAGTGTGAGACCCCT
Organism: Bos indicus x Bos taurus; assembly: GCF_003369695.1. Classification (NCBI taxonomy): domain Eukaryota; kingdom Metazoa; phylum Chordata; class Mammalia; order Artiodactyla; family Bovidae; genus Bos; species Bos indicus x Bos taurus. The sequence goes on from NC_040096.1 coordinate 32,974,888, forward strand.
GGCCCTCCAGTTCTGAGGTTCGGAATCTCTACATCTGTATGAGCCCCCTGTGCTCTGCCTGGAGCTGGAAGAAATGAGGCACAGAAGGAAAAAGGAGTTAACAGGACTCACAGCCAGACCCAGACTGGGGATACAATCCAGGAACACACAAACCACCGAATTTATTGTGAAAAGTTTTCTTTTGTGTTGCTATTAATAAGTATCCATGGATTAATTCACACCGTTCTATGAAACCAGACATTTGCTCTAGTCTATGGGACTGGATGGTGCTGGGACCTGCCACCCAACTGTGAGGGACCAGCCATGACAGCCCAGTGCAGACACAGGATCACCATGATCAAAGGCTAGAACGACTTGCTGATAGCACAGAAAGGGGAATGGACATTCTCTTTTTTTTCAAATTTGGGGACATAAGAACCAGTTTAAAGGGTTCAGTTGTAATTGTGCAAATACACAGAATGAAATATTTTCCACTATGATTGTGCTCTTTCCAGTTAAAAATGCCTCAACTCTAGAAATACCACTAATCTGGGCCAGGTCAGATGTAGGACACTCCAGGTAAACAATCTGTCACAGGAATTAGGGGCTGGAAGGAGAGATTCCAACAGAAGGAGTTCTCAGGAGGAAGGGCACCAAGGGCTGGGGAAGCCAGGCATGAAACTGGCCTCAGGCATGAAGCCAAGTCCCCTCATGGCTGCCTGTAGCCCCAGGGCCAAGAATTCCCCTAGGGGAGTGATGTCAGAGGAGACAACACAAGGAGTTCTTTGAGGCCCTGTCACATGCTTCCAGCCTTGGCTCATGGCTTCTTTGAGCCTCAGTTTTCCTATCTATAAAGTGGACGTGAATGATGGAGTGAGGCTTGGCTGTGCAATGGTGTTTAGGCAACAGGCCTCTGCTTCCATCTCCCTTGTTCTCCCAAGAAAGGGCCAAAAAGCCAACTGCTATGCTACCGTGCTATGCTACTAACTCCTGGCTGTGTGACCTGAGGCCAGACCCTGACCTCTGGCCTCATGTCTTCCATCTGTAAAATGGAGCTTTACACCCTCTTGGGTATTTTGAGCCCTAGAACTCAAAGAGAAGAACCTGTCCTGAAATCACCTGGGCAGACTTTGCTGAAGCCAGAACAGCCTGAGGCTTCCTGGTACTTGGGGGTGGAAGAGGACCCAAGGAGCAGGCTGGACAGGCTCTGGGCGGTTCCTGCTGGGTCCAGGCAGAGCAGGTTGAGGGGCGGGTGGAAGGCAGTGACATGAGGACAGTGAGTGCAAGCCACTCTTTTAGGACCCTGGCTGTGGTGATTAACCTTGGAGGGGACGTGGGGCAATGGCATACACCAAGCACATCATATGCTCAAAGACCCAAGTGTAAGGCAAAGTACAGTCTCACAGCCCCAGAGAAGCAGGCCTTAAGCTAGCCTCCTCCAGGAAGCCTACCCTGATCACCTTCCTCTTTGGGTCAGGACCTCACTCCCCTCAGGCCCACATCAACTCCTGATGAGGTCCTCAGGGTCCAGATGGAGGAAGGTAACCACCTCATGCGAAGAGTTGACTCATTGGAAAAGACTCTGATGCTGGGAGGGATTGGGGGCAGGAGAAGGAGACGATGGAGGATGAGATGGCTGGATGGCATCACTGACCTGATGGACGTGAGTCTGAGTGAACTCCGAGAGTTGGTGATGGACAGGGAGCCCTGGTGTGCTGCGATTCACGGGGTCTCAAAGAGTCGGACACGACTGAGCGACTGAACTGAACTGAACTGAACCTGCCCAAGGCTGCACAAGCCTCCCAGCCTCCTGTGCTTCCCAGGCAGGAGATCTGGACTGGAATCTTGGGAAGCATGATCAGAGAGGGAAAGCACCTTGGGGAAGCCACACAGCAGATGAGGCTTCAACCACCAGGTCTTTGCCCAAGCAGGGCCCTCCACCCAAACTCAGGTCTCTTGTCTACTTGGTGAACACTTTTCCACTTCCCACACTCAGTCCACATGTCCCCTCCTCCTCGAAGCCTTCCCTTGACCCACCACCCAGGGGACACACCACTTCCTCCACTGGTCCACCCACCTGCCAAGCAGTCCCTCCCACTCTACGTCTGCCCCAGGGGCCCTCCCTGTGACATCTACTCACAAGGCTGCCTCCCCACAGGGCTGCCAGCTCCCCACAGGAGGATTGGGTCTGACTGTTCTCTGTCATCCCAGTACCAGCTTCAGGACCCTGCTTGGCACACAGTAGGTGCTTAAGGAACGAATGGAGGACCAAAGGTGAGAAGGCAGGAAAGAACTGCCCTGGAAAGAGAGGTGCCCGCCCACCCCCGCCCCCAGGCAGGCAGGCAGGCAGGCATGCCCCGCCCCACCCCACCCTCGCCCAGTTGGCAAAAGCTGCAGAATTAAGCACAAGTTATAATTAAGACGGGATGTTTGAAGAGAAACATAATCTCCGTTTCCGTGGGATCCATGGGCACAACAGTAATTAACGTCTCATTAACATTCGCCTAATTAAGCAGTTTATGAAAGAGTATGGATTTGCATACTGCCACGCCAGGCAAAATTAACCCCTCAGGTCCTGGGTGGGGCTGGGAGGCAGAGAGGGCTGGGTGAGGCCTGGGGAGGGGGCTGGGTGAGGGCTGGGGAGGAGGCAGGGTGGAGTGCCACCTGTCAACAGAGGCTGGGGAGGGGAGGGTCTTCGCCTGCCCTCCTAGCTACCGCCCCCAGCCCCACCTCACATGCCCCTCCACCTTCCGCCTGAGGGCGGAAGTTCACTTCTCCCCTCTCCCCACTCCCTGGGCCAACATAATCTTCTCAAAAAGGATCTTTTTAAAAAGGAAAAGTAGGTCATCGGTTTCCTGCCCCACTACTAACCAACCCCGAGAGTCTCCCTGGGAGCCCACTGCTCAGCCAAGCTCCTGGGTCTCCACCCTTCCCTGAGGCTCTCTGCAGGGAACAGACCTACCACCTAAGAAAACCTTTTTAGCTTCAGGTGCTATTATCTGCCTCACTCAGCACCCCAGCTCCCTGAGGGCTGTGTGAGTGTCACCCCATTTAATCCCAAAGAAGAGGGGCTCAGGGAGGTGTCAGTTCAGTTCAGCTCAGTCGCTCGGTTGTGTCTGACTCTTTGTAACCCCAGGTACTGCAGTACACCAGGCCTCCCTGTCCATCACCAACTCCCAGAGTTTACTCAGACTCACGTCCATTGAGTCGGTGATGCCATCCAGCCATCTCATCCTCTGTCGTCCACTTTTCTTCCTGCCTTCAATCTTTCCCAGAATCAGGATCTTTTCCAATGAGTCAGTTCTTTGCATCAGGTGGCCAAAGTATTGGAGTTTCAGCTTCAACATCAGTCCTTCCAATGAATATTTAGGATGATTTCCTTTAGGATGGACTGGTTGGATCTCCTTGCAGTCCAAGGGACTCTCAAGAGTCTTCTCCAACACCACAGTTCAAAAGCATCAATTCTTTGGCGCTCAGCTTTTTTTATGGTCCAACTCTCACATCTATACATGACTACTGGAAAACCCATAGCTTTGACTAGACAGATCTTTGTTGGCAGAGTAATGTCTCTGCTTTTTAATATGTTGTCTAGATTGGTCATAGCTTTTCTTCCAAGGAGCAAGTGTCTTTTAATTTCATGGCTGCAGTCACCATCTGCAGTGATTTTGGAGTCCAAGAAAATAAAGTCTCTCACTGTTTCCATTTGCCGTTCATTTGCCATGAAGTGATGGGACCAGATGCCATGATCTTAGTTTTTTGAATGTTGAGTTTTAAGCCAGCTTTTTCACTCTCCTCTTTCACTTTCATCAAGAGACTCTTCAGTTCCTCTTCGCTTTCTGCCATAAGGGTGGTGTCATCTGTATATCTGAGGTTATTGATATTTCTCCTGGCAATTTTGATTCCAGCTTGTGCTTCACCCAGCCTGGCATTTCACATCATGTACTCTGCATATAAGTTAAAAAAGCAGGGAGGTGTAGACCCTGCCCAAGATCACAGTGCTGGCAGTGGCAGGCTCCTGGGCCCCAAACCCTTCCCACTTCCTCAGGGGCTCCATGGGGTGGGGGGTGGGGACACAAACACTCCCCACCAGCAATAACAACACAAACTATTCATTTGCAGCCCAGCCTTGGGAAAAGGCAGGCTGCTCCTTCTCACTGCCTCTGGATAACCTATTAACCAATCTCCTGCAGGTGTCTTCAACTCCCAGCCCAGCCACCACAGCTGGAGTCACCTGTGATACAGCCATGGCAGGAGGCCTTAGTTCTCCAAAGGAGACAAAGAAAGTGGGCTTTTAGGACAGTGTCAAAGATCAAGTAAAGTATTTCTCTCTGGAGCACTAAGAAGCCTTGAGCACTGAACACATTTTGGTGTTCATTAATTATTTTCTTCTTTTTTTTCTTTTTTTAAAATTTCTGGCCACACCGGGTAGCACATGAGACCTTAGTTCCCAGATCAGGGATCAAACCCGAACCCCCTGCATTGGAAGGCAGAGTCTTAACCCCTGGACCACCAGAGAAGCCCCAATTATCCTCTTACTCTTTGATCTCCACTCGCAATGCAATGACGTCCACCATTCAGGACATCTGTCAACTCTCTCCATTCTGAGGACAGATTCAGAGAACTCTTCTCAGTGAAAATTTAATTTAACAAGATTTATCATGATCTTTAAAAAAAAAAAGCTCATTCCCAACGAGCTATAAAAAGCCTAAGCCATAAAGGTAAGAGATTTGACTTTGTTACAATTTAAAGCGCCTGGGCAACCAAAGACTCACAGAGGGAAAAGGCAAGCCAGAGACAGGCCAGAGGAGCATGCCTGCAGCACAGACAGCCAACAAAAGAAAAAAAGTTTCCAGGCTATATAAAGAATTCTGCAAATCAATATGGAAAAAGACAAATTGCCCATTTTTTGTAAAAGCCAAAACATTCGAGTAGGCAACTGGCGGATGAGGAGACCCAAAGGGCCAAACACATGGCAAGACTTGCCTCAGGGCAGCAGAGTTCCCAGCAGTGCCAAGTAAAAGGAGATACAACACTGTACCCATTAAGTTGGTGGGCATCTAATAAGTGCTAAGTGTTGCTGGGGCTGTGAGACAACAGGACTGCTTGGACATTGCTGGTAGAAGCAGATGTTGCGACAAGCATTTGGTGAAACACTGTGGTCTTATCTTGTAAAGCTGAAGTTGCATATAGCCTCAGTTCAGTTCAGTTCAGTCGCTCAGTCATGTCTGACTTTTTGCGACCCTATGAATCACAGCACGCCAGGCCTCCCTGTCCATCACGAACTCCCGGAGTTCACTCAGACTCACATCCATTGAGTCAGTGATGCCATCCAGCCATCTCATCCTCTGGTGTCCCCTTCTCCTCTTGCCCCCAATCCCTCCCAGCATCAGAGTCTTTTCCAATGAGTCAACTCTTCACATGAGGTGGCCAAAGTACTGGAGTTTCAGCTTTAGCATCAGTCCTTCCAAAGAACACCCAGGGCTGATATCCTTCAGAATGGACTGGTTGGATCTCCTTGCAGTCCAAGGGACTCTCAAGAGTCTTCTCCAACACCACAGTTCAAAAGCATCAATTCTTCAGCGCTCAGCTTTCTTCACAGTCCAACTCTCACTGTCCATACACTCCAACACTCCAAAGTCCATACACGACCACTGGAGAAACCATAGCCTTGACTAGACGGACCTTTGTTGGCAAAGTAATGTCTCTGCTTTTGAATATGCTATCTAGGTTGGTCATAACTTTCCTTCCAAGGAGTAAGCATCTTTTTATTTCATGGCTGCAATCACCATCTGCAGTGATTTTGAAGCCTAAAAAAATAAAGTCTGACACTGTTTCCACTGTTTCCCCATCTATTTCCATGAAGTGATGGGACCAGATGCCATGATCTTAGTTTTCTGAATGTTGAGCTTTAAGCCAACTTTTTCACTCTCCTCTTTCACTTTCATCAAGAGGCTTTTGAGTTCCTTTTCACTTTCTGCCATAAGGGTGGTGTCATCTGCATATCTGAGGTTATTGATACTTCTCCTGGCAATCTTGATTCCAGCTTGTGCTTCTTCCAGCCCAACGTTTCTCATGATGTACTCTGCATATAAGTTAAATAAGCAGGGTAACAATATACAGCCTTAACATACTCCTTTTCCTATTTGGAACCAGTCTGTTGTTCCATGTCCAGTTCTAACTGTTGCTTCCTGATCTGCATATAGTTTTCTCAAGAGGCAGGTCAGGTGGTCTGGTATTCCCTTCTCTTTCAGAATTTTCCACAGTTTATTGTGATCCACACAGTCAAAGGCTTTGGCATAGTCAATAAAGCAGAAATAGATGTTTTTCTGGAACTCTCTTGCTTTTTCCATGATGCAGCAGATGTTGGTAATTTGATCTCTGGTTTCTCTGCCTTTTCTTTTTTTTTTTTTTCAATAATAGAACTATTTTATTAAACATATGAACGTACTGATTTTGTACAACACACATTTCTTTCTCTCCTCTGCCCCAGGAAGCCAGCGCTCTAGAACCCCATGTTTATAAAAACACACTTTGGCAGCTACTATGACAAGGTGAAAAAAGTGCAATTCTGAAAGTGACAACACACAACCAAAGTGGGGAACAGAAAAGGCAGAGCTGAGTGGGCCCAGGGCTGCTCATCTTCTCTCAAGAGGAAACAATTTAAGAATAGAAACTCTTGAGCATTATTTAAGCAGTACTGCCCAACTCTCTTGGTAGCATCTCTGTTTCAATTCCATTTATCTTGATGTTGTAACTAACTAATCTGTTACTTCTTTAAGAAATTCTGCCCTGGTTTATATCCTTTTCAGTGACCCATATCCCTTTGAGCTTCAAAAACACAGAAGTCGCTCAGTCGTGTCTGATTCTTTGCGACCCCATGGATGGTAGCCCACCAGGCTCCTCGGTCCATGGGATTTTCCAGGCATGAATACTGGAGTGGGTTGCCATTTCCTTCTCCTCTCTGCCTTTTCTAAAACCAGCTTGAACACCTGGAAGTTCACGGTTCACGTATTGCTGAAGCCTGGCTTGGAGAATTTTGAGCATTACTTTACTAGCGTGTGAGATGAGTGCAACTGTGCAGTAGTTTGAGCATTCTTTGGCATTGCCTTTCTTTGCCAGGTCTGATGCTGTAAAGAACAATATTGCATAGGAACCTGGAATGTTAGGTCCATGAATCAAGGCAAATTGGAAGTGGTCAAACAGGAGATGGCAAGAGTGAATGTCAACATTCTAGGAATCAGCGAACTCAAATGGACTGGAATGGGTGAATTTAACTCAGATGGCCATTATATCTACTACTGCAGGCAGGAATCCGTTAGAAGAAATGGAGTAGCCATCATGGTCAACAAAAGAGTCCGAAATGCAGTACTTGGATGCAATCTCAAAAACGACAGAATGATCTCTGTTCGTTTCCAAGCCAAACCATTCAATATCACAGTAATCCAAGTCTATGCCCCAACCAGTAATGCTGAAGAAGCTGAAGTTGAACGGTTCTATGAAGACCTACAAGACCCTTTAGAACTAACACCCAAAAAAGATGTCCTTTTCATTATAGGGGACTGGAATGCAAAAGTAGGAAGTCAAGAAACACCCAGAGTAACAGGCAAATTTGGCCTTGGAATACAGAATGAAGCAGGGCAAAGGCTAATAGAGTTTTGCCAAGAGAACACACTGGTCATAGCATATAGCCCACCACCAAGCAATTCCACTTCAAGAAAAACGCCCACACACATACACACCAGGAGGATGTACGATGCTTGTGCCAGGCTTGTTTGAAAGAGTGAAAGATCTTTTTGACCCCATAGACTGTAGCCCACCAGGCTCCTCTGTCCATGGAATTCTCCAGGCAAGAATACTGGAGTGGGTAGCCATTCCCATCTCCAGCGGATCTTCCCAACCCAGGGATTGAACCTGGGTCTCCTGCACTGCAGGCCAATTCTTTACCATTCTGAGCCACCAGGGAAGCCCAGAGTGAAAGGGGCAATGCTCTAAATGTCCACCAGCAGGAGAATGGATCCGCTGCGGGATGTACAGATTAACTACCGTAGGTTGAACACATGCATTCACCATCACTCTTTTCCAAAACCCCATTACAACAATAAAGGATCTTTTTTGTACCTAAATCCACAAGGACAAAGATTGGAAGAGGAGAAAACAGCAACATAATTTTGGAAGTTGGAAAACAGATGGGTGAGCGGTAATTGATTTGGCAGAGCTGAGAAAGTGAGTCCCCATCCTATTACCTGGCAGAGCCCACCAAAGGCTCAGTAACTGGTGGCCCCAGGCAGCCCTGGACGTGGGAATGAAGGACTGGCTGGAAACAAGAAGCAGGTAGACCCCAAGGAGCTCCCAGCTCTGCCCAGAGAAGACTGGGAGACACCAGGCCATGGGGCTGGTAGCAGGGAACCCTTACTAAACACTGAAGGAGTAGGTGAAGTTTCTGTGCTGGACTGTCTCGACTCCAGCCTTCCTCGCTGACTCACTTCCAGGAGGCCCTGCCATCAGGGCTTCCAGTGAACCAGCACAGTGAAGCCACAGTTGGTGAGTCTGCCCCCACACGAGGGACAGCAATCAGCCTTTATTGTCCCAGTGCTAAATAAGAGCTACCAAACAAGCATCATCAGACATTTGAACATCAGGTCCATCAGCTCAAGGACTTTTGACCATTTTGTTCAGGGCTGCAGAATGAAGCTGGTGCAGAGCAGTGACTCCATAAATTTTGCCAAGTGAATTAACTAAGGAAATCTCTAATAGGAAACACCAAGTCCCAAACAAGTAAAAAAAAAAAAAAACAGAAAGTAAAAGAAAACCAACTTGAAGGAAATCAGCAATGCAGATAGAAGGAAACTTTAAAAAGAGGGAGAACTATTATTATCCTTAGAAATAAAACATCCACAAAACAAGAGTTGGATGCAACATATTTTAAAGAGAATATTCAGCAAATAAAAAAGAATCTTTGAAATTTAAAATTTATATAGCAGAAATCAAAAACTCTATTAGAGAACTTCCCTGGTGGTCCAGTGATTAAGAATCAACCTGTCAATGCAGGGGACACAGGTTTGATCCCTGATCTCCAGACCAAGATCCTACGTGCCACAGGGAAACTACGCCTGCAAACCGCAGCTACTGAGCGCGTGTGCCCTGGAGTTTGTGGTCCGCAGCAAGAGGAGACACACCAGTGAGAAGCCCGTGCACAACCAGAGAATAGTCCCACGAGCCACAGTAGAGAAAGCCCATGTGAAGCAACAGACACCCAGCACTGCCAAAAATCAGTAAATAAACACATATTTTTTAGAAACTTTATTAGAAGGGTAGAATGATAGCACAGAAGAGGTCTCCCAGAAACAGGGACAGAAAGGCGAAGCAATGTGTCCAAGGAAGGAAAAGATGAGGAAGTTAGGGGTCCCTCTGAGAAGCACAACGTGTGGCTGGGTGGAGTTCCAGAAAGAGAGAACAGAGAAAACAGAGGTCAGGCATAAAGGAGTAAATCAAAAACTTTTCTAGAACTGAAGAACACAAGCTTCCAGCTTAAAACATCAGCCCCTCACCAAGGCCCAGCACAGTGAGTTCTCAGAACACGGAGGAAAAGAGAAGGCCCTACAGGCTTCCAGAAAATCCCAGGTAGGATGCTCAGAATGGACGCCAGAGCAGCCATGGAAACCGCAACACCAGCACCGTAAGCAACGTTAAAGCAATGACTTCAAAGGAAGGGCCCCCATTAAAATTCTGGGGATAAAGATCTCCATCTGGAATTCTATACCCAGTCAGACTATCAATCAAGATTTAGGCAGAAGAAGAGTTTTCAGATGTGCAAGGTCTCAAAACATATACTTCCCACCCACCTTTTCTGGAAGCTATTGGAGGACGCATTCACCAAAATGAGAGTGTCAACTAAGAAGGGAAGCAAGAGATCCAGTCCGAGAGAGGTGAAAGGAACCTGAATTATGGAGAAGGGCCATCCAGGTGTGCCCAAAGCACAACAGGCATCTCACTAAACCCAACTGGAGCAGGTCAGAAGGCTCAAGGAGAAATGTTTCCAAGAGGATGAAACTGATAGAGGACGTGTTTTACTTATATTGAAAGGAGATTTACCCAACTGGGGGAGAGTTGGGAACTGAAAAAGTGGTAAGTATTTTAAAGAATAAAACCCTAATCCCTCCCACCCCTCCAACCCTGCAAGAAGACAGTTTTAAAACTCCAGGGAAAACAGAGCTGTCAAGAAAGAAAAAGTAATCAGAGTATTCTGTGCGGCTCAGCTGGGAAGCTCAGCCCACCAAATATGTGGTGACTGGGGTGGAAGCAGGGGGATGGTGGTCAAATGGAGCTAAATCCTCAGCTAGGTAAACTCACTAGGTGATACCTGAAGCTAAACCAAGAACAGCCATACAAGCCATTCTATAGAAGTAGGGGCGTAAACATACAAACAACCCACGAACGGGTTGGAAGAGTTTACTCCAGAGGTGTGGCAGTAGCTCAGGGAAGGGCAGAGGACTATAGGGTTTATGACAGAGTAATACACATGGCCTCACCCGCTGCCAGGGGGCAACCTCTGGCCCTAAACGGCCCGAGCCCTGCCCCAGCCTGTGATCATTTACTGTCCCATGCACCCTACCTCCCTGCACCCCAGCCTCCTGGACCCCTCCTGCCTCCATCCCTGCTGGATTTCAACACCTGTCCCCCCACCCTCCCTCAAAGGGGCGGAAGCAGGTTCCCAGGGGTACCCACTTCCTCTGTCTCCTCCTCTTCTCCCGGGCTGGGGGCTCCCCGAGCGTGGGGGTCTGCCCAAGCCAGCAGTCCACTGAGTTTTTCTTTCTACCTTTCATTTAACAAGTAGTTATTGAGCCCCTCTCTGTCCCAGGCTCTGGGGACAGAGCTGTGAGCAGGGCAGCAGCACATTAAACAATAGAGCAATAAATACAAACAGTGGGGAAAGCCACAGAGGAGGAGAAGCGGATCTGTGGAAGGAGAGCTCATGTCTTCATGGGGACAGTGAGGAGCAGGCTGGTCAGGGACAGGGACACAAGTGTCCTATGTAGAAGGAAGGAGGGAAGGAGTAGGTGGGGGAAGGGGACTCTACCCCCATCCCATCTCCCCAGCCCTGTCTCATCCCACCTCCTTTGCTCCCCACCCTGTTCCAGCCAAGACCGGGGCCAGTCTTGTCAGAGGACACCAGGAGAGAGAGAGATTCATGGCCCAGCCTTTTAATGGAAACTGATGCCCACTTCATCAGCGTGATCCACACCCTCGATTCATTCCTCACTCAGGTCAGATAGAGCACCGCAGCCAAGCAGGGAGGGCAGGGCAGCGGCGTGTGGGCACCGGTTTCCTCTGCCAGAGAATTATCTCTGCCAGCTGCAGCCCCATCACTGCAGGTGCCTTCCTGCCCCGTCCCTCCTCCACAAACCCTGCTTTCATCCAGGCCTCTCCTGCTCGAGATCCTTCCATAGCTCCCAGTGCTCTCAGGGACAGTTTATGGTCTCTGACCCAGGCCAGGCTCAGGGCCACAGAGCTGAGCGAAGGGCTGATGACCACTCAGCATCATCCTGGCAGGAACAGAGGAGGCTGTCTATGGCAGAGTGGGGCTCAGAGAAGGAAGTCCCCCACTCCCCCAACCCCAGCTGCCATAAACTCAGCAAAGGCCTCCAGAGGGACCACACTAAAGCCAGCCTTGGGATGAGCAGAAACCCGGCAAGAGCTCCAAGAGAGGCCAAAACCCCGTGTGGCCCATTCCCACCTCCTGGGCTTCACTCTCGCTGGACCGTTTGCCAAAGGGCCCGCCCTCCCTTCTACCCAGTTACCACTGGTCCCCCCGAGGCTGCTCTTTCAAGCAGGCTTCTGTGACCTCTCAGGCTCCCCCATGACTTGGGCCTCTCTCCTTCCTCTCCCTAGCCCACAGCATGTGCTTTGGGAGATCTGTTGGCCAACAAAATGGCCAGGGTCAGCAAGCGATCGAGGAGGGGTACCTTCCCATGGGAGAAATCCCTCTCCTACCTCACCGTACTCCAGCTTGGACTGGACAACGTCAAAGCCAACTACAGCCATGGAGGGAGGCAAGGGGATTGCCACAGAGGGAGAATGAGAAGCCAGGTCCTCGGCCCCTCCCCACCCGTGGTGGGCAGCGACCACATCTGACAGTGCTGGATCACTGTCGTCCGCTTGCCTTGTGCCCCTCCACCTCACATCACGAGCAGAGATGGTCCCTGGGAAGGGGGCCAGGGAGGAGCTGAAACAGCCACATCACCCAGCACCTCCTATGTGCCAGGCACCTCACATAAAGCCTGCCTTTCCTTACGTGCTCACTCAGCGCTAAATGTGCAACACACATGAGCTCGTTTAATTCCAAGACCCTGATGGGCCCTATTTTCCAGGTGGAGACATTGAAGTTCGCAGAGGTTAGTGACTTGTGCCCACAATCACACTCTGATTAATGGTGGGGCTGGGATCTGGGGTCAAATATGGCAACCTGGGGAGCTGAGTTCCTCCCAGGGACCTTCTGAGACAGGACTCCCCAGGATGGAGGGACATACAACTGGGGGCCTGCATCCCAGGAAGCAAACAAGCCTTGGTGCTCCTCAGCTGGAGTGGGTGTGACCAGAGGGGCAGGTCATTGCTGCTCTCTATCACTCCCCAGAGATGGGGAAACTGAGGCTCTCAGAGGTCACACACCCCGGATGGGTAGATTCAGATCCAAGCCTGACCTCAGACCCAGGAACTCTTCCCTAGGAACAAGTCACCCTCCTCACCTGGGCAGGAGGCAGCAGGCCCTTTCTGAGCCCCTAGACTGGCCAGGGACACAGGAGGCTGGAGCAACCCATCTGGCCCAGCAGACTGCCTCCCAGGGCCAGAGAGAGCCCAGACACCAGCCACCTTCCACCCCCTGCTTTGGCCAGTCAGGGGAGTGGGCCCTGAAGAAAGGAGCTGGTCCCACTTTTAGGCTCCCACGTGAAGACTGTGACCCTTCCCTGGGCTCAAGTCACCCAGAGAGCTGAACCCCATCCCACCCGCAACACAACACCTCCTCACCTGCAGGCACCTGGTGAGTGAGACAAGGTCAGAGAGAGGATGAGGCCAAATAGAGGTGGGATGACAGCATCACAGCCCTGGGGGAGGAGAAACCCCCCTTCCAGAGTTGGGCCAGGGGCTCCTAGGATCCCCTCCAACCACTTAACAGTCAAGACCCTGGACCTCCAAAGGTCTATGATTCCAAGATCTCGTGCTTCTGGGAACCTTACATCTGCCACCACTCTTGAGCACCAACTAATTGCAACACCATGCCTGCCTGCTCAGTTGCTCAGTTTTGTCCAACTCTTTGTGACCCCCTGGACTGTAGGCTGCCAGGTTCCTCTGTCCATGGGATTCTCCAGGCAAGCATACTGGAGTGGGTTGCCATTTCCTCCTCCAGGGGATCTTCCTGACCCAGGGATTGAACCTTCATCTCCTGCATTTCCTGCATCGCAGGCAGATTCTTTTTGGCTATATTTACCCCCTCCACCATCCCAGCAGGAGGAGGATTTAACCCACTTTTTCCACTGGAAATGGGAACCTGTCCAAGGTCACCAGTGATGAAAGGCAGGCGGGGTCAGACTCCGGGGCACTGAGTGGAGTCACTGTGTACTTAGCCCACAGCCCATGAACCCTCACAAATCCCACTGTCCCATATGAGGCAGGAGGGGAAGGCAAGGGGTCTGCAATAGATCCTCTGACCTAGAAAACAAAGAGTCATGATTTCTTAGCCCTGGGCTTCTCCACTGAGAGCTCTCAGAGGATAGAAAGGAAGCCCCAACCCTGCTCCGCCCTCCAAGACCTTCTCCAGGCTCTAAAGACAAGAGCTAAGACCTCTGAGGAGGAGCTGAGGGGCTCGGTCTCAGGGCCCCAGAAGCTGGGCCAGGAGCCTTGGATTGCGGCCCAAGAGGTACAAGGGGCTGGCAGGGAGCCCAGAAGGCACTGCCACCCTCTGCCTGCCTGTGAACAGGATACTGTTGGGCCCATTCCACAGATGCAATAACTCAGGAAAGAAGACTATGGGCTCAACTCTGCATCCTGGTTACAGGGTACCTGCTCCCATCCCAGTTCTGGCCCTGAAAGCTGCGGAGGTCGGGCAGGCTGCCTGCCCTCTCTGGCCTTGAGTTTCTCTCTGTGCAGTAAACTGGATCATCCCCTCCAGCCAGGCTCCGGGGTCTGGTGCTAGCATCCTCAGGGTAAGCCCATACTTGGATTCAGGGGCCACCGGAAAGATGGGCTGCCCACCTCCACTGCGGGCCCTGCCTCCAGACCTGCAAAGATCACCATTCATCCTCTGTGCAGAAAGAGGAGACTAGACCAGGTTGACCCCAGGTGCCCTGGAGAAGGCAATGGCAACCCACTCCAGTGTTCTTGCCTGGAGAATCCCAGGGACGGAGGAGCCTGGTAGGCTGCCATTTATAGGGTCACACAGAGTCGGACACAACTGAAGTGACTTAGCAGCAACAGCTGCCCAGTGGCCAGGAGGCTCTGCTAGCTTCTCCTACCTGCCCTCACTGTCCCTGGGAGTGACCTGGGCAGATAGCCCCACTCTGGCTGCACTCCCTCACCCCTCGAGTCAGACAGCAAGATGGAGTAGTAACAGTATGAGGTTTGGTGTCACACAGCCCAGGTTCAAAGATCACTCACCAACCCCTCAAATTCCAGAGCAGTTTGGGGCAAGTCTTTTAACTTCTCTCGACCTCCAAGTCCTGATCCATAAATGGAGCCCAAAAGCATGCCCCTTAGAAGCAGGGACAGATTTCCTTTTCTTGGGCTCTAAAATCACTGTGGATGGTGACTGAAGTCACGAAATTAGCAGATGACTGCTTCTTGGCAGGAAAGCTATGACAAATCTAGACAGTGTGTTAAAAAGCAAAGACATCACTTTGCCGACAAAGGTCCATATAGTCAAGGCTATGGTCTCTCCAGTAATCATGTACAGATGTGAGAGCTGGACAAAAAAGAAAGCAGAGCACTGAAGAATTGATGCTTTCAAACTGTGGTGCTGGAGAAGACTCTTGAGAGTCCCTTAGAAAGCAAGGAGATCAAACCAAGTCAATCTTAAAGGAAATCAACCCTGAATATTCTTTGGAAGGAGTGATGCTGAAGCTGAAGCTCCAATACTTCGGCCACCTGATGTGAAGAGCCGACTCATTGGAAAAGACCCTGATGCTGGGAAAGATTAAGGGCAAGAGGAGAAGGGGGCAACAGAGGATGAAATGGTTGGATGATATCACCAATTCGATGGACATAAACTTGGGCAAGCTCTGGGAGATGGTGAGGGACAGGGAAGCCTGGCGGGCTGAAGTCCATGGCGTTGCAGAGTCAGACACAACTTGGCAACTGAACAAGAAAGCACGCCCCTAACAGGAGAGGACGCATGTGAACAGGGGAACCGGTGAGACGGGATTGAGAGACTCGGCCCAGGCCTCCCGCAACAGTCAGCCTGCCCCAGGTCCTGCCAACCTGACACCTCGGCTTCCACGTTCAATGCCTAAAAGCCACTGATGAAGAGGAAAACCTGCTGTTTAAAATAAAGTGGAATTTGCCTCTCATTAAAATGAAGTTTGTCACTTCTATCATAAATTGTCCCTCTCAGCTGCAGAAAAGGTCCATTAACACATTATTTTTCCTTCTCCAAATGAGATGAGAGTGGGTAGGACTGAAAACCCCTGTGGACAGTAAAAAAGCCAGAAAAGCCCTCTCCCCTACCACCTCCAGCTGCCCCCCAAAAGCCAAAAAACTCATTGTAATTTTCTGTCTGGGAGCAAGCTAGGGGAGCGCTGCAGCATGGTTCGTTAAGTTGCTAATTAGTAGGAACCAGCTTTGACTGTAGGGGTTGGGGGCCAGAGGAGTGGGTTTCGGTCTCTCCCTCCCCTCCTGCTAGCCCCCAAACGTATACCCACTCAGTCTCACCTGGTTCCTGCGCATTTGCTCTCAGAGCCCAGGTCTCTGCAGTAACCCTCTTCCTTTGAGGCCTCAGTCTCCACATCTGAGCTATAGACTCATCCCTGTGACTACTGAGGACTCATGGAGCCCTGGACACTGTCCCTGGGAAGCTCTGGCACAGACGGAACGACAGAGCATGCAGGGGGCAGGCTGGTGGGGGCAAGGGTTGCTTGGAGGTCTGAGCACTTCCAGTTCCGATGTTATAACAATGACGACCTACGTTTAATGAGCACGTACTACATGCAGGGCTTGACAGAATGGACTCTTAATCTTGGCACAAGAGCCCCAAGAGGTCATCCTGCCCCATGTCTTTTACAGGTGAGGAGGCTAGTCACAGCAAAGTTGAGTGACAGCTACTAGGTGAGATCTGAAAAGAGGCAAGCCAAACTGAGCCTGGTCCCCACCCACCCACCACCCATGGAGCCTGTGCATCTCAGTCCCTGACTCCATGCAGAAGGACGTGCAATTCTCCAGCACCTTCTGGTACAAATGGCCATAGGAGACTGAGCTACTACTGCACCTTGATACACAGGGTAAAGGCGCTTGTTTGGGGTCACGCAGACCAGGTGAGTGAGGACTTTAATAATATGGTCTCCTACTAGCATAGGAGACCTAGCACTCCCACTCCTGGGCATATATCCAGAGAAAAACATGGTCCAAAAGGATTTGGGCATCCCAGAGTTCATTGTAGCACCATTTACAGAAGCAAAGACATGGAAGCACCCTAAACATCCACTGACAGAGGAATGGATAGAGATGTGATACATATATATAATGGAATGTTACTCAGTCATGAAAAAGAATGCCATTTGCTGAAACATGGATGGACAGAGAGATTGTCATATTGAGTGAAGTAAGTCAGACAAAGAAAGAAATATTGTATGATATCGCCTATATACAGAATCTTAAAAGAAATGATACAAATGAGCTTATTTACAAAACAGAAACAGGCTCAAAGACTTAGAGAACAAACTTACGGTTACCAAGGGTGAAGGATAGGGAGAAGAGATAGTTAAGGAGCTTGACATCAACATGTACACACTACTATATTTAAACTGGACAACCAACAAGGACCTACTGTACAGCACATGGGCTCTGCTCAATGTTATGTGGCAGGCTGGATGGGAGGGGAGTTTGGGGAAGGATGGACACATGTGTATGTATGACTGAGTCAGTTTGCTATGCACAATACTGTTAATCAGCTATGCATGCTAAATTGCTTCAGTCATGTCATTGCAACCTTATGGACTGTAACCCGCCAGGCTCCTCTGTCCGTAGGATTCTCCAGGCAAGAATACTGGAGTGGGATGCCATGCCCTCCTCCAGGGGATCTACCCGACCCAGGGATCAAACCAGAGTCTCTTTTTTCTCCCACACTGGCAGGTGGATTCTTTACCACTAGCACCACCAGGGAAGCCCTAATTGGCTATGTTGCTGTGCTGTGTCGCTCAGTCATGTCCAACTCTTTGCCACCCCATAGCTATAGCCCATCAGGCTACTCTGTCCATGGGGAATCTCCAGGCATGAATACTGGAGTGGGTTGCCCTCCTCCAGGGGATCTTCCCAACCCAGGGATCGAACCCAGGTCCCCCACATTGCAGGTGGATTCTTTACCATCTGAGCCACCAGGGAAGCCCAAGAATACTGGAGTGGGTAGCCTATCCCTTCTCCAGGGGGACTTCCGACCTAAGAATCAAACCAGAGTCTCCTGCATTGTTGGCGGATTCTTTACCAGCTGAGCTACCAGGGAAGACCCTAGATGGCTATACTCCAATATAAAAGATTAAAAAAAAAAAAAAAAAGAATATGGGCTTCTGCCCCCACATCATAGTCCTGGAAACTCACTTGCGGCCACGCAGTCCCCCAGAAGCCCTCCCTTCCATTACACTCACCCAGGAAACTGCCTGAGGCACAGCTGCTCTCCCTGGGCTCAGAGACCCTGCCTGTCCTGCCTACACAGTTGTATCCAGGCCCCATCAGCCCTCCCTTAAATTCTGAGAGCACCCCTCGGGTTCCTGCCAGCCCTCAGGCACAATATCCCTGCTCAAACCCACACCTCCATGGCTCCAAGGGGGTCACTGGGTCGCGAGTTCTGGGAGCATCTCCAACCCCACCCGGAGCCCCGCCCACTGGGAGCCCCCGCCCACCGGGAGCCCCCGCCCACCTGGAGCAGCTCCGCTTACTGCCCCAGCAGATCTGAGGGCTATAAGCTGGCCCACGCCCTTTCTTGGGTAGGATGGGCGAGAGGAGCTGGAGGCTGTGGAGGTGCAGTCTAGGAGGTGGTGAGAGTGTGCAGGGAGGGTGCCTCCATTTCCCAGAAAGTTTTCTTGGCTCCTCAAATGCACAGGGAAGTGTGGGCCTTCACTCCCCTGAAACTATGGCTATGCCCAGCGGGTCTTTCTCCCGTCCTCATGCCCACTCTGTCCCCAGCCAAGCCCTCCAGCCCCCTGCCCAGCTCACCCAGGGCCTGCTGTCCCTCAAGTACCTTCCAGTTTAGATGGCACCTCAGAATCAAGGAGCAGCTGCTACCCGATTCCATTCACACCCCTGCGGATGCCAGAGATTGGGGGGCCTCCTGCGGGAGCCCAGCTCCGACCGTCCTCACCTAGTGCACACACACATCCACACACACACGCCCATACACATAGTCCCAGGAGCCAAAGGGTGAGCACCCACCGCACACGCAGTCCATCTGCCACCCGTTCAGGCCTCTGGTATTGGTAATGAGAGCAGCAGGCCAACAGGTCAGGGGCCTGATGGCCACTCAGCAGCGGCAGATGAAAGGAAATTTCCTGACCCAGGCTGAGCCCTGACTCTGGTCACAAGGATCACCGATGGGCGCTCCTGGGATCCTAGCCTCCCCCTTGCCCTGGGTCCAGCTGTCTGCAGAGGAAAGTGGCCAAGAGGGGCTAGAGTCAGTGCCTGGCATTGGGCCCTAAGGTTCTTCCTCAGTAGCTCCCAGCCCACAGCCTCAGTGCTCCTTGTCCCTGCCCAGAGAGGTCAAGGGCTCCATCTGAAGTCACAGAGCAAGTCAGAGACAAGCTGGCACTAGAACTCGGGCCTCCCATCACCTGGGCCTGGGACTCAGATGCAGTGTATGCTGTGAGAGAGGCAGAGCCACAGGCCCCACAGTCGTCTCAGGGGCCATCTTATCTCCTAGAACCCAGGATGACTGTGCCTCAGGCCTAGAAGGACAAGCCTCAAACCCAACCCTTTCTCCATCAGGAATTCCTTCTTCAGTCTCCTTGGCCATGGCCATTAAGCCCCTGCTTGCACACTTCTGATGAGAGCAAACTCACTACCACCCAAAGTAGCCTGTCCACCTGAAGCTCTACCTGCTATCCCTCTCCCTGACCTGGCTCTCCATGGGGCAGTCCGTGGCCATTGCAGGTCAGGGTCTGGGGAAAAGGCTCTGGCCCCTCAGAGATTTCTGGACAGTCAGTGCAGCCCCTGAGCCTACCATCTTCCAGGTCCCAGTCCCTCCTTGCTTTCCACTTCCTGTTAGAGTCCCTGTGGGCCCAGGTGGAGACCCAGGCTGGAGCACCAATGGCTGGGTGGCTGAAGACTAGTTCCTTACTCTCTCTGAAACAAGACAATTTAGGTAAATCCTTGGCCCCGGAAGCTCTGGCAGTGGGGATCCACCACACTCAGCCCTGAACAGGACCCTCCATACCAGGCACGACTGAGCCTCCCGTCATCTCCTCCTTCACACCAGACTCCCTGCTTCTTGTGATATGCCCTCCCACAGCCTGAGCCAAGGCTCTCTAGCACTCTACCCTATGTCTGTGCCCCTCCAGGCCTAGAACAACAATTGTGTGGATGGTCTTCTGAGTGCCCATTGCTAAAAAGTAAGGGAAAGCCCCTGACTCTGAAAATATCCCCCTTCCAGCTTGGCCTGGCTCTGAGGTTGGTCCTGGGCCAGAAGCCAGAGGCTGGAGGGTGTCCCCCAAACCCTGGGCAGCAGCAGGCACCCCTTGTCCCCCTGGACACAGTTCCAAGCCCCTATCCCTCCATCAGCATCCCCGCCATGCCCTCATTAGCACAGCCGGCTGTCCCCGAGCCCCAGGCTTGCTGAGTTACAGCCCATCCATCCCTCCCAATGTCCTTGCCACTGCCACCACGGGCCCATATTACAGCATGCACATCTGTCAGCCTGTGGCCGCCACTACCGCCACTGTTTCCAGGGAGACAGTCTCCATTTATGACATTATCAAAAAGTCTGGCCCCTCCCTCCCCCTCCCAACCCTTACCCCTGCCTCCCTTTATGGGGATGAAGATTTTGGCTGTAAATATCACCACGTCTTCTCTGCAGATTCTAACGGGGCCTGACTACGTAGGTGCTGCGGAGGAAGCTGCAAGCACAGCACGCAGCCTCAGCCTGCTAGTAGGTGCACCAAGGCCTCACTCTGGCTGCCCTGGCCACCCTCCCTGCCCCACCCAAGACCATCAGAGAGTACCCAGCCCACTGCTCATCCCTGCACCCCCTGCTTCCATATAAGCCCTGAGGCAGAATCTGCTCACAGTGGAGGTGGGCTGGGGATGGGTCACCAACCCAGGGTTTTGGCTGCATGGAGGGTAGAGAGCTAGCCCCGGGAAGCCCTCAGCTTGGAGGCCCCAACATAGCAGGCCCTTTACCCATCAGCTACCAAATCCTCCCAGCAGCCCTGCAAGCAGCAGGTGTCAACAGGACAGAATCAAGCATCTACAATCACACAGCTGTATTGGGGGAGCTGAGATTGGAACCCAGAACTGGGGACTGCAAAGCTCCTTCCACCACAGTCCTAACTCCCCCCACCCCCACCATGGCCTAAGGGTTAAGATCTGACATATTCTAAGCCTTTTACATGTTTACATGTATTAATAATAAGTGAAGCTCAGACAGTAAAAGAATCTGCCTGCAGTGTAGGAGACCTGGGTTTGATCTGGATCAGGAAGATCCCCTGAAGACAGAATGTCAATCCACTCCAGTATTCTTGCCTGGAGAATTCTATGGACAGAGGAGCCTAGCCGGCTACAGTCCACGGGGCCACAAAGAGACAGGACTAAGCAACTAGTTGGACTTGACTGAGTGACTAACACTTTCACTTTCAAGCCTCACAATGACCTATGAGGCCAGGACCACCATTATACCCATTTTCCAGACAGGACACTGAGGCAGAGCCAAGGCCACATGGCTTACAGGTGGAGGAGCCAGGATGCAAAGCCAGGCAAGCTGGCCCCAGAGCCCAGTTCTTAAGGCCTCTGCTCGGAGGAGCGATCGAGGCTAGCCAGGTGAGGGGTTCCCACAACCTTGGAGAGGCTCAGTCCCTTCCCTGCACCCTCCCCATGGAGATGGGCCTTGTCACCTTTCTCTGAGATAACACAGAGGCACAAAGCCCAGGCACTGGGCCTAACACATTGCACGGATTCACCCCAGCCCTTCCCAACTCCCAGTCCAGTCTTAGTCGCAGAGGGATCATGAGGAGCAAATGTTCAAGATTTACTCAACTATCAAGGGCCAGGAAAGTGGTACATGAAAATATTATCATCATTACTGTCATTGAGATCATCACAGTGGAGATTTGACCCCATCACTGTGGGGTTTCTGACCTCACACCCCACAGGAGGGACACACAGGACCCTGGAACACTGAGGGTGCTTCACAGACTCTCTAGGCCTGTTACAACTGTATTCATTTCCAAGGGCTGCTGTCACAAATTACCACAAACTTGGTGAATTAGAAATTTATCCTCACACTGTGCTGGAGGTCAGAATTCTAAAACTAGTTTCACTGGGTCAAAGTGAAGGTATCAGCAGGGCTGGTCCTCTCCGAAGGCTGTAGGGGAGAATCCATACCTGGCCTCTTCCAGCTGCTGGGGCCACTGGCATTCCTTGGCTTGTGGCCACATCACTCCAATCTCTGCCTGTGCAGTCACACAGTCTTCCCCTCTCTGTAGTCAAACTTCTTTCTCTCTCCCCATTATAAGGACATTAGTGATTGCATTTGGGACCCACCCAGACCATGCAGAATGATCTCTCCATCTGAAAATCTTTAATCACATATGAAAAGTCTTTTTCCATATAAGCTAACTTCCACAGGTTTTAGGGATTAGGTCATGGACGTCTTTGGGAGCCATCATTTAGCCTAAAACAGTCACCAGCTACCAACTCGACACCCCTCCTAGGCAATTAGCAGGTACATCAAACCTCACATGACCACAAGTTGAGTGCCTTGTTTTACCCTGAGCCTGATCCTGCCCACGTCCCCATTTCAAAAGTAGTTATACTCCCATATGCCCAGCTGTTGAGGCCAAAAACCATGGGGTCAACTCTTTTTTTTCTTTTCTTAATATTTATTTACTTGGCCACACTAGGTCTTAGTTGCAGTCCTCGGAGTCTTTGATCTTGACTGTAGTATTCGGGATCTTTAGTTGCAGCATGTGGAATCTAGTTTCCTGACTGTGAATTGGCATTGGGAGCACGGAGTCCCAGCCACTGGACCACCAGGGAGGTCCCAACGGGGTCAACTCTTAGTTTCCCCCCTTCTCTGCCCCAGCATAGCTGATCCACCATCTGCAAGTCTCACTGGATTTCCCTTCAAAATCGATCCAGGATCTGACCACTTCTCACTGTTTGCACAGCTGCCACTTGGCTCAAGACACCACCCATCTCTCCTAGATTACTGAAGCAGCCTCCTCCCTGGGCACCTGCCTCCACAGTGTCCTCAACACAGCAGCCAGAGGGACCCTGAAAACCCACGTCACACTGTCAAAATGCTGCAGTGGCTCCCATCTCACTCAGAGCAAAAGCCTTACAATAGTCTGCAGGTTCTGACCCCATTTGCTCTCAGACATCAATTCCCATACCCCTCTCTCCCTCTCCTGCCACTCAGGCTTCCTCCCTGTCCCTCTTATAGGCCAGGCAAGGGCTGGGGGGTCCTTGTTCCCTCAGCCTGGATTGCTCTTCCCAAGTATCCACGCAGCTCCCTCACCTTCTTCAGGTCTTTACCAAAAATCATCTTCTCAATGGGGCACCCTCACCACTAACATTTCCTTTTTCCCTCCTCCCTGATTTGTTTTCTTTCCCCTTGACTTTATCACGATCTAACGCAATATGTGTTTTGCTTATGCAGCTTGTATAATGTCTGTCTCCTCTGCTAGAATGTAAGTTCTGTGGAGACAGCCTCCTAGGTCCTAAAAAGTGCCTGAACAAGTTCAGTTCAGTTCAGTCCCTCGGTCATGTCTGACTCTTTGCAACCCCATGGACTGCAGCACGCCAGGCTTTCCTGTCCATCACCAACTCCCAGAGCTTGTTCAAACTCATGTCCATCGAGTCGGTGATGCCATCCAACCATCTCGTCCTCTGTCGTCCACTTCTCTTCCTGCCTTCAATCTTTCCCAGCATCAGGGTCTTTTCCAATGAGTCAGTTCTTCCCATCAGGGGTCCGAAGTATTGGAGACAAGTAGGTGCTCAATAAATATTCCTATCAATTCACTCCACAGACAATTATGGCACCAGGCACTGGGGAGGTACCAAGTGGTGAACAAGACACATCCCTTGACGAGGACCATCCAGGGCATCAAATACAGCGACAGGGAAGTGCAGAGTGCCATGAAGTTCAGAAGGAGAGACTAACTAGGAGTTCATTGGCTAGATGAGGAGACAGCAGGTACAAAAACAAAGACCAGAAGACCTGTTGATGGAACAAGGGAGAAAGCAGGAAATACGCCTAAGGGGTCAAGCGAGGACCAGTTCAAAGAGCCCTGGAGAGCAATGCAAGGGGGTTGAACTTCTCCCTGTGAGCAGTGGCAGGGACTGAAGGGAAGGACATCGCAGGTGTGGGTGTCTGGGGCTCCCCTGCTGCAGATGACTGGCAAGCAGCCTAGATGTGGGGAGAGGCTGGGGTGCAGGTCCCACCAACCAGGCGCCAGGGGAAGGAGCAGGAAATTTCCTCAACTTGTGGCCTCAGGCAGGAAGTGGCTCAAGACACAGTGACATTCTGGGGCCCCCAGTATGCCCAGGACTGTGCTGGGGGAAGACCTTGGGGAAAATTAAAGCCAACAGTTTATAACAGACGCTGGACTGTACAGCTCTAATGGAGCCAGGAAACAGGAGAGCAGGGTGGCGTCACAGACTGAATTGTGTCCCCCAAAGCTCATGTGTTGAAACCCTAGCCCCCAGCATGCATGTACTCAGAGTAAGGAAATAATTAAGGTTAGAGAAAGTCATAGAGTAAAGCCTTAATCCAATGCCTGGAGAATCCCATGGACCGTGGCCTGCCAGGCTCCTCTGTCCATGGGATCGCAAGAGTCGATAGGACTTAGCCACTAAACCACCACCACCTTAAAGGAAGAGGCACCAGGAACCCCTCCCTCCCGTCTCTCCCCCTCTCCACGCTCCCTCCTCACTCCCTCTGCCTTGTGAGTACACAGTGAGAAGGCAGCCACTGCAAGCCAGCAAGGGAGCTCTCACCAGAATCTGACCATGCTGGCATCCTGATCTCAGACTTTCAGCCTCAGAACCAGAAGAAAATACATTTCTGTGGTTTAAGCCAGCCAGTCTACATCATAGCCACCCAGTCTTTTGTTAGAGTCATCAAGCAGACTAAGACAAAGAGCAAAGTCAAGGAGAGCTTCCTGGAGGAGACAAGGTTTGGGGCCATCCTAGGGCTTGAAGACAAGTCAGATTCTGGCTGGCTGGACCTGGGGTCACACAGTGGACCCCAGCCAAGGCCCTCCTTCATCGGGTCTGCAAAGTCTCAGCAGCTTCTTCGGGGTTTCATTCCTCTGCCGAGGAGCACAGAGATAGCTGTGGGATTGATGGAACTTTGCAGCTTCCATAAAGTACAACCAGACCCCTCAAGACGGGTTAGGAGGTCAGAATATTAAGGTTCCTAAGCACTGGATCCCCACATCCCTATTCTGCTCCCGTCAAAGGTAACTCAGCCTGGTCTGGGCCAACCAGGAGTCAACATGCCAGGGCCTCCCCCAACTCAGGCTCCCACCCCTATGGGGGCTACCTATAAGTGGAGACCTGTGTTGGGCTCTGAATGACAGGATATGCAGAGAGAGAAAGAGAAGAGCTACAAATGAATATACATTTTTATAAGACATGCTTAATTAAAGTAGATTAAAATTAATTTGCTTTAAGAAAATTAGAAGTGCCCTAGAGGATTTCAGAAGCAGGACAAAGTCCCTGAATCCAGAGGCTCCACAGAAGGGCCTGGAAGTGGGGAAGAAGGAGGGGCACGCATGCCTTTCCCTGGTGGCTTAGATGGTAAAGAATCTACCTGCCAATTCAGGAGACTCAGGAGACATTGGTTCGATCCCTGGATCAGGAAGATCCCCTGGAGAAGGGAATGGCAACCCACTCCAGCATTCTTACCTGGAGAATCCCATGGACAGAGAAGCCTGGTGGGTTATAGCCCATAGGGTCACAAAGAGTCAGACACAGCTCAGTGACTAACACTTACTTAACCATTCTCTGCACAAGGAATCCTCAGAAGGATGTGCCTCCCACTTACACAGCACTCTGTACACCTCAAGATGTGGTCCGTGGAATAGCAGGCCCATTCAACCCCATTATAATCAGGAGAAACTGAAGCCCAGAAAGGGCAGTGACTTGCCCAAGGTCACACAGCACACCTGTGGCAGGGCTCAATGGGGAGCTGGTCCCTTCTGCCAGCCCTGGATGTTTTATTCAGCATCCCAAAAGCCCCCCCACCCCATACACAAGCCACCCCCTGACTGAGCTACTGACCCCCAGGATCCTCTCATCTGCAGGGCAGGGACTTTGGCTCAGTGACAGTCTGGCTCCTCTGAGGCCTGGCACAAGGAAGGTGGAAGGAAGCAGCCTGGGGGTTGGGGACAGGAGGCAGAAAGGGAAAGGACCCGAAACCAACAAGCGTTCCAGAATTTTAAGCAGTTTTTGGAGGAAAACGAGGAGCAGGTTCAGCTGTAGCAATTTGCTCCAGGGGAAAATTATGTTCCCGTGCTCTATTATACAGAACAGAAGGAACATTTGGTGGGTTGAATACTCGTTAATTTATTTCTCTGTTTGTTAATGGGCCTGACGCACGCGCATGCTCCTGCACACACACACATACCCCCGGGCGTCAGCAGGAGATGGTGCCGGGCTCCCCGAGTTTTCCTGCCACCTTCCTTTGAAGTATCACTGCAATTCTTACACCCTCTTCTCAATGTGGATGCCAGGGGTTTAGAGGGAGGCAGTGTACAGTTCAGAGACGGAGGTGAGGTAAGAGCCCCTCAGTTTCCTCATCTGAAAAATGGACTTGGCAAATGGGATGATCCAATGTATTAGGGCAAAGCCTTTGACCTTTGAACAAGTGTAATAAGACACGTGAAGTCCTTTCGAGAGTCTAGAGACATGCAGGAGGTCCCAACAGAGCCCGAGGAAATGATGCTCCCGTGAAAGGCTCCTTGACACCTCACACCCAGGAAGTCCAAATGAGGACCATCACACTTCTGCTTGGCCCACAATCCCATCTCAGAAAACAAGGCCACTCAGGCCAGACTGACTTCCCCCAACCCAGACTCAGTCTTCCTACCGCAGGGCCCATCTCCAGCATCTACCCCCTCCACCCACTTCTCACCATCCAGAAGCCACCCTCCTCCCCGCTGTGACCCCCTGGGTCTCCTCCAGATCCGGCACCGGCACCAGTCTCCCCACCAGGCTCCCTGCTTTCCCTGCCACTGGCTCCAATCCATTCTCTCCCCATGGGGGCCAGAACGGAATCTGAAAAGCACAAATCAGATCCCGTCACTCTCCTGCTTTAGCGCTCTCAGAGCTCCCCCCACCCCCACTCCGAATAAAACTCGCCTCTGCTGGGGCTCCCCTCTCCCTCCTTTCCCATGCACCAGCGTGCTATCTTCCTCCTGGTCTGCAAACACATCCAGCTCCTTCCCGTCTCCAGGCCTTGGTCTAGTCGTTCAGCCACCCTAGAATGCCGTTTCTTCTCAGACTTGAGATCACCTCTTCAGAAAGTCCTGCCTGGATCCCTTCCCCTCCAAAGCCACTCAGCCCTCCCCAACCCTCCCTGCTTCTTGGCCCTGTTTACTTCCCTCCCAGTTTCATCACAGTCTGGCGCTATTCAAATGATTTGAGGTTTGGGACTTTGCTGGTGGTCCAGTGGTTAAGAATCCACCTGCCAATGCAGAGGACTCAGGTCTGATCCCTGGTCCCGGAAGATTCCCCGTGCCGCAGGGCAAACACCCTAGAGCCCAGGCTCTGCACCAAGCAAAACCACTGCAACAAGGAGGCCGTGTGCTGCAATAGAGAGTAGTCCTCGCTCTCTGCAACTAGAGAAAGCCTGTGCACAGCAACAGAGATCCAGCACAGCCGACACATTTTTTAAAAAAGAGGATTCCCTCTGCCTAATGACAAGTGATGTGAGGTTTGGCTCACAGCCCCTCCCACAAGAATGGAAACTACGTGAGTGCAGGTGGAGTCTGTGTAACTCCCCTCTATCTGCAGAGCCTAGAAATAACACCCAGCACTTAGGAGGTATTTTATAAACACATGAATGAATGGATAAATGAATGAATGAAGAGACAGGGAAGCTCTAAGCCAGAGGGGTTAGTGAGAAGCGGGCCAGGGTTCCCTGATCCCAGTGTCATCTGCCCCAGGCCCTGAAGGGTCTCAGCACCTCTTCTACTATGAAAAGGGAACAGGCAAGGATGAGATGTGTGGAGCGGCACCTATGATCTAGGACCTTTTCTCTAAACAATTCCATAACGCAGTTACAGATCTGAGACTAAGGCCTGAGTCCTGGCACTGCCACTCTGTGCATCTCACTTGACCTCTCTGAGCCTCAGTTTTCTCATCTGCGTAATGGGGATAATAACAGGACCCATCTCCCAGGACTGTTCTGTGGGTGAATAAGATCTTGTTTTAAAAAATATGAGATGGTGAAGATGATACAAAGACCCCATCTCTTGTAAGTGAGGAAGCAGGAAAGGTTGTGGGAGTTGTCTGGGTCCTACACTGGAAAGTGGGAAGCTAGGACCAAATGCAGACTTGTGTGACTCAGAATCCAAGCTCGTGCCCATTGCTGGTCAGCCCTGGGCTGGGAGCGGGGAGTGGCGCACAGGGGGCCTGTCTGCCATCTGTGCATCAGTGGTCGTGTTCCCTTGCTCCCCAGGTGAAGTGACTTAGGCACTCCCCACAACCCGGTTCCCACAGGTTCAGCACAGAGATACTTTAGGAGGCGGGGAGCACTAGCCAAGGAGAACAACTCAACTCCCACTTCCCCTCCCACCATGCCTGAGGCTAGGGAGCTGGGGAAGAGGCAGTGGCCCAAGCCCCAGACAGGTAAACTGAGGCAGCCTAAGAGCAAGTCTACGCAGAGACTCCCCAGGGTGGTCTAAGGTGGAGGAACGGGCAGGTCTGAGACTCAGGAAGTCTGAGAAGAGGAGGTGGCCCCCACAGCAGGGGAGGAGGAATACCACTTAGCAAGCACACCCTTGTCCACCCCCAACACATACACACACACGCGTGCGTGCACTCCAGCCAAGGGCACAGAGCAGGGGGAGGCGGCAGGACTCCAAAGGCCCTGGGGTGGGGTATCTAAGGACAGATTCAGGGAGCACCCACTCCCACTCAGACAGCCTTCTGGGGTTGGAAGGTCATCAGTGAAGGTCTAGAGACCTAGAGGTAAGGCCACCCTGCTGAGATCCTGCTTAGGTCCAGCAAGTGAGGGACATGGCAGCCAGAGCCAAGGTGCCTTCAGCTGGCGGCTGGTGCACATTAAGAATTATTCCTCTCACCAGCAAACAATTTGTTACAATATCCATTGCGCGCTTTTCCCAGCTGGGTGCCCTCCCATACATCCTGGATTAATCCCAGAAGTCACTCCATTCATTGAGGACATGCCTGAGTGTGCCTCCTCTTTTATCAGGGAAATTTTTCATTGTTTTGAAGCACTCATAGGTTTTAATTTGGGGTTGAGATTTTAAAGCCTCCTTCAGTGGTGAAGACGTATGAGGCAGCTTGTGGCTGGAAAGATTACCTCTGACCTCCAACCTGAAAGGGCCCAGAAGGGGCCAACAGACCCTCTAGAGGAGGGGAACAGAGAACCTCCTCTCCAAAGAGCCAGAGACTGAAGGCCTCAGTGTGGCATGAGACACACCCTTGACCTCTCTGAGCCTCCCCAAGAGAGGCAAAGTCGAGGAGGACTGCATATTTGAGCGACCCTCTACTGAGCACATTCAGGAGAGTCTGGGAGATGCTTGCCTTTAAATCCTGCAGACCTGGGGGGGAGTGGGGCCACATTGAAAGCTAAAAGTTGGGAGTTCCGATCCTAAACGACCTGGGACAGGTGAATCATTATCCTCTCTGACTAGGATGAGCTCAGTGCCACCGCAGGCTGCTGTGCAAGCCCAAGTTCAGAGTGGGTCTAACTGAGGGCCTGGCACATAGTGGGTACTCAGTAAGAGTGACTCTCCTGGTTGGGCCTTCCCGGAGGTCCAGTAGTTAAGACTCCAAGATTCCAACACAAGGAGCGCAGGTTTGATCTTTGGTTGGCAAACTAAGATCCCACATGCTGCATGGGGTGGCCAAACTGAAAAAAAGAGTGACTCTCCTGGCCTTCCCAGCCCACCACAGATCCCTTCCACTTCTCTGGCTTTCAGCCTCTTGGCCCTCAAGAAGTCAGACCCCCTGGTTCCTTAATCCAGGCTGCCCTCAGGGTGACACCACCTCCAGCCAGAGCCTCTCCACAGGCCTTGCCAGTCTGGGTAGCTGCCACCAGCCTCCTCCCAGGCCTTGCACAAGGCTGCCATACTTCCCACCAGAGGTCTGGGGAGTCCTGTCTGTGCACAATGAACCCATGCCCCCGCTCGCCCACAGGCACCATGCCAGGCTCTCTGCTGGGATCCAGGCTGCAGGCCTGCTGTCCCCCTGCCCTAAATCAGGAGACAACTGTCCCACTCCCACTTCCTAGTCCCCCACCCCCACCAGGGGTCCAGGGCTGGGGCTTCTCTAGGCTCTGAGTGCAACCCCCCACCCTTCCAACCCCAACCCTAACCCCATTACCACCCCCTTCCTGGTTTTTGCTCACACTATTCCTAACCAGCCATACCCTCTCTACATTCCTCCTTGTCCCACCTCCTTCCCCAAATTCTCCTCAACACTAAGGTTCAGCCTCTTCCAGGAAGCCCTCCCTGACTTCTCCAACCCTTATCTCCTTCCCTTTCTCAGACTCCCAGCATTTCTTCTCAGTCCCACTAACTTCATGCTGCTACCCAAAAGCAGGAACCGTGTCACCTACTCATTTTGGGGCCACCAAGCCCAGTACCACTGAGTACTCAGGAAGGATGGGATCATTAAATGATTCAGAGAGAAGGGGAGAGAAGTCTCCCACTGATGAAGTAGACACCTCTGTGAAGAGCCATCATTATGCCCATTGTCCTGATGGAGAAACTGAGGTTAAGAGAAGTGAAGCACTTACCCAAGCATCAGGGCTGGGATGTGAACCAGCCCCAGCAAATGGTGCTGTTAAGACACAGTCCAGGGAATTCCCTGGCAGCCCAGTGGTTAGGATGCTGTGCTTTCACTTGGGGTTCAATTTCTGCCTGCTCAGGGAAATTAGATCCCACAAGCGGCGTGGCTTGGCCAAAAAAAAACACAGTCCACAAATCCACATTCCACTGACATGACCCGCCAGCCCTGCAGTTCACACACGCTACCTCGTGTGACCCTCCGCTCCACTGGCACCTGTGCCACCTGGAGGTACAGTTATGGCTAGGCACAGATAGCCCCGAGAGGTGGGGTCACTTCTCAAGGCCACACACACAGCCGCAGCACTGGAGCTCAAATCCAAAGTCTCTCAGTTCCCAACTTGGTCAGAGCGCCGGATCATGACTCCTGTGACACGGTCTGTAGACGAGCCTGCCCATCCTGGTGCCCTCCCTCCCCAGGCTGTGGGATGGCCCTCCCTGTCCCCAGCCTGCACATCGCCTGCTCCCAATTATCGGCCGAAACCCGGCACTCCGGGGAGCACCTGCACGGTCGGCCGGCTTTCTGGAGAGGCCTGGCTCTCACGGTTCCAGGTGTTGACACAGACAGCCTCGCTGCGATGGCTCCCGAAAAGTAGGACACGTAGCGGGAGGGCAGGGAAGCAGGTGTGGGTAGAAACCCTCCCACCACCCTCCTCACCGCCTGGACTGAGGGCCCACTGTGGAAGGGTCTCCTCGAATGACCTTGACAACTCCCGGAGGCGGACCCTGTGGGGCCTGGAGCAAAGGTCTGGGCTGCCCACTGAAGGGAGAGGCTTGCCCCGTGTCTCCTCCAGCTCGTCTTAGCTCAGTCACCTGGAGAGCCCCGGGGGCCATGGGAAGAGAAGCCTCTTTTAGCAAAAACCCCTCTCTGCATCTAGGGGTCACTTCACTACTCCCTTATCTGTAAGTGGGGCTCAGGTAATAGAGGCTTTCACATTCCAGACACTCCAGGAGGCTTGGTTGGCTTATCTCGGCAGGATCCGAGGAGGCAGCTCTCCTGGGCCACCCAGCAGACATTCAGCTCCAAGCAGGACAGACCCAGTCTCCCAGGATATCGGCTGGGTAGCACCGAGCCCAGGGTCCAGGCTGGAAGGCAGGTGGACACGCCCACCCAACAGCTACAAAACCACACCCAGCACGTCACCAGTGAGCCTAGGGTCTCAGAAGCCAAGAGGTACTGCGCTCTATGCAGACTATGTGCTCCTGAGCACAAGCTCAGGCCATGTTCACGGTTACGAACTGTCATCACCACACCCCAGCCTCCTCCCAGTTCCATCCTGGCTGAGAGACGATGACAGAGGGTTCCCGTAGAAGGCACCAGGATGTAGGGTTCAGGCTGGAGCCAGAGGGGCTTAAAGGCTAGAGGGTGGAAGTAAAGACAGTTCCCTGCTCTTTGCCCTTCCCATGCCAACCCCCACCCCCACTGTTGAGCGGGAAGGAGGTGCAGCCCACCCCATCACACACAGCCATCATTCTCAAGGCTGTGGGCGCCCATCTTCAGTGTCCCCCACTCTCTTGCCTGCAGCTCAGGCTCCATTCCGTCTCTCTCCAAGCCCAGCTCAAGCACTTTTATTATTCAGAAGAGCCTCTTGATTGAAAAGGCCTCTGAGGCATCTCACAAATAAGAATCCTTTAATTGGGAAGTTGTTAACTTCTCAAAGAAGAATTTTAATTTTGCTTCCCCACCACCTCCTCTCCCCTGAAACCTATGAAAACTATGGACCAGAAACAAAGACAGACAAAGCCAAACACCCCGGGGCACCCCATCCCCAACAGTGCCAGCATCCAAGGCGGCAGAGACAGAAGTGGCAGCTGCCCCCTGCCAATTTGCACAGACACCACAGACCCCCACCTAAGAAGTATGAAGGCCTGTGGGAAGGCCTCAAACCTTTCCCTTTGGGCGTGCCTGCTCCATCCCCCCCTCACCACCCACACAAAGGGTGGCAGATGGCTGAGGGGTTCAAGGATGACAGGGCACCCAGATGGGGGGTGAACCACGTCTATTCGCTTCCCAGAGCCTGACTCTTGATGCACATCTCCCCACCACCCTCTCTTTTATCCTCGGTCACACTGTACTACAGCGGACGACTACACTTAACTGAGCATTTACTATGTGCCAGACGTTGCTCTAAGCTCTTATGTGTACCAACCAACTTAATCTACACAAAGTCAATGCTGTTACATTCCATGTTTACTGAAGAAGAGACTGAGGCCCGGAGAGTGTAAGTAAATAGCCTGAATTTGCATCATTAGTGAGAGGCAGAGCTGGGACTGGATTCCAGGCAATCTGACCCCAGAGTGAGCATAATCCAAAGGGCCACCTTCACCCGCCGGCCCCCCTCCATGGCCTGTGCGCTCCTTGAGGATCAGGGCCATGACCAGCTCATCCCTGGGTCCCCTACCAAACAGCCCCAAACAGCCGCACTGAGGAAATGTCTGCGATGTGAACATGGAACAAAAGGAGTAGTTAAGAATCCGCCCTTCAGCTATGCCCATGCGCAGGAACTAGAGAGGAGCCTGGGAGCTGCAAGCAAAGATTATCCCAGGAGCCACACCCATGGGTCATCCGCCCAGCATGTGAGTATTACTGGGGTGAACACATGTGCATAGGGAGGGA
Organism: Bos indicus x Bos taurus; assembly: GCF_003369695.1. Lineage (NCBI taxonomy): Eukaryota > Metazoa > Chordata > Mammalia > Artiodactyla > Bovidae > Bos > Bos indicus x Bos taurus. The sequence continues at coordinate 33,007,930 of NC_040096.1, forward strand.
CAGGCTGGAGGGGCCACCAGATGGGCCTAGAGGTCAGGGAGGCTTTCTGGAAGAGACACCTACCCCCAGCCTCCTTCCGTGGCTCTCCAAGGTCATGGGTCACCTCCCACTCTCCCCCTAGGTAGGGGCAGAAGGGAGGCCTGTGTGACCAGTAGCACTGATTCAGGAGTCAGTAAGTATCCAGAGCGGGGGTGTGCGCCCCTCCTGCAAGGAGACCTGGGCAGGGCTGGCCACAGAGAGAGAGGCTTGATTTAAATGCCATCAACCCCACCAGGAAGTGAGAAGTCAAGGGCTATGGCATCCGGGACCCCCAACTTCACCTGCCCTTCCCCTACCCCATCAACCCGCCCCCTCCCCTCAGACCACAGGAGCACTGGAAGAACAGGCAGGAGGAGGCAGAAGACAGCAAAGAAGGACCTGGGCTCCCTCCAGGGTTTGGCTGAGTCGAGTCTCAACTCGTCAGCAGGCCTCAAAGGCTTCCGGTGACCAGCCTGCACTGCCCCCCCACCCACATCCTGGGCACCTCATTCCACAAATACTCCAAAGTCTCCACCTCTAAACCTCTGCTTAGCCTGGGCCCTCCCCCTCCTCCCCTGAATCTTTTCCACCCATCACAGCTCCACATACATTATCTTGTTCACGCAGATGACACACCAAGGAAAAACATCAAACCCTACCACAGAAAATTGGTTAAACACGCAATGGCACATACAGGCTGGAACATTACACTGCCATTAAAAATCACATTCCAGAGCAGTATTTAATGGTGGGGAAATGAACTTGGCGTAGTATTAAATGCAAAAGGCAGGTTAGAAAACAGTAAGTACAGTTTGATCCCAATTATGATATAAATACATATTTTGTAAAAGACTGACGGGCAAAACACCCAAGTGCTCACATTTTCTATGGAGAACACACAGACTTCTTTACTTATCAGAAAAATAGAACATTTTAAATGAATCCTACAGCCTTCGAGGCTCAGCTCGGGCACCCCTCCTTCAGGGCCCTCCAGCCCCCTAGCCGAGAAGGTGGCCTCCACTCTGCGTTAGTTCCCCGACTCCCTGCACACTGAGCTTCCGGTGCTCATACTAGTGCCTGAGCAGTTGGGGGGGCAGTGGGGGGTGGTGGAGGGGGCTGCGGTGCTCCCCCCGCCACGAGGGTAGGGGCAGGGCCCAGCCACCACCTCCCTGCCGCCCCTGCCCCCAGCCCTCCCATCACCCCAGGCTGCCTTGCAGAGAATCCGGACCACCTGCTCTCTCCCCATCTCCCAGCAGCAATTACAGGTTAAACTGGAGGCTAATTAGCTGCTCATTCCACCCAGGGCTGACTGATTAGCAGGAATATCTTGATGGAGGTAACTGGACTCCAAAACGAGGAGGGCCCGGGAAGGAGATCCTGCTGTCTGCTCCCTGCCAAACCCTGCAGCTTCCTGAAGGGGAGGACGGCATCAGCTGAGCCTCAGCCATATCACAACTGTTCACCCAACCCTTCAGGAGAAGGGGCCGCTAGGTCTCTTTCCTCTGAAAAACTGGGTTAACGTTCCAGCCCAACCTACTGCCCCAGCCCTCCCCCAGCGCGCCTTCTGTTTAGCAGACCTTCTCATGGGTCACGGAGGCCTGTCAAGAACAAAGCATTAGCCCAGAAAAAGAGTGGAAGTCACTTGTTCAAGGTCACAGGCAAGTCTAGCGAGGCAACAACCCAGGTCCCTCCTCCCCCCCCCCCCATCAACACCCTCTTCGGGACTTGCTGTGGCTTCTCCACATTCCCTCATACAGGACCAGAGTGGGGGGGCCTGTCACCTCCCACGTGCTGGGTGTCCTGCTCCTCATGATAGAGTCCAAGAGGCCATCTGCTCTGCTCACACAGACAGCCAAGGTCACCTGGCTGCCAGTGCCTGTCACATGCACACACCTGGGGCTGAGCCTCTCCTGCCTTGAAGGTGTCAGGACTCACACGTTTACTCTGGCTCGGAGCCCCGTGAAATTCCCCACATCGGAGCCAGTGCCAGCCTCCTGACAGTTCCCTGGACCCTGACTGTCTCAGTCCACACGTTCCCACTCCCGTCTGACCTGGAGTCATGCACACGTCTGGTCAACAATGTGACAGGACCAAGGACAGAGCCCTTCATCTCACCACGAGAGACCTCCCACGCCACACGGGAACCCGACAGCCGGCAGGTCCAGGAAACCGTGTCGCTCAGAATGCCCCAGGCTTCTGAGCTGGCTGCCGGTGCCCTGCCGCAGCCTGGACTAGTGGGACACCCACAGCCACAGCAACCCTCCTGGACTTGAGTTCAGGCCGAGGTGGGAGATGGGAACCCCCCGCAATGGCCTCCCCACAGCCTCTCCCTCAGGGACACCACATCCACCCCACATGGCCCACCCGCACCTCCCAGGCCCAGAGCAGCGTCTTACCTCAGGTCAGGTGGGCTTGTAGGGAGTGTAACTGGGAGGGGGCCTGGCGATCTCTCTCTTTGCCTGTGGGCTCGGGGGCCTCAGGGCCTGTGAGGGCAGGAGGCTGTGGGAGAAAAAGTCAAACCATCAGCCAGAGTGGGGGCAGCATGGGACGGGTCTGGGGGGCAGTGGGGGGCCATGCACACAGAGGGTCTGATCCCACTAGGCTGGGCAATTAACACTCATACATCTCACACCCAGACTCTCTCTCCCTCTTGTTGACACACTCACATACACACTCGCATGTGTTCTCACTCCTTTGCATACTTGCACTTTATACACACACACATATGCTTTCACCTGTACATATTGCACTTAGTCTCTGACACACTTACATATCACTGGCACTTACACCCACATGCACTCCCGCTCACTGACACTCACATACCCGCACAGGCCACCAGCTCTGGC